>NC_072794.1:141238502-141547564 GCF_028583425.1 Eublepharis macularius | reverse complement strand
GTACATGATCATTGTTACCAATGAAGAGCAAGCATAAGGTACAGAGTAACAATACCCATCTGGATTAGCCTCCCCCCCACAGTTCTCAAAATAACATCTCAGTCCTGGGAAGCTGCTCTCCTTCAAGGCCAATGCTTGGTGGAACGGTGTTAGACAAAACAGTCTCCTCCGGTGGGAATGCTGCCTGGGAACTGGTGCACCTGGGGAGAAAGCACTTAGACACTAGAAGCATTAGAAAATGGAGTCAGTACAGTTTAGGTATACACTGGACCTGACATTCTGCCCCCCTTAAAACAGATCCCCCCCTGGTTTATATGGGTAGCGAGTATGAAAAGCTTTGGTTAATCTAGGAGCATGAACATGTGCAGAGTTCACCCATTCATCGTAACCAGAATCAAAGTCCTTCCATCTAATGAGGTAAAAAAGCTGATTTCGCTTGAGTTTAGAGTCCAGAATTTGTTGTACCTCATAGTGTATTTGGTCGTCAATTAAAGTTGGAATGGGTGGAGCTTTGAGGTGCCATTTGTTGTCGGTGGGAGCCCTCTTTAAAAGACTGACATGGAACGTATCATGCACATGGCGCAGGTTCTTGGGTAAAGTTACAGCAACAGTCACTTTATTTATTATCTTGCGCACAGGAAAAGGTCCCAGGAACTTCAGAGCGAGTTTGCGGCTTGTCTGAGCTAGTTTCAGGTTCTTTGTGGAAATATACACATGATCTCCAGGTTGTAATTCCCATTCGGCCACACGATGGCGATCAGCGTATCTTTTGTAATCCAGTTTGGCTTTTTCAAGGTGTTTCTTAATAAGAGTCCACTGATGCGCCGCCTCCCCCCACCATGAAGACACATCTGGCAATTTGGAGGAATGGAGAGGGGGAGCGTCCAACGGGAAGGGATTGAAGTGGGTTCCATAGACAATTTTAAAAGGGGCCTCTCCCGTTGATGCGTGTACACTGTTGTTATATGAGAATTCGGCTAGAGGGAGAAGGTCCACCCAATTATCTTGTTGAAAATTAATGTAGCAACGAAGGAACTGTTCTAGTATCTGGTTTGTTTTTTCGGATTATCCGTCGGTTTGTGGGTGGTGGCTTGAGCTGATACCTTGCTCAATATTCAACATTTTCAAAAGCTCCCGCCAGAAGTTGGCAACGAACTGTCCGCCGCGATCCGAAATCACCTTGGACGGAAAAGAATGTAATTTTACGATGTGTTTTAAAAACAAATCCGCTAGTTTTCGAGCAGAGGGTATAGCAGTACAGGGGATAAAATGGGCTTGTTTGGAGAACAGATCTACCACAACTAAAATACAATTATGTCCTTTGGAAATGGGTAGATCAGTGATAAAGTCCATAGATATTATTTCCCAGGGTCTGTTTGGCGTTTCCAATGGTTGCAGGAGACCTGGAGGTTTTCCTTTCCTGGTTTTGGCGCTGAGGCAAACGGGGCAGGAACTAACATATTGGGAAATGTCTTTGCGCATGCCCGGCCACCAGAATTGCCTTTAGATTAGATGCAAAGTTTTCAGATACCCATAATGACCGGCAGTGGGAGCATCATGACAGCGCTGCAAGACCTCCAGCCTGAGGCTGTCTGGGACATAAAATTTGCTCCCAGCCAGCCAATCCCCGTGTGGGGATTGGGTCAGTTTGTTTCGCGGAGCTTTATCCCCCTCCTTCTCCACTTCAGTTTTAAGTTTCGATTTCCACTCCTGGTTAGAAGGGAGGGGCGGCTTGGCACGACTGCGAGTAGTCACCACGCCCCCAAGTTGCGTAGGCGAGAAGACCGTGTCGACAGTCTCCTCCCGTTTGCTCTTATGTTGGGGCATGCGCGATAGGGCGTCCGCCAAAAAGTTAGTTTTGCCCGGGAGATAATTTAGAGTGAAGTTGAATTTGGAAAAGAATTCCGCCCATCGCAATTGCTTGGCATTCAGTCTGCGTGGGCTTCGGAGGGCCTCTAGATTCTTATGATCTGTCCAAACCTCGAAAGGGTATCGCGCCCCCTCCAGCCAATGTCTCCAGTTACTAAGGGCTGCTTTTACTGCAAAAGCCTCCTTCTCCCACACATTCCAATTCCTTTCCGCCTCCGAAAATTTTCTAGACAAGAACGCACAAGGCCGCAATCTTCCATCCTCCCCCTTCTGTAGCAAAACCCCCCCTATCGCCGTATCGCTAGCGTCGACTTGTACTATGAAAGGGGATTGTTCGTTGAGGTGGGAGAGGACGGGTTCAGTTACAAATTGCTTTTTTAGGCATTCGAAGGCAGTTTGGCAATCGAGGGTCCATTGCAGTTTGGAGGAGGGTTTTTTAGCTTGGTCCCCTTTATCTTTTGTTTTCAGCAATTCTGTTAAGGGGAGTGTGATTTGGGCGAAGTTTGCTATGAAGTCTCTATAGAAGTTGGCAAAACCCAGGAAGGATTGCAGTTCTTTACGGGTGGTGGGTGTTTGCCAGTCTTGGATCGCTTGTATTTTGGCTGGATCCATTTTTAGACCCTCTTGGGAGATACAATACCCGAGGTAAGTGAGTTCGGTTTTATGGAATTCACATTTGGACAACTTGATGGGCAGTTTATTCTTCATCAAGGTGGCCAGGACCTTTTGTACCATTTGAATATGTTCTTCCTTGGTATCCGAATAAATTAAAACATCATCAAGGTACACCACCACCCCTTTGTACAGAAATTCGTGTAGAACTTCGTTTATCATGGACATGAATACAGACGGGGCTCCCGTCAATCCAAAAGGCATAACTAAGTATTCATATTGTCCGAGGGGCGTATTAAACGCGGTTTTCCACTCATCCCCTGCCTTGATACGAACGTGGAAGTAAGCATCTTTTAGATCTAATTTCGTAAAGATCTTACCTTGGGCCACGACGTTGAGAAGGTCTCGGATGAGCGGTATAGGATAGGCGTTGTTGGTGGACACTGCATTCAGTCCTCGGAAATCCGTGCACAGTCGGAGTCCCCCATCCTTCTTTTTTACGAAGAGAACTGGAGCGGCGTGGGGGCTAGTGGCTGGACGGATGAACCCTCGTTGGAGGTTGGTGTCGATGAATTTCCGGAGCTCTTCGCGTTCCTGGAGACTCATGGGATAGAGTCGTCCTTTGGGCAGTGAGGCTCCGGGTAAAATTTCCACCGCACAGTCCGTTCGTCGGTGCGGGGGTAGAGTATCAGCTTCCTCCTCAGAGAAAGCATTTAGAAAAGGCCAGTACGGTTCGGGTATTTGGTTGACTTCTTCTTGGGTGAGAAGGGCCTTTTCATTATGAGTTGGATCTTCGCCCCAGTTTTGATTCCAACGGTGATTTGTACAGTTGGCATGACTGAAGGTAATACATCCTTGTGCCCAGTCTATGTAGGGATTGTGATCACATAGCCATTTGCTGCCCAGAATTAACGGGTACTTGGCAGTAGAGCTGATGACGAAGGACCTCTTCTCCCAATGTGGTCCCATGCCTGTAATCACTGGGATGGTTTCTGTTGTGACAGGGTTCATGCTGGTACCATCCATTTGCTCAAAGATTACTGGATTTTGTAAATCCCGAGTTGGTAAAACTAGTCCATTGACTAGAGCTGGGGCGATGATGTCTCTCGAACAGCCTGAGTCGATAAGAGCTTGCACCCGTATGTGCATCTTCCTCTCTGGGTTGATTAGAGTCACTGGCATGAATAAGATGGACCCAGGCGGCCGGTTCCGTGCAGGGACTGGCTTGGGGCGGATCTGTCGTTTGGGCCCTTTTACGACAGATCCATCTCGTTTCCCGACTGGGGACTTTCTGGATTGACTTCTGCGGTTGGGGAAGCGGGGTCGTATTCCATAACTTCTTCCGCTTCTAGCCCTCTCTCTGAGGTTGGCCTTTGGGAAGCGCCGCGGCCTCTATTCGCTCGTGGTGCGGGAATCGGGCGTTGGAGATTAGGAAACGGAGCAAGGGTTGGACGCCGTAGTTGAAGCGGAGGTCTTTGCACAGGCCGGTAGGGGCATTGTGCTGCAAAGTGACCAGCTTGTCCGCATTGCAAACACAGCCCTTGTTGCCATCTAGCATCTCTCGCTCCACGGGTGGCGTAGCCAGCTCCCCGTCCTCCCTTCTGTAAAGTCAATGGTTTTCTTTGTCCCGTTTGTTGTTGTTGTTCAACCAAACGGACTTCCAAAATGCGATTCTCCACTTCGCAAACAAGTTGGATCCAACCCAACAGCTTGGGGGGATTGTCTCGCATGAGGGCTCTGTCCAAAAGTCTCGGGTTAAGTCCTTGTTTGAACAGAATAATCTTGGTGGACTCCTCACACCTAGGGCACTTGGCTGCTAGTTGCCGGAATTTTGTGACATAGTCTCTTGCTGACATGCTGCCTTGTTTGATGGCTTGTAATTCTGTTCGGGCCCGGGTTTCTTCTAAGGGGTCTTCATATTGTGCTCGGATAGCATCCACTAACCCCTGGAGAGTATCGAGTTCTGGGGCCCCAACGTTGTATAGTCCTACATACCAATCTGCTGCCTTGCCCTGTAAGCGAGATCCAAGATGTTCAATTTGACTGGCCTCACTGCCGAAAAGGTGTCCCCACCGGTTGAAAAACTGTACCACTTGCACCAAGAAAAATCCCAGTTTGGAGGGATCCCCATCGAAGGTGGCTTCCAGTTTCACCCAGCCCATCGGGAGTTCTTGTCTCGGAGCAGGTGCTGGGTAGAAGTCCATCGGCAGTCTTAATTGCGCCTGGGGCGCGGGAGGAGGTAACTGGAGTCTCGGTTGGGGCAACGGTGGCGGCTGTACTGGCGGCGGTTGAACCGGCGGAGGTTGGGCCGGCGGTGCTGGTAGAGGTTGCCGTGGTTGCGCTGCCGGGGGTGGTCTCGGTTGGGTCGGAGGCTGCAGTGGCGGGCGAGCAGGTGGCGGCAGTCTTGGTCGGGCTGGTAACACGGGAGGCGTTGGCGGTAGCTGTCAAGGTGGAGGAGGCTGGGGTGGTTGAGTGGAGATCGGCCGCTGAGGAGGAGGTTGGAGGTGTCGTAGTGGTGCAGGCCTTCCCGGTTGATTCGGGGGTGGGTAAGGCGGGCTGGTCCTGTGGCTGCTGCAACGGTATGAGCTGCGGTCGAGGTGAGAGGGGCCGCAGCGGCGAGGGTCGGACGGGTGGAAGGCCGCGCGGGCTTGCCCCTCCGTGCGTCGTTATTCTGGGAAGCAAAGACTGGCTTCGTGGCGCTGGTAGACCGTCTCCCGAAGGTTGCCCGACGGGAACAGTTTCTCGCGGCTGATGAGGGGCTTCCTCCTCAGATGGAGCCGCGTGTGCTCCCAATTGGTCCGGCCGGACCGTTATAGAAGAAGTACGGGGGGGTATCACCGTTGTATCACTTGGCTTTTCTTCCCCTTCCGTAGGCCTCTCAACGGGAGTCTCGTCTGGCGGCACATCCCCTCCCGAGTTAGGAGGTTCGGTGGGAGTCTCTCCGGGTGGCTCAACCGGGTTATCCCTTCTCGGTGGAATTTCCTGCTGTTTGGGAAATTCCTTGGGTTGTTCTCCCGATTCGCCAGGGTAGGTGCCCCCCTCGCCGGTAGGTGACGACCGTTGCTGGACTTCCTCCACCGGATAGGAGATGACACTTTGGAGGGTAGCTATCTGTATCGCCATCTCTTCAGGAGACAGTCTCTCTCCTGCTCCCATTGCAGAAATTAAATGAATGGCATGAGCCAAACTTTCTTCCATATCCATTAGTTTAGCTTCTAACTGTTGCATCCTACTTGGCCCCGGTTGCTCGCTCATGGAACCTCCATTTGTTGCACTCACCGGGGAAAAGGGGCCCCAAGGAGGAGGGTCCCCTTGAACGACTCGCGATCTCGCAGCTAGGATTCCCTTGGCCATACCCGTCACTGCCGAGATGCTGGTATCTACCGCATAGGTGCGACCTTGTATCTGCTCCCAACTTTGTTCAGGAACTTCCGTTGGCTCTTTCCACGGAGCAAGTTCGGAATAATCCCAGCTCAGGGCGCCGCGGCGGGACGTGTCCCCCTCCGTCTGCTCGAACGTCCTGTTCCAATATCGCCATGGTTGGCTGCTATCTAGCTCAGGGACGGTTTCCAGGCTTCGGCGTCCGTCCATCGAAGCTCGCGGATGTAGTCCACCTGCCCGGCGCTCTCTCGTTTCTCGGGGTCTGGCTCCCCACTCCGACGGGGTGGGTACCGAGATCAAGGGGAGAGCGGTCGCTTTCGGCCTTGCCCCGAGGTCGCCTTCGGTCTCGTCCCGAGCACTGAGGTCGATGAGAGGCGGGGTAGAAGTGGAGGCTCCGGTCCCGTTCCCGGCTGCTCCCAGCTCCTGGGAGTCTTGGGCTTGCACAGGTTGATTGTCAGGAGACGCATACGGATCAAACAAAGGATCCCTGTCCGGGACAACCTTGGATTCCGTTGGGCCCGACTCAGACATGATTGGTAACAAAATGTCAGACTGTGGCTAAATAAGGCTCTCACTACAGGGTTCCCTTTAGAAGCAAACACAAGTCCATTGTTTGAAAAAGGAAACTTTACTGCAGAAAAGGTCCATTATAGTCCACTGTCCTGAATAGGAGACTCAGGATGGTACATGATCATTGTTACCAATGAAGAGCAAGCATAAGGTACAGAGTAACAATACCCATCTGGATTAGCCTCCCCCCCACAGTTCTCAAAATAACATCTCAGTCCTGGGAAGCTGCTCTCCTTCAAGGCCAATGCTTGGTGGAACGGTGTTAGACAAAACAGTCTCCTCCGGTGGGAATGCTGCCTGGGAACTGGTGCACCTGGGGAGAAAGCACTTAGACACTAGAAGCATTAGAAAATGGAGTCAGTACAGTTTAGGTATACACTGGACCTGACAGCCTGGGGCTCTGTGGCAGCGACTGTGGCTGAGGTGCTGGTGGAGGAGTTGGCGTGGGCCCTGGAGAAGGTGTTGCCTCTGTGGTGCTGGGGGGAAGGTGAGGACACAGGGTTATTATTGTCAGGACACAGGGTTATTATTGTCAGAAAATATGCAGGAGGGGAGAACAATCCTCTCTACTGGAGATAAAAACAGGATATAAATATCTAAATAAAAAGTGGCAGTTCCTTCCTCCAGCACAAGGAACTTTCCCCCGACAAAAAATCCCACAGGACCATTCCACTAGTGGTTGCACTTTCCTCTGGCACCAGGAGCCTCTTCCTTCAGGAGAAGGTTCATAGTAGAACATATCTGTGGGACCAACCCATGACCTTCCATATCATAGAGAAGAGAGGGATTTGGGGGAGGGGCAGCATTCCCTTAATTTGTATTCCCCAAGTTTCATCTGTTTGAGGGAATGTTTACCTTCATGAGTTAAATTTGGGCCCTGTTAAAAAATTGGTTTTATTACTATTAACAAATGTAAGCCAGGGTGTTGACCGCATGCTTATGTCGGTTGTGGGCCTCCTTTGAAGATGCTGGTTGGAATTCTACTCAGTGGTGGTTTGAGGTTGACTCAGCTGCAATTGGGCCCCTGAATGTCACAGCTGAAGACATTAAAGGCATTCCTGTGGGTTCCTATAGACCCACAGAGAGAGTTTATTTTGCCCCCTCTGTGCATGCAGTCCTCAATGTCAATTTTCATTAACACACAAAGCCTCTTTGCAGTGGAGAAACACATAAGCAATGTCTGATGAGGGATCTGAACTAAAATAGAGGGCAACGTCTTTGGATCTTGCTGGCCTGGTTAGAGTTGCACCAGTCTGAATCATCTTTCCATGTTTTGAAGTCCCTGCCTTTTCTGCTCTCATTTCCTGTCTACAAACCGGAATCCTAAAACTCCCCAGTTAAAATTCCGGTTTTTAGGGGAACAGAGGTCACTTCTGCTGAGAATTTGTTGTAGCTTGGCTTCTTAACTACATCACTCCCCCCCGTCCCAATCTTACACACTGTCATTTGCCAATCATTGTTCTGCTGATCTCCTCCTCACCTTCCCCCATTTCTACACAGGTTTTCTTGTTTTTTGAAGGGGGATCTGGGCTGTTTAAAAATGGCACAGCTCTAGAAAAGTTGGAACTCTCTGTTGCCCTGAGAATACCGTCTCACATTATCCTGCTGTGTCAATGCAGCACATGTGCAAAAGGGAAAAAAAGGGGGGGAAATTCTCTTAATTCCTCTTTACCCAATTTCTCCCTGAAATCCAACAATCCTTCTTTTTTCCTCTTTTTAGGAATTTGGAGTCACCTTCTAATTACTTCTTGATCAAAGAAAACTTTGAAGAGAGGAGGGGCAGGAAGGGAGACTGCAAAATTTCAGAATTTCATCTGTAGATGTTCAGAGGGAGGCTCAAGGCTTCTTATCTTCCTGCTAAAGCGTCACCCTGGGTGGTGTAACATAAAACAAATATAAGGGCTGGTTACAAAAGGATATCTTGATTTCTCTTAAAAGAGAATAAAAGGAAATAATGGCTATATCTAAAACAGTGAATTTCAGAAAAAAATCCCTACTCCATTACAAACCTATCAATCACAAATCTAAAATGCAATCCTTTACCAGATTCAATATGCTGCAAGAAAGCCTAGCTCCCCAAATTGGAAACAACAGAGAAAAAGCAGAGTGATGCAACCGGTTTGGAAGCAACTTTTGAGAGTACTTCAGCTGGAAGTGGGGTGAACAAGTGTTTAGAGTTGAAGTAGCCAGAAACTCTAGTTCATCCAGGCCATAATATTTGGATATTGCAATGAACTGGAGTCCTTCTCCCCAAGACTTCTCAAGCTAAGAAGCTTTCAAATATGCTCTACACAGGTGGGGAGGATGGAGCATACAACAACAACAACTTTCAATTTATATACCACCCTTCAGGACAACTTAACGCTCACTCAGAGTGGTTTACAAAGCGTGTTATTATTATCCTCACAACAATCACCCTGTGAGGTGGGTGGGGCTGAGAGAGGTCCAAGAAGCCGTGATTGACCCAAGCTGGCTTCAAGCGGAGTGGGGAATCAAACCTTCCTCTTCAGATTACAGTCCTGCCGCTCTTAACCACTACCCGAAAAAGCAAATTGCATTCATGCCCATCATAGACAAATCATGATTTATCATGACTTTGGAACGAGACCATAGGTCTGTGATCCAAACTGAAATATAATGATAGGGTGTTAAGGACCAGTACTTTGAAGGCAGAACTCTCTGGAAATGAAGTACATTTTCAGGCTTGGATCCAGCAGCAAGAAAGTGAATTTTGCCAGATTCCCCTTCTCACTGTCAACCCCCAACTCCCCTGCCTGTTTTTTTTGGGGGGGGGGTACCCTTTTCCCCAGGGTAGCATTATGGGGCATTTGGGTTTGTAGTGTGGGAGCCAGGGGGAAAATGCCTGATCTGTGGATGGAACTACATAGTACATCCAAGCCCAATGTGGGAGAAAAGGACACAGGCCAAAGGGGGAAATGATAGGGCAACCTTAACAGCTGTGCAAAAGGTGAGCTAATGAGAAGGACTCTGTGATTGGGGTCTGGAAAGGCATGAAGAGGCAGCAGCAGAACTCTTTCATCCATCCATCCATCCATTCATTCAAAAATGGATGGGATTTGTAACCACATCAATCAGTTAATTCAAAATCCAGTAAAAACACACAGTTCTATTATTTTTAAACCGAGCAATTCAATAATTACAAATAACTTTAAAAATACTTTTCAAAAGCACTTCAGTACAAATATTGCCTCAAAATATCCATATTTTTTTTTAAATCTCCATCTCCAGATTTCTAATTAAAAACCAGTTTAAAGAAATTTTTCAGCCTGTTTGGAAGGTCAGCAGAGCTTTCCTTACTACTTACAAGAGGCGGTTCTAGAACACAGGCGGAGCTGGAGCTACTGACCATTTGTTGTCTTGGTCTCAATAGTGGATGAGCTTCTGTTGAGAGAGATGGTCCTTGATCATGTAAGGTTCTAAACATAAGGTTAATATCAGCACCTTGAATTGAACCCAGGAGCAAATTGGTAGCCAGTGCACCTGTCAAAGGCTTGTTGGATATGGCTACAACACTGAGCATCAGAGAAAAAATGAGCAACCATGTTCTGTACTAGCGGCAACCTTGAAATTGTCTTCAAGTGCAGTGCTTCATATTCAGCAGTCATCAAGTACAGTGTGGGAGACCAAGAAAGCCACAAGGCTGCATAAGTTTAGCCAGGTTGAATTAATTGCCACGGAAGTCAGCTTGTTCTGCTCCTAGTAGAACCATGCAAACATGGCCCCTGAAAAGCACTTACCAGCACAGAGAACACAGGACTGGATGTACATACAAGTACATCTTTTAATTATATATTATCTAAATGATGGATCACCATTGAGTGTGGGAAAGGCATGTCTGATATAAAGAGCTGCATTTGAATCTGTACCAGGAGATAGTTATGTATTTATTTATTAGAATATTTATATTTCACTTTTTGATCTAGAGGTCAAGTGCAGGAAAAGGCAACTATAACATCTCCAACAGATAGCCTTTTAGCCTCTGTTCAAAGATCTCCAGTAATCTACCACCTCACGAGGCAGGCTGTTCCACCTTTGTATAGCTCCAAGTAGCCCTGTTCGCATATTACAGTGAATGCATGTGTACATCTCTTTGAGCACACTTATATTCACTTTATAAATGAAACCAGGGACCAGTTCCTGAATGAACAGGGGATTACAATCACACATTCAGTTGAATGTTGCTTTGAATGTATCATAATAATTAAGAAAAATCAAGTATACACTGTACATGGATTATACACGTGTTTATTGTAACTTGTAAACAGGATTTATAAGGACGTTTCTCCTAATATTTGGCCAAAGTTTACCAATTTTTAATTTCCATCTATTAATTCTAATCCTCTGGAGGAAGAGAGAAGAATTCTGTTCCACCATCTACTTGGCTGCCCTTCAGATATTTAAAGACATGGTGTAACCCCCAATGCCATCTTCCTAATTGAATTTGTGAGTCCTGAGTTTCTACTAGACCTGATAGGTGGAAAGTTAAGACACACTTTCTTTGCCTGTCTATTTTTTGTAATGTAGAAAAAGTTGTACAGCCATATTGGTCCCAAAACCAAAACTTTTTTAAAAAAATCCCCAAACAAAAACAAACTCTGTGTACAGTTTTGGCAGGCAGATATACCACTTTTGACCGCTACGATTGCCTGTGAGCCAAGCCTCAGATCTGTTCACCTGTCTGCTGTCCACTCTGAACAACTATTGAACAGCTTTGTGGTAGTATGGTAGCTGTGGTGGTTGAGTCTCATTTACTTCTACCTTGCATCTGCACAGTAAGCGAAATCAATTCTCCCCAGGGTCATGATGAATATTTGGGTCAGATAATTAAATGATATGGGATTTTTTACTATGCCTCCCATAAAGCAGTGCAAAATTGTGCATGTGCAAAATAACCTCATCTATAATATGAACTTAAATGACCACCCAACTGTAAGATTTAAAAAAAATACAGTTTATCATCACTAGCTGACTAATTTGCTCACTGTTTAGGCAGTGGGCTGTGGAGCGGCAAGCAGCAAGGGCAGGTCAGTGGGAGAGCAGAAAAACTAGCACTCCCATTTAGCTTTGTGAGAACATGTATGGATGAAATACTGCCAGCTGCTCTATACTGTTTGAATACATGAGGCGTAAATGGAAGAATAGGCTTGAACTGCTTCTGAACAACTGAAAAGCCCATTAATAAATAAGTTGTTTGCTCGCAACTATAGAACAATGGCAGCTTGTTTTCATCAGTGTACTAATAAAACCTTAGTAATCCTCCTTCGAGCCTTGTGTATGCCTTGAACAGATGAAGGACAAGAAACAATACTTGACGGAGCCATAAAGAAGATTCAGTAATACCCTCTGTGATCTCTTTACCAAAACCCAAAGTAATCACAAGAGCTGACTAGATTCCACATCAATGACACCAATATTTGATAAAAGCACCAAAGGTTGCCAAAATATCTGTAGAGTACAACTATGGCTTCAAAATTGTCATAAACATGTACCAGACAAAAGCACAATTGCAGTCTTTGTGACACACTGCATTTAAAAGATCAGAAAGAGTTCAGGAAACAGACTGGATTCAAGTACACAGGCAACATCAGAGCAATCACGCAGTTGCTTAAGTTATTTAATAGAGTGCTTTTTACACTGGTGTAAAAATATGGGAGCATTTCTCTTTACACTCTATAGAACGGTGCAGAAAAGAAAAAGTCAGAATTGGAGCCAAGTCAGAAGTTATTTTTTAAAAGATGCATTAGATTCCTTCATATTGTAAATAAAGCTAGATACCTGGAAATTAATCTGATCATAGTTTCCATCAGTTTCAATGGGAAACATGTTTTCAGATATAAATTCCTCCCACCCAATTGGAACGATATCCTCAGGGATTGTGTCCCCTAATTCTCTTTGCCAAATTTCAGGCAGATAGGGGGAAAAAAACCATCCCTTTTCTATTATCAATTAAAATTCTCACTTGCGTAAGGAAAGGGGGGAATAGCAGTGCAATCCTATGAAGAGTTATTCCAGTCTAAGCCTATTGAAGTCAATGGGATTAGACTGGAGTAACTCTCCATAGGATTTCTTCCTTAGGGTGCCTGGCTGTGGTTGAACCTGCTAAAGCCATAAAGGGAGGTGACATCTATCTTTCCCCCTTACTGGGCCTAATAGCCTTTTCATCTTCTTCTGTCCTCCCCGTATCTGCAGACCTGCCTGCCTGCCTGCCAGTGAATGCCAGCTGTGCCCCTGCCTAACTGTCACAGGAGCTGATGTGGTGATCGTTTCTGTCTCTTACTCTCACATGCTGTCTGCTGTGCCCTGTTTCCAGCATATACAAGCAGTCTTTTCCCTGATTCCTAAGCACACATGCATAATGAAATAACTGAGGCAAATAGAATCCCAAGTTCACAAAACCTGTGATTCAAGAATGGGCAGAAAATGGAAATGCTGAGCACAAAAATGCTAATCAGGATGGTTCTGATGTCTGTGTCACAAGAATATCTGCTGACACTGTCAGTCTTTCCTTCCTGCTCCAACCCCTTCTGTTGCCTGGGACATGGAAAGCAGACAACGAGGCATCAAAAGAGTGAGGCGTTTGGAAGGGCTGTACCTGCTCCCAAATGCCAGAAATCATTTTGTTCAAATTCAGAGAATTTCTAGTATTTACAAATGGGGTGTGGCTTGGGTGAAATCACAAATAGTAGTCCCAGCTGCGCATCAAATACAAATGTATTTGCAAAATCCAAAAAATACATACAGGTTGCAACCTTTTAATGTCCCAGCTACCCATGCAAATAGTATTGTCCTGGCTGTATCTTGCTAAGGAATATAGATGCACTTTGCTTCTTATTCTGCTTGATCTTGCAGGAAGGGAGGGAGGGATTGAAGTGGCTAAAGGAAGATGGGGATGCTTAACTACCATTCTGCTACAGGATGAGACTTTGCCTCCATTGCCTAGCTAAAGAATCCTGGATAGCAGGACTATAAAGGGGGGGGGGGAATCTTCCCAAGATCTTGGAAAGCTTCTGTCAGACAACACAGAAAATACTGCTCAGCAGCTCAGTCCTTTTAAACTCATTGAGTTCAGAAGATACAGGTTCAAACTAGATGTTACGGTGAACATGGGACCAACCTGTGGCTGCCATCACCATTTTAGACTAGAATTTAGGCATTTAAAATGTGGTATGGTGGAACCATGCAGTTTTTATTTTCCTCCCATGCCTTTTCAAGTGCTGAAACAGCCCCCTCCTGACATTTTCAGCATTTGAAAAAAATGTGTGTGTGTGGAGGGGCAGATGGTGCCAATGCTTTACAGGCTTTGCTCAGGATTGAGCCCTCAGAGCCATTGTTAAATTGCTAAATTCTCCTCTGAAAGTGCAGTGGTGGCCACAGGTTGAACCTGTGTCCAGTGTAACATCTAGTTTGGCTCTTGGAGGCGTGTAACTGTATAGGGTTACACAGTCAATGAAACAATGGACTGACTTTGAGTAAGGCATACATAAACCACACAGGTAAAGCTGCATTAGAGAGAGGAGAAGGGAGTCAGTGTCTATAATCTTTTACAATGTAGGTAGTTTGGCCACATGAAGCTGCTAAACCAGACAAGCCAGTCTTCTGGCCACAGAGAGGCAAATTGCCCCCTCTCCTGCATAGTCTTGCAGAGGAGGATCACTAACCAGGCACGGTGCTCAATATGTGCTTAATTTCCTTAATATTCTGTTGAAAACTAGCCTCACCTTGCCTGTTACAACAATGGTGCTAAGCACAAAAGGTCACCAGCTCCCATTTCATTTCTGACCACAATCCAAAATTCTGGATTTAACCTGCAGAGCCCTAAGCAGCCTTTGCTCATGTTAGCTGAGGGCATGAATTATGAATTGTCTCATATACTAAGGGCCAAGCTACACATGACGAATGACACTTGAACGGCAAGTGTATTTCTCCCTGTTCACTTGCCCTCAATCCACTTGCCATTCAAATGTCATTTCTCATGTGTAGCTTGGCCCTAAGACTCACGGAGGAGACCATCCCCCCCTTCTTAAAATCCACTCCTATAAAATAATATTTTTTCTTTACTACATATTTCTTTACTACAATTTTTTTCCTGTGCTTCCTCCAAGGAGGTCAGGACTATGTGATTCCCCTCCTCCATTTCATCCTTACACGAACCCTGTTAGGCAGCACCAGGTGAGTAGCCATCTTAGTGTGTAGCAGTAGAATAGAATTTGAGTCCTGTTAGGTAGGTTAGGCTGAGAGAAAATGATGGCCAAAGCTTACCCAATAAGCTTGAGAGCTATGTAGGGATTTGAACTCAGGTCTCTGTGGTCCTAATCTAGCCCTCTAACTCCTCTCTATCTTGCCTTTTAGCTGCTGCCTTCAGAGGTGTCTGATAGAATAAAATAAAATAAAAACAAACATGCTACCAATAAAACTCAATAATGAGAGCAATTAACAACCAAATTACTAATATGAACAGCAATCTAGTAGAGAATCTAATTCTTTCTGGTTCAAATCCACAAGAACTTTATCTCTGACTTCAACCAGAGCAAGATTTCACCCTTTATTTTCTCATACAAGTATAATGTTTTAAAATCCTGGGTATGATCCATGAAGGACCTCTCCCCAGGAGAGTCCCCCATGCAATGAATGGGAGTTACTCGAGAGTAATAAAGCCTGTGTGAGTATTTAATCCACAGTGCCTGCAGCAACCTTAGGAAGTGCCTGATTTTAATATGCATTAGCAATCAACATTTTAAGACTGATTTATGCATCATTATGCACTGGTGTCATTAATAATGATAATAGTAGCAGCATTGCCATTGACACCACAAGACTGAATAATTTTCATCTTCATTTTAGGTTCCTTATTCTAGTAGTTTTGGTGAAGAAATCAACAGTAGCACCTAAACATTTGAACAAGAAGCAAGATGTCATTATCCAAATTAATATATCATGCCTGCATTCCTGAGTGCTGTGAGACTACCAAGGTTGACACTGCAGGCTATGGTAGATGGAACTCTGCCAATACAGAGGCCACATCTTTTCATCATCACCAGCAACTAAAAATCCCATATAGACAGAAGGATGAGAGAGGGAGGACCTGATCTCTACCCTTCAGGTACAGTCTAGATGCTTTCACAAATATGAAATCTTTTTGGCATCATGAATCACTGTGCTATAATGGTTAGAGCACCAAGTCAGGGAGATACAGGTTCAAATCCTTATTCAGCCATGAAGCTGTTTGGGCGAATGAGTCAGTCACTGTCTCTAACCACCTCACAGGGCTGTTGTGAGGCTAGAAAGGGGATCCATGTATACTGTCCTGAGCTCCTTGATGAAAGGTGCAGTAGCATAGTGGTTAAATGGTTGGGCTGTGAATCAGCACTCTGCTGCTTTGACTCTCACTGCTGCCATGAGTTCTGCAGATGGCCTTGGGTAAGCCACTCTTCTCAGCCCCAGCTTGCCAACTGTATTGTGCGGTAACAATAACACTGATTTTGTCCACTGCTCTGAGTGGGCACTAATCTGCCCAGAGGGGTGGCATATAAGCACACTGGAGGGGTGGCATATAAGCACACTGTTGTTGTTGTTTTACTTTTATTAAGGGTGAGATAAAAATATAGTACACCAGTCATAGGAAGTTAGCACGGGTAATTAATAAGAATAGTTATCACAAATACAAAAGAAATTATAATTACTCAGTGGCTCAGTAGATAATGATTTAACAACTGAGAATTAATTGTATTCTCCAGCTGGAATTGCAAACTTGATGCACTCGGTACTGTAAAAGACACTGACATAGTAACTGTGCAAACTTATTAATTAATTAATTAAAAACATTTCTGTGTCGCATTTCTACCTAATTCAGGGTCCTCAAAGTGCCAAACATTAAAACAAAATGTGAAAACATTAAAATATTTGAGGCATTAAAAGCATTTAAAATATAAATAAAATATTAGTAACAGAACAGAACATAAATAAAACACAATATATACTTGAACACATGAAGCTGCCTCCAACTGAGTCAGACAAGTGGCCTATCCAGTTCAGAATTGTCTACTCTGACTGGCAGCAGCTCTCCAGGGTCTCAGGCACAGGCCTTTTACATCACCTCCTACCTTGGGGCCAAGCTACAAGTGACGAATGACACTTGAACAGCAAGTGTATTTCTCCCTGTTCACTTGCCCTCCACTCAATCCACTTGCCATTCAAGTGTCATTCGTCACTTGTAGCTTGGCCCTCGGTCTTTTAACCGAAGATGCCAAGGACTGAAAACCAGACTGGAAAGCAGCATGCAGGGCTGATGCTCTACCACTTCTGCATTTTGTCCCACTATAATTTCCACTGCATTTAATGGTGTCAAATATGAGATTGCAGCTTTGGGTTGCTATCTTACATTTATTTGGGAATAGAGTTCCATGGTACTCAGCAGGATTTATTTCCCCATAAACGTGTATAGGAGTTGACTGTATAGCTGCATTTCTACAGACTGATCTCACAGCTGTGTTGCAGAAGATAACAGCATCAGTGAGGGCTTCATCCATGTGGTGAAGGTTGCCACTGGCTCTGAAGCCTTTAGCCTCTGACATGGGCCAGGGTCATTAGGAGGGTATGCCAGTTTCTAAAGATTTCTAATCAAACTGAGGCCCCAACCTGGATCCATCGTGACCTCTGTTGGCCTCCACTACGGTTCCATCAGAGGTGGCCCTGGGACAAGGAAGGACCTCCCAGCAGGGTCCTTGTTTCCAGGCTTCCACTTAACAGACCAGCAGAGAAAAATGAATCAGTATCACACCAACCTATGAAGTCACTTCCAGTGAAAAACCAGAAGTGATGTCATTGCATGGAGGTGATGTTCTAGGATTCATCCATAACTTCACCTAGGTTGTTACAATGATAGCATTTCCGTTTTTGTTGTTGTTGTTGGAAGTGACATTGCATGTCAGTGC
Source organism: Eublepharis macularius (assembly GCF_028583425.1). Lineage (NCBI taxonomy): Eukaryota > Metazoa > Chordata > Lepidosauria > Squamata > Eublepharidae > Eublepharis > Eublepharis macularius. The sequence goes on along the minus strand of NC_072794.1, from coordinate 141,530,180 downwards.
AACATCAAGAAAATTGTCCCCACCCGACCTCCAAATTCTCCTGACCGGTTGCCAGTGTTGGCTGGCAACCCTAATCTGGGATCTGCCCCTTCATATGGTGCTCAAACTCCCAGATTTCAGTGGCAAGTCTAATCTTTAAATTGAAAGCAGATTGCTTGTTCAGCCACGCAGACTGCCTCAGGTGATAATCCCTAAGCATATTTACTAGGAAGCAAGTCCCACTGAACTCACTCTGTGTGATTTACTTCCAAGTAAACATGTTTAAATCAAGCTGTAAATGGCAGTCTGGGTTACTTTTACAAAAAAAAAATCCTCTCAGGTGTCTGATAAGATGAGTAATGGATGCTTGTCAGAAAGTGGGTGAGGCCTGACTGACTTCTCCCGTCTCTTCCCCATCCCTGTTTAATGACAAATACCTCACAGCTACTACCTGGAGCCTTTGCTCTTCTGTGCCCCGAAATACAGCATGCCTGTCCTCACTTGCCCTCGTGTCTGGAAAGAAGGAACAGAAATTCACTGAGTTTAAAGTCATGTCATTGTGAATGTAAAACATTAAAACAAGTGGCCTATTTTACTACCATGAGACTGTATCTAGTACTTACTTGAAGGACCACCTTCTCCTCAATCAACCTGTCTGAGGGATGCCAGGGTTCCCAGCATCCAAACTTGTTGCCTGCTTCAAGCACTGGCCGGAGGAAGTGTGTGTGTGTGTGTGTGATGGTAAGTTCCTAATGAGGGAACTTAAAAATGCTGTGATGGCTGACATGGTATAGTTCTTCTCCCCGTGCCTTTTCAAATTGTGAAACAGCTGCAGAGGGGTGGTACTTCCACCATGGCAGCTTCACTCATCTGAACAGGGTCTTCTGCAGATACCACCCTGTAGCTGGGCAAAATCAGCAGCTTCTCACACACATGCTTTCTCTGTGGTGGCTCCCACCTTATGGAATAACCAGCCTGAGGAGGTCAGGAGAGCTCCCACTCTCTTGGTTTTCTGCAAACTATGCAAAACTGAATTAGTCAGGAGGGCTTTCTACCCAGATTATAGGGCTATGTCATAGTGAAATAACTCAGAGAGATGCTTTGGTAGCTACCCTATTGGGTACTGTCTGCTGATGCAAATATGTGCCACTAGGGAGTTTCCATGTTGCTCAACGTGTCATATAAATTTGTTGTGTTGTTTCAGAAAGATTTTATCTCTATGCTCGACTTTATGCATGTTTTCAATTTTTCTGCTGCCATACCCTATTGTATCTGTTCACTGAATGTCCTCCTAACTATAGTTCATTATTGTACTTGCTCCGCGAATGTCCTAGTTGTTGATTATATTGTATTTCACTACACTGTGTAATACGCCTTGTATCTCAATGAGAAAGGCAGACTCTAAATGAATAAATAATAATAGTAATAATAAAGAGCACCTCATCCAGCTGCATTGCAGGGCCCGTCAGGATCAGGCTCTTGTGGCATTTAAAACGGCCTTATTAGTCTTTAAAATGGTGATGGCATCCATGGGTTGGATCGAGGGATGCCATCATATTTAGTTTGGCCTTCAGGCTCTACTCTCTGTAGGTGGCAAAAAGAGACAAGGATTTTGCATCAGTACCTTATTTGTTGAGTACTCTCTTTAAGCTATGGAGATTTAGATTTTATTTCATTGTTTTATTGGGTGGGAACTTAATTATGACTAGCAGAAATGAAAATCTCTGTCAGGTTCCCTCCCCACAGCAGTGCATTGTAAAGTTGATTTCTGCAGTTGTGGGTCTCACATAGGTTAATAGTCAAGCAAGCTCAAGGGCTGAAGTGTGGAGGGGGAAGGGGCCAAAATTGCCCTCTTCTCACTTTTCCATCATTGCAACTGCACAGATAGAAGAGGCAGGAACAGTATAAGCTGCTTTATACTAAGTCAGTCCGCTGGTCTACCAATGTCAGTATGTCCACTCTGACTGGCATTAGCTCTCCAGGTATCCACAGAGGTAATTGACATTATCTACTATCTGATCCTTTTAACTGGAGTTGCTAGAAACTGAATTTGGTACTTTCTGCATGCAAAAGAGTTGTTATACCACCAAACCACAGCCCCTCTTTAAAGGCTGTTTTGTGCCTTTCCTTTTGCCACTGTAGTCCCCCAAACCATGTAGCTGTTCATTCACATGAGTCCTGCAGTCTACTTTCTGGGAACTGGAAGGAACTGTAGAAGTGGAATTAAACATGGCAAAAATGTATTGCTTCTGTTGGTGGTAATTAGAATTCAGTCCATTGTTTTGATTAATTAAATCGTAAGCCACTTTATTGTGACTTATGGAAAAACAGTTAACAGATTTCAAGGAAGGAAGGAAAAGAAAAGAAAGAAAAATGCCCTTCTATAATACTCTTCTAGACAGATTAGTGCCCCACTCAGAGCTGTGAAAAAGGTTAGTGTTATTATGATCCTCACAGCACAGCTGGGGCTGAGAAGAATGGCTTACCGAAAGCCACCTAATGAGCTCGTGGCAGTAGTGGAATTCAAACCACCAGTGTGCTGATTTGTACCCCAACCACTTAACCACTGCACAATAGCAGCTCTGCCCTAAACCTGTGGCAAACTTGCCATTGACTTTAATGGAGTTGGGCTGTAGCCTTTCCTTGATAAACATGATAAACAAAATGTCTGGAATCAAATAAAATGTTATTTAACAAGAGTGAATTAAAAGAAAAAGAAATGTTTGAAAATCAAGGGGAACAGCAAAAATAAAATCAGATGTAATTTACATGAGGGTAACCAACATGTGGGTTGGCAGGCTGTCAAGGGATAACAAGTTTTGCATCTGAGGATAAGAATGCATTTTAGAGTTTTTCACATATGTGCTAAAAAGATGTATTCATTTGTGAATAGTGAAACATTATTTGGTAATTTTATGTGAATGGCCTTCACTTTCTCCATGCAGTTGACAAACTTGTATCTTGCATCATGTCACTTTTGTACAATGACCATAAATCAATGTAGGTCATCTATAGTTCTTCATCAAGATGCCCTTGCTGCCAGTGCTTGTAGTGTCACTCTGCTCAGCTGCACTGCCAATGGCTCACCCACTGCATCCTCCCACAAATTGATGGCAGTTAGGTAAACCAGGTCTCTTGCTTCGGCAAAAGATCTCTTGTCTGATGCCCCTCCTCATTGCTTGCCAGGACAGTGAGAAAAAAATGGGGGAGAAGTTGGGTTTTCCCCCTGCCATCATGACATCACTTCTGGCACAAGCTGCAAGTGACATCAACATATCTGGGTGATGCTCTAGCATTCTCCCAAAACTCTGTGGTAAAACTCTATAGTAAAACCATAGAGTTTGAGGTCTCTACTAGAATGTTACCCCAACATGCTGAGGTCAGTTCTGGTTTGTGCTGGAGGTGACCTCACAATACCAGGAACACTGAACAGGTAAGTCCCTGTCCCCCTCCCCAACTCTCCTGCTGGTTGTCAGCCTCAGGCTAGCCTCAGGTTGGCAACCCTAGTTACCAACCTAGTGGCAATGCTGAAGGAAGAAGTTGGGGTGAATTTGCACCACTTGTCATTGCTGTTGAAGGATTGAAGCCAAGTGGCCCTCAAGGCACTGGTAAACTTGCTGTCACCTCACAGTCAGTGGTCCTCTAGAGCAGTGGCCCAATGGGGCATTTCCTTGTATATTAAATGGCCAGCCCACCTCTGGTGGAAGCAGTTCTGTCCTAGATTATATAAAGTCAGGCTTCCCTCTGGTCTCCCCACTTTGTTGCTTTTGGAATGGAGCACCTAGAAGAGACTGCATGTCTGATTATGAGTGGAGATGTGAAAAATTAACTCCAAACATTACAAAGATTTGAGGAAAACTGGAGGCACAAGTTACCCGTGCTTTTAGTAACTCTGACATTATGTAACTCTGAAGGGCATTTTGAGTCTTTGTGACTGTTTATGTGATCATTCTCAGCTTATTTCAAGCTTTGATTTGTTTATGCATTCTAGATGTAGAACCGAAAACTGTAGTGAGACTATGTCAACAGACCCTGAAAAGATCAAAGCCTCCTGCATTAACCTCCCCCATCACAGTTGTTATCAGTGGTGGGTACAGTTCACAACTGCACGAATCTGTGATATGACTCATGATTAGCCTACAATATAGTTTCTTAAATGCAGGCACTAATAATTTTGGGTGAGATCCCCAAAGGCCCAGTTTTCACCACTGTCTTTATATGAAATATGACTAGGTTGTAACCACATTTATGACCACCATACATAATCTGTGGCTGCAATGAAAGATGAAAGGTCAGTACCCAGAATAATTAGTAAGCAGAGATGATAGTACCTGAACCACAGGACCACATCTTGTTTATATAGATAACACCCTGAGATAACATTATCTGAGTCATGACTGGTCAATGCCTCCCTGCATAGAACAATCAAAACTGACTTAATCAAAGACTAAGAGCTCAAGCAGCAAAAAAATGACTAATCAGAAGAAAGAGGGATGACTGGAGTCTGAAGCCTTCCTAGTATTCCTATGGGAAATTGAAGATTTTGGGAGATGGAATCTGGGGGATTTCAGCACAGTCAGAATTAAGGCCAGTTGGACAGGGCCATAGCTCAGTCTGACCCTGCAGCAACAGTTATTCAGTGTCCCTAAGATTTGCCTAGAACACAACTTTTCATATTTTCCTCTGTCTTCTAGGGGATGCAGGAGCAACTCTGCAGTGGATGGCACAAGCTACCAGTGGACCAGGAGACTCCTGTTTTAGAATATTTACTAGGGCTACCACACCCCCAGTAGGGGCAGAGGAACTCCTTTCCCAAGCTTCCTAATTGGTGATGTTAGGGGTGACAATGTCACTTCTGGGGAAAACCTGGAAATGATGGCTCTAGGAATCACCAGAAACTCTGTGGTTTTACCAGAGTTTCTTGCGATTCCTAGAGCTATTTGCCATCACTTCTGGTTCCCCCCCAGAAATGATGTCTCCACACCTACAATACAACCCCCACCATCTACACACCCCTAACCCTCCTGCTTGTTGCCAGGCTTAGCCAAGGTTAGCCTGGCAATCCAGAGGCTTCGTACGACATGCCAGATGCAGCCTGTTTCACATTTTTAGAACCTTCTATCCCTAGGAATAAATGCACAAGAATCATGATAACTTGGTTGCTTAGACCCCAGTCAAAGACTCTAAGGATCATCATTTAAATATCTGGGTCTCTGATAGTTAATAAAATTCATGGAAGATTCAGAAGATTAATGTCATGTGTTCTATTTGCAAGGGGGTGAGCAATTTAATACTTGGTCCTATCAAAATATAGATATAAGTTGTGTTTATAGGAAGGGTGAATAGATTCTGCACCTCTCCTGGTTTTCCTAGGCAGATAGGTTTTCATAGGTTTGAGAACTATGACTCTGGTGGTATAACTCCAGATATTTGTGAGAGGGGGCTAATGCTTCTCCAAATTCACCACACCTAAAAATAGCCATTGAAACCCTTGGAGCATAGATTTCCTAACAGGACTTCCTGATTTTCACTTGGTTTGGCATGAGAATAGTTTGTACTGCTGTATCGCAAATACTTCTCCTTCTGGGTCTGCAGAACTAGGAAGCAAAGAAGTGTGAGAAATTGTAAACAGTAACAGCAAACTCTATCTGTGCATTTCTATGCATTTTGAAGTGCTATTTGTTTAAGCTTCCTGAGTCCATCCTTGCTGACAGCACTAAGTGAGTAGGACTATTCTGAAGATCATGTTTTCCTAGCCAAATGTCATAGTTCAAGGTTCTCCCCTCCCCCTCCCCCAGAAATAAATAATATTCAGGCCTCTGTACTCACACTGTGGCCACGGTTCTAAGATTTTGTTGCTGTTTCCAGCAAATGAGATAAAATTTTAGCGAAGGTTTCCAGCAGTTCCAGATATCCCAGTAGGAGCACAAGACAGTGTGTGGAGCAGGGCTAGAAAGAAGCCTTTTTGGCAACTGCAACACTATAATGAAAAAAGGTAGACCTGCCAAAAATTCTCTTTTACCGAGCCATTAAAGGCAGCTTTCAAAGCAGCCTGGGGAGAACAGCAGTGTGAATTCCACTTTATGTTTTGCATGGTTTGGATAGCTGTATAAAAATGGCTTGCATGGAGGCAGTTGCTCAGGGTGTCACATCAGCTGGGGGGAATCAAGGAGGCTCCGGGAAGCCTGAAGTTCCTGGAAAAATGAAGACACAGACCACTGTATACTTTTACTCAGGCAATGTAGAGCGCTGCAGAGCTATTTTGCTGCCAAAGTGACCCAAGTGCCTGCCTTTTCTGTGGGCCATTGATGTGAGAAGAGGTGAAGCAGGAACATCGCTCCCCTTGCATTTTCTGCTTCATAGAATCATATAATCATAGGGTTGGAAGGTACCTCCAGGGTCATCTAGTACAACCCTCTGCACAATGCAGGAAATTCACAACTCCCTTCCCCCCTCCCATCCCCAGTGTCTCCTGCTCCATGCCCCGAAGATGGCAAAACACTGTCAGGATCCCTAGCCAAACTGGCTGGGGAAAATTGCTACTTGACGCCAAGGTGGCTATCAGCATTACTCTGGGAATGTAAGACGGGGCCACAAGAACCTCACTAAGGTTGCTAGCCTGGAGTTCTCCCAGAATTACAACTGCTCTCCAGACTGCTGCAGGGATCAGTCTCCAGCTTCAGAAGGTAGATTCTGTGGCATTATATTAGGAGGCTGCCTCCTGCCAGCTTTCCCCACTGCTATTCAAAGTGGTGGCAGGGAAAAAATTCTAGAGTAATGAAGGTATGACAAGCACTGAACCAATGCCGTGATGTCACTTCTTGCATGACAGCTGGCATGATTTCTGAAGTGACATGAACATGTTGGGCTACAGTCTAGCACTCATCCAAAACTAGGGTTAAACAATAACTATGGTTAAACTGTAAAGTTTTGAGTGAATGCTACAGTGTCACTCCTGCACAATGAGATCATTTCCTGGTAGGGTTGCCAGGTGCTCTGGAGTCCAAACTGGAGGACAGGGGAGGGGGCAGGGGAGGGGGGAATTTTAAGGAAACCCCCCCTGTGCAGGGGGCCTTCCCTTCCTTGTCACACTGGGAATGATGTCATCCCTGGCACAACAAGGAAGGCTTCGGAGTACACAAGAGTGTGCTCTGGAGCACCCCGTTCCCTGCACCTTTATTCCTCTGCTGCTCAATAAGAGGTGGTGAGGGTGGTGGCTGGGACTAGGACCCCTATTTCCAGGTCACGCCATAAGTGACATCACCGTATCATGCTCAGCCCCTCCCCCACAATGTAAGTCTCCCACCAGTTGCCGGCTGGAAACCCTACATTACATCCTCACTGAATTCCCTCCAAAAACACTTGCCTCCTAGTCATCGCCTCCAATCTCTGGGAATTTTTCAAGCCAAGGTTGACAACTCTGTGCCTCAGATCCATCCAAGGTGGACTGCAGAGGAAGGCACTTCTGGTACAGCCTGCCTAGGATCTTCAGGGAAGGAGGTAGCATGTGGGGAAGCCGCTTTGAGCAGCTTTCTGTCTTAAGTTAGTCTTGTGTAGAGTAGCTGTGAAAACTCTAGATGAGGAATTAATTTGTACATCAGCCTGGAACCAGACTGGCTATTGCACATTGAATCTCACACCCCTCCAACCTGAGTTGAGGGGCCATTGGTCTTCAAGGCCCAGAGAAATATAGGCTAGGGAACAGAGCCTATTTGCTTAATGACAGGATACATTTTCTGTAGATATGCCTCCTCCTAGGCATGCACAGGGCCAGTTAAGACTGGGACTGTGGGACACAGTGGCTCGGGTCCTATGAATGAGTTCGGTGCTTGCTAGATAGCCTGCTTCCTCTTTTGTTAGCACTTCCATTTGCTCAAGGGCTGAATGACAACTATTGATTGTGTACAAATGGAACTGCTAGTACAAGAGGAAGTGCGCTGTGTGGCAGAGGCTATCTAGCGTACACAGAACTTGTCTAAGCCTAAACGAGGGGTTTTAACCTCTCACTGCATTTTGCTGAACTGAAACAGCTTTGAGGGCACTATTTAACCCACAGGGGTCTCTGAGTGTGCTGATGGGGTACACATAGAGTTTCCCAGGGCTGTTTTAGGTCAGGGGGATGATGGTGGTTGAGGTAGGGTTTAATCCCCCTCTCCCCGTGCCATGGTCCTGATATGAATTGGTTCTCAGTGTGCTTGGAGGCACAGATTCCCAGAATTCATCTGCTGACCCAGCCCAGGGATGTACTTGGGAAAGGTATATCATGTAGTTAGACCCTGTGGCTACCTGTTCTTCCCAAACAAAGAATGGGAGAGGGGGAACACCCAGTAGCACCCGGGTGCCTGTGTTCTGACTCCCCCAGAGGTCACAGGTGGCAAATAACACCCTTTCTTGCCCTTCCATCTGTAGCCTGAAGGTAGCCCACCCACAGATAGCACTTTAAAAAGCAGAGATCCCTACAATTCTGATTCTGTTCCTTTCTTAGTTTGCTTTCCTTCCTCAAGTGCATTCCTTGCTTATCTCTGTTATAATTGGGTAACAGCAATCAGTCTTGGACATACAACCCAACATCTGTCTGCACATTTTCTGCTGCTCCTTTCTGTCTTTCCCTTTTGTGGTTTTATCTGATCAAGCTGCTCCTAACACACCTTCCATTCATTTAATAATTGTCTTTGGAGGAAATGCAGTTACTGTGCATTTCCTCTTTTGTGGTCTCACTTAAATCTTACAAGCCTCACTAGGCTATGGTTTCCATTGCTTAAATGCTCTCTCCTCTTTATATTTTATTGCTTGATTTATTATTGATTTCACTTCCAGCCCATTTCTGGCAACAAATGATTCCTACTGAAAGTTTTAAGGTGTTCCAGTTTATGGCCTGACGGTATGAAATCTCTGATTACCCTCATTTGTTCCTGTGTGTTACCTTACTGACTCATTATTATTGTGTTTTGCTTTGCTTTTTGTTTGGCTCAGATTTCTACTACAGCATATTCTTAACATCAGCTATCTTATTAAAGGCAAATCAGAAAAGAGTCAGAAGTGGAGAAAAAGAAAATCAGAATTCAGCATGCATCCATGTGTATGTGTCAGAAACCTTAAAAACAGCTAGGGATCATAACATGCAGTGCATTTCTAAGCAGGATTAGGCCCTTAAATCAATAAACTTAAAAGAGTGCAAGCGAGGGATGTGCAAAGAGTTATGGGGGGTGTCTCATTTTTCTTCGCCGAAAACCTCATAGCTCTTCTTCCTGCTTTCCTTCTCTCTTTCCTACCCACCTGCCACCCTACCTTTATTTGCCTGTCTTCAAATTCCTGCTCCCTGCCCCTCAGGAAAACTATGGCCCAGTTGTGAGGTGCCAGTTGTTGAGCCAGGCTCAGCTGAGCAATGAGAAACCAACAAGGAATGTTTCCTCCCCGTAGAGTGACACTGAGAGATCTCTGTCTTTTGGTGCTACACCTCTGAAGATGCCAGCCACAGCTGCTGGCGAAATGTCAGGAACTACAATGCCAAGACCACGGCAATACAGCCCGGAAAACCCACAACAACCAACCAACAAGGAGTTGCAAGGGGCATCTCATTTCCCCATGTATCCCCCTCCCTGCACTGTGTACCCTCATACACCTTTCCTTCTTTCCCATCTACCAATCAAAGTACCTTTTATCTACACCTCTCATATTGAGCTATATTTATTATTTCATGCATACCCTGCCTTTTTCCACAATGGGAACCCAAAGCGGCTTCCATCGTTTTCCTCTCCTCCACTGTCAGGCTCTCCATGGGACTGTTCTGAGCCTGAGGTGTCTGCTGCCTCCAGCCTTGTCCCTTTCCAAGGGTTCATAAAGGAACAAGCTTCAGAAATAGGGGAAGAGGAAGGGTTGGGTGGTACCCTGGTCATTCTGTCCCCTGCCAGGTGCCTCTCCCTGAGAGGTCTGGCCCTTCCTAGTGGTCCTCCCAGCAGCTTTTTAAAGGTCCTGCTTGGTTTGACCCCCCCCCCAGCCCCAACTAACTCCCTCTAGATTGAGGAACTTGCATTTCCTCTAGGAGTGAGTCTTGCTTCTCCTGGCTCTCCACCTGCTAGGGTTACAAGTCCTCTGGTGGGAGCATCTGGGTGGCCTTGGGTCAGTCACAGCTCTTCCAGAGCTCTCTCAGCCCCACCCACTTCATAGAGTGATTTTTGTGAGGATAATAATAACACACTTTGTAAACTGCTCTGAGTGTTGTCCTGCAGAGCAGTATATAAATCACATGTTGTTGTTATAGCTAGAGCCTCTGATATTTTTTTGGGGGGGGGTGTTAACCCCTCAATGTAATTTTTATTAAGATTTCAGATATTTTGGCAAGCCTGGGATTTTTCTCAGGTTTGTAGAAAGATCTGTCTTGTTTGTCTATGGTCCCAGTCTCCAGGTTTTTGTGTCCACAGAAGGGGCCATGTTGCGAATTAGATATAACTGGTTGGAATTGCTCTGATAGGGAAGACACATCCCTCTTTTTTACTGCAATGTGGAACTCATATCTCTCAGATGGCCCATTACCTTTCCATAGCACTCAGCCCCACCTATTTGTTCACGGCTGGACCACTGCATGTAGTATAGAACTTCCACCCTTTCCAAACACTGTCATTTAACTGATAGGGATGCTCAAACTGCCACCAGTTCAGCTCACATTCTGCTCATGAATTTTTTCATTGAGCAGCTCAAGTCTGTTCTATGGGTTACGTTCTGCACATTCCACCAGTTGAAGACAGTGCAATTGGTGGCACTGCAGACATGAACATTCTCACACAGTCCAGTGAAAGGCCTAGTCCTGCTCTTCTGCCTCCCCAGCCCTTGTGTTATCACTGCTCAGCAGCTAATTGTTCAAACAATGAGTGAATGGTCCATTCAGTCAATCCGTGATTGTATACATTGTACTTTTGAAAAAAAGTTATATAGATGCAAAAGCAGCCTCAAGGGCAGAAGGACTGAAACTTTATCAGCACAATTATCTCACAACCACAAAGCTGTCCAGCGGCTGCTCGACGCAGATGGTGGTGTGGTGAAAAGATCCAAGTGATCACAAGCATTGAAAATGCCATTTTAGCCAGTCGAACATCATCTTCAAAAAGTCTGCTTCATCTTTAATATCAGGTGGAAACAGGAAACGGAGGAAAGGAGGTAGACCTGTATGCTACAGAGATAAGTACAATACAGTCACCCACAGTAAATTTGTGGGGTGGGAGAGGTCTGTTCTCTTTCCCCCTCTCCATCTCCATGATGCTCTACTGATAGATAATTCCCAGTTGTGGTTATGGTATCTGAAGAAGGGAACTCTGACTCTCAAAGCTTATATTCTGAAAATCTTCTTGGTCTCTAAGGTATCCAAGGCGCCACTGGACTCAGTCCTGTTGTTATACTGCAGACTAACATGGCTGCCCACCTAGAGAATTCCTGTAAGTGATACCTATGCCACAGTTATCCATGCTTTGGTAACATCCGTGTTAGATTCTTGCAATGCATGACACATTTGGCTACCTTTTAAGACTGTTCAGAAACTTCAGATGGTTTGGGAGTTTGCACTCAGCCTGTTACTTAGGACAGAACAATTAACAACAACAACAACATTTAATTTATATACCACCATTCAGGACAAGTTAATGCCCACTCAGAGCGGTTTACAAAGTATGCCATTATTTGGAGCCATGGGGAGGAAGAATTGATGGAGTTTTTGAATCATCTCAACAACATCCACCTGAACATACAATTCACAATGGAGAAAGAAAGTGAGGGAAAACTCTCATTCCTGGATACCTTGGTCATCCGCAAAGCAAACTTTCAGTTAGGTCACAAGGTCTACAGGAAACCAACTCACACTGATCGGTACTTACACAAAAACTCCAATCACCACCCCCGACAGAAAAGAGGCATAATGAAAACATTAGTGGATCGTGCAAGACGGATATGTGAGCCGCGCTTTCTCAATGAGGAAATTAATCATCTAAACCACGCACTTCAGGCAAATGGCTACTCCAGAAATGAAATCCGAAGAGCAATCAAACCCAGGATGAATCAAACAACCAAAGAAAAACAGTCTCCCACAGGAAAAGTGTTTTTGCCATACATCAAAGGAATTACTGATCAGATGGGAAAGCTTATGAAAAAGCATAACCTTCAAGCAGTATTCAGACCCACCCGAAAAATACAACAGATGCTACGATCAGCAAAAGACAGCAGAGACCCCCTCACCTCTGCAGGAGTATACCGTATACCCTGCAGCTGTGGACAAGTTTACATCGGGACCACAAAGCGTAGCATCCAGACAAGAATAAAAGAACATGAAAGACACTGCAGACTTGGACAGCCTGAAAAATCAGCAGTGGCTGAACATAGCCTAACTCAAACAGGGCACAGTATCTTATTCCAGGACACCAAAATACTGGACAACACTTCCAACTACTTTGTCAGACTGCACAGGGAAGCCATTGAAATTCACAAGCATAAGCAAAACTTCAACAGGAAAGAAGAAACCTTAAGAATGAACAGAGCATGGGCTCCAGTTCTGAAAAACACCAGGCCAACAAAACACTCCACACCCGACAATAGCCCTGCAGAGAAGATTAGCACATCAAGCACCAATCCATATGCAAAAGAACCTCCTCAGGATACAGTGAAGCCTCCCGCCATTAGCATTCCACACCCTGGGAAACTCTTACAGAATGACTCAGCTCAACCCCACCCCTCCTGAGTAGATACAAATGACCTACATCTTTTCCACACTGTGACACTGAGAGATCTCTGTCTTTTGGTGCTACACCTCTGAAGATGCCAGCCACAGCTGCTGGCGAAACGTCAGGAACTACAATGCTAAGACCACGGCAATACAGCCCGGAAAACCCCCAACAACCACCTATGCCATTATTATCCCCACAACAAAACACTCTGTGAGGTGGGTGGGGCTGAGAGAGGTCCAGAGAGGGCTGTGACTAGCCCATGGTCACCCAGCTGGCTTCAAATGGAGGAGTGGGGAATCAAACCCGGCTCTCCAGATTAGAGTCCCATGCTCTTAACCACTACACCAAACTGGCTCTCCAGTTTAAATCACCCTCCGTCCCTGTATACCTTTTAATGGAATGGGGCCAGGGTGAATACCTGCTCCTATCTGCCCACTCTTTGTCCTCAAAGGACTTGCTTCTGAGACCCTACTTTTTGGGACTGTGTGGATGGTAATTGAGGCCTAGGCCTGGAATTATGGAATTTCTTCCCTGGTGGTATTTGAATGATTCCAGCAGTTTTCTTCTAGGATCCATCACTAACCCTGATGGAGATCATGAATCTCGATTGGTCTTCTAATGATAAACTATAACTGTATGTAGTCCAGTTTTTATTGGGGCTGCATGGAGAGAGGGGAGGGGATTAAAAGCTTCCATCTCCACATACCTCCCTATCTTAGGGATCAAAATCCTATTTCCCATGTTAATCTAGTGCTTTAAAAAAAAGCATCCTTTAAAGTGCTAATAATATCATGTCGAGGCAGGCTTGCCAAATTTGAATATGTTTTAAATGCCAATTTAATGTAATGTTTTGCTATTATTTTGGAAAGACACTGTGTCAGGGGGAGAGCACCTGCTCTGCATGCGGACGGTTCCAGGTGCTGTTCCTGGCATCTTCCAGGTAATGAATCTTAAGTAGCAAGGATGGGAAAGACCTTTTTCTGCCTGGGGAGTTGATGCTGGTGAGGGCTTTCAGACTTAGTATGGCAGCCTCGTAAGTGCAACTGGACCTCTGTTTTGAGCAGGATGTGTACACATGTGAGGGAATAAGGAAGCAGTGCTGGGATTTTCATGAGAACACATTGGACACCTGCGGCGGAGCCAAAAAGGAGTCTGGTTTATAAGGCTGAGGCCAAGGAAGCCATTTCCACATTTTCTGTGCAGGGATCTTGATATCAGTGGAATGAGGTAGAAGCTGGAGTCTGAAGTGAAGTGGGTAAAAACAGAATTCCTGGCATTAATACCCAATTTGACCAAACTGCAAGCCTCACAATATCCACACTGTCTATTAGGGATTTTAGATTTTTAAAAACAGTCTGAGAATCCCAATTTCAATCCCAGTTCTTTTTGTGTGAATGGAATCCATGATTTTTCAATGATTTTTGGTTTCCTAGTATCAAAGTTTCCCATACATACACACATTTCCAACATGATTTGGACATTATACATATGTTGTATGCATAAACAGCATATAAAAAGGGTACAGCACACATATGCAATGGTAACAAATCTACAAAACCAACTGCAAATCAAACCCCCATGGAACTGAAATTGACAAAAACATAAATGCATACAAACAATGGTTAACATCAGGCGCATTCACAGATGTTAACCATTTCCTTCCATGTCTGAAATAACCTGATCCCATACAGCTGAAAGCTCACTAGGTGAGCACCTGATTTTCCCGGTCCAAGCTCTGAAGTCCTTTCAGATAAAAGTTTGCATCACAGATCTCCTCTGTGCTTTCTATTAGTGATTGTCTGGTGACACAACTCCATGGTTCAACAACAGAAATACCTAAAAAGATTTAGGATGCACTTCCATGCTGGGATTGTCTCACTATAAAAAAGGGAGCTCAGGATGGTGGTAGATTTCAACACCAAAAATTCAGCCAACCCCTCTAGCATTAATTGACATGTAAGTATCAGGGCTCCTTTTACTGTTATTTTTAAAGCAGTTCCTGAAATGTATGCATCTCTCTTATTATTTCCCAGTCATGGTTTCCAATGAATTGGATATATTAATCATCCAGCTTTTTGGCAGGCCAAGCAGATCAAAGCCTGTCATCAGTTGTCCCGCCTACCAGAATATCTTCATCCCTCCAGCAAATTGTTTGCAATCTCATCGCCCCATGTGGTTTGATCTTCCCTTAACACCCACGGAAGGTGGAATGAAGCTGCAACTCAATAACTCCCCATCAAAGCCAAAAAAAAAGAAAAAAAGAAGAGGCACACCCAGTGAAGTGAGGTAATGACTAACAGTAACAGCTAGGGTGAGTCTAATTTGCACGTCCTAGATGGCAGCAGTTAATTGCAAAGGGCCATCACCTTTGTAAAAGTAGACCTTTCAGTAGAACTGGGCACATTTTATAAATGTAGATCTCCCCCCTGCCCACCAACTCCTTCAAAATATTACCATGTCTACTCAGACTACTTGATACTTTTATCTATTAGGCATCTTCTTGGGCACATCACCATGTATGAATATGGTGTCTAAATTTTGGATCCCTTTTGGAATTAAGCAAATAGCTTTGTAACAAGGAAATGCATCTTTTCCACTTATTTTGCAACTTTTGACATTCTACAGAGAGATGCTGTTCATACTTGCTAATAAACTATGGTTTATATAATCGTGTCTGCTTGTGACATCCAAAGGCAGGTGGTTCAATAAACTTCAGTTTGTACCAAACTGCAATTTCCCACTTGGCTTGTAGCTTTTTTTCATAGCCACTATTTTCAGAAATCACAGTTTATTGAGAAGCACTGCTCCATTATCATTGAATCACAGAGGCATCAGTACTTGGAAAATGTCGTCCCTTCTGGGTGATGGAAAAGAGGTGGTAAGCAGAAAAATTGTGCTTAATGCACAGGGGTTCACTACTTACACCTGATAGAATAACCAAAGTTTGTTGTTCAAACCATGGGTCAAGCAAACCATGGTATTGGCTTTAGCCAGCTTTTTTTTGCTCTGTCTCACCCAATTTTCCTGCTTACTACCCCGCCCCCCACGCAGATATTATGTTTCCCCATCATATCCTTTTTGGGTGGTCAAAGCCTTCCCTTTTTTTCACCAATGGACAAGTTGGTTGGCTCCAGCCTATGGTTCCATGTGCTATCTGAATACAGTGTTAGGTTCTACCCCACATTAACCTTGTCCAGTATTTTACATATAGGCTTCTCAATTGCCCAAGTTTGGTGAGGAATTCCTTGACCCCAGCCCAACTCTCTTGCCATCAAGAATAGGAACCCCTCCCACCACAGCCTTCATAGTGACACTCCAGTAATTTCCCCTGATCTCTAGAGAGTTAGAAAATTCCTAGAGCTTCCCGCAGAAGTGAAACCTCATCCTCCAAAATCCCACCCTCTCCAGGCACAGCCCCCCCCCCAATCTCTTAGAATAATATTATAATAATAACATTCGATTTATATACCACCCTTCAGGACAACTTAACACCCACTCAGAAGGATTCACAAAGTGTGTTATTATTATCCTCACAACAATAATCCTGTGAGGTGGGTGGGGCTGAGAGCGCTCCAAAGAGCATTTGCCTAGGCAATGTTGAGAGAACAAAAGCAAGCCATATCACTAGATAGAATGAGGTGGCCACCTCAAGCAGTGTATTTTGGGCTCTATTAAAGAACACAAAATAGTCAGCGTTTTATTATTATTTTTGCACTATGCTTTTACTTCCGCTGTATGAGAGCAAACAGGTGCTTATCTGGACCTGCACAAAGCATCAGAATGCCCCGGGCCTGCTCTAAATACAGCCACAGAACACAAATAGGCAGTTTAATATTTGTTCAGATTATGTTCTGTTTACATATAAGAAATCCGAAAGCTTGAAGATGTTTCATATTTGTTTAGATTTATTGCCTATCCTGTTCTCAAAATAAATCTCCTTTCTATCATTTTAAAATAAGACCAGAGGTCTTGCAAGCAGACTTCCACTTTGGTATAGCAGTTCAGGATAAACACTTATTTTCATTATGTTTCAGAGGAAGGAGTCTCAGATCAGCTAAAAAGTATTTTGAGAAGCAACTTCCTACCTCTTGCCGTGGACTCCAAATCCAGAAGGAGTTAGTTTCTTTGAAAATAGTGGGACAGATTAGTCACAACTATTTATTTACTTCATTTATATTCCGTCTTTCTCCCCAGTGGGAACTCAAAGCAGCTTACATTGCTCTGCCCTCTTCCAGTTTATCCTCACAACAACCTTGTGAGGTAGGTTAGATTGAGAAAGAGTGAGTGACTGAAGGTCACCCAATGAGTTTTCATGGCACAGCAGAGATATGAACCAGGGTCTACCAGATCCTAGGCTTACACTCTAACCACTACATCACACTGGCTCTCTAGTTTAAGATTTAATGCATATGTCACAACAAACCTCTGTTTGTGTGTGACACACATGAACACAGCTTGTTCTCATCTTTCCATGCTCCTACCCACACACAACACATTTTAAAGCTTCCTGACATTGGGAGCTATGAATCAAACTCCAGTTGTTTGTGATGTCTCCACACTGGTAGATCCCACAAATTGGGATCCTGAACTATAATTTAAGGGGGAAATGGGGGACTCACCCCCCTGTGCTTGTGCTTGCTGGCAACATAATGACATTGCCATCAGACATGCTGAAATCACTTACCTTAAGCCAGGCAGTGATGTCAGCACATCTCCATTTTCAACTAAAACCATAGAGTTTTGGGCCCAAAATCAAAGTGGTTCCGGCGAACCAGCAATAGAATGATGGCACTTCAAGAAGTGATATTGTTACATTGCTGGCAAGTGTGCGTGGCAGCCAGTAAGTCTCTCTCCCTGTGGATTGCCAGGAGGGCCCTGGCAATCCCAGACTGGGATCAATTATGTTGTGAAGTTCCAAGCAAGGCATCCTGTGTTGAGGGAGGCAACTGTGTCTGAATGGGTTCTGCCTAGAGACAAACTGGTGATGCTTCCTGGGCTCTTCTGAACTGCCTCCTTCTCCAATGAGACAGAGGAAAGTCATGATTGCCTTTTTGCTTTGGGAAAGAAGGAAGTATGCATCAGGAGACACATCAATGAATGCCATGGCAACCTACTAGGGAACACTGCACCAATACATATAGTGATTCGATATTCACTTATGTCAATTTGGGCAGTTTGCAAATTTTATTGAAGAATCTGGACTGTAAATTATGCTGCTGGATAATCTGAAATGCAGCATAGCTACCGTTGGCTTTGACTGAAATGAAGAAACAACTGGCATCAGTTGACTCATGAAACTGGCTTTAATGTGGAAATAAATGAATGTCAAAACAGCCAAGCTGGCAAAGCAATGAAAGGCAAACACAGCAAGGAGTGAGGCTATGTTTGTTTCTCAGGGTGCAAATCTGTAGGGCTACAGTTACTGCCTTAGGAACAATAGGTACATGCAAGTCACCCCACAAATTCCAGTGCACACATTCACACCCTTAACACCCACATTTGCAATACAGCATGTACCCAAGTGTGGCCATTTATTATGGGTGTGCACATAGACTGCATTATACATGCATTGGTGTTAATTGTGGGCTTCATCCACATTCTTCCAATCAAACCACAATGATAGTGCATTGGTCAGGCCCCACCTGGAGTATTGTGTGCAGTGCTGGATGCCTCACTTCAAAAAGAATGTGGATAAATTGGAACGAGTGCAGAGGAGAGCAACCTGGATGATCAGGGGCCTGGAGACCAAGCCCTCCATGGAAAGACTGAGGGACCTGGGGATGTTTAGTTTGGAGAAGAGGAAGTTGAGGGGAGACATGATTACTCTCTTTAAGTATTTAAAAGGCTGTCACTTACAGTCTCTCTACACAAGACTTCTTACACGTGTTCGTAACATGTTGGGAGATGCAACGTTAGACAGGAAGTGTAGTTTTAAAAGACAGAGCCGAAGGAGATCGCTCTGGAGGGGACAGATTCTCTCACAGCCCTCTATTGCCTCTGGCATGCTGGACTATCTCCCCTTCTGGAGTCTCTGCCCTGCCACCCTTGCTTTTAAAACTTCGAATAAACCGAGCCTCAGCAGGGCAAAAGCTCCAGAAGGAGAGACAGTCCGGTATGCCAGAAGTGACAGAGGGCTGTAAGAGAATCTGTCCCCTCTGGAGTGATCTCCACCAGCTCTTTCATTTAAAACTACACTTCCCAGCTAACAGTGCATCTCCCGGCATGTGAAGAACATGTGACAGAAATCTTGTATAGACTCTCAGAGGAGGGAAGGGAGTTGTTCCTGTTGGCAGCAGAGGATAGGACTTGAAATAATGGGTTTAAACTGTAGAAGAGCAGGTACCGGTTGGACATTAGGAAAAACTTCTTCACATTAAAAGTAATTCAGCAGTGGAATTGGCTGACTAGGGATGTGGTGGGTTCCCCCTCATTGGCAGTCTTCAAGGAGTGGCTGGACGAGTACTTGTCGGGGATGCTTTAGGCAGGGTGTTGGACTAGACGGTCTCTACCGTCTCTTTGGCCTCTACCAACTCTTTGATTCTAAGATTCTTTGATTCTATGAAAACAGTATCAACTTACACAAGACTTTAGTATGACTTTTTTTGATGAGAAAAGTCCTGAAGGTATGAAGCACAGTGGAAAGGGAGGGCTCAAGTCATGATCCCTTAAGTATGGCATTTAGATGTTTCTAAGCCCTGACATAAGGAAGGACTCACTGCTGGACAAGGATGAGATGTGCCCTTGTTGCTGTCACTTTCTGTAGAATCAGAGGAATACACTTGAAGGCAAATTACATGACTGTCCCTATCATTTGGAAACCACTTTTCAGTTTTCTACTTTTTGAACTTTCAGTGAAGATCATACCAGACTAGATCGATCCCCCAATTGCCTAGCTGAATAATTAGCAAACCAGTGTGCTGTCGTGTCAGAGTGTAGGATATGGGAGGCCCAGGTCGGATCCCCCATTCTGCCCTGGAAACTCGCTGAGTGGCCTTGGGCCAGTCACTCTCTCTCATAGCACTGCTGCAAGGGTAAAATTGGAGAGGGGAGGGTCAGGTATGCCACTTGTAGTTCCTTGCAGGAAGGGCGGGATGAAAACATGATAGGCAGAATATTTGGTTGGATCCATCACAAGACCGTGTGAGGATCCTTGATCTTCCCTGTCTTCCCTTCCCCACAACAAGCAAAGATTATGCCTAGGGCCATGCCGGTCAGAGGAGTGAAATGGGCAAGGGGGTGAAATTGCTTCCTCTTGTCTCATTGATGAGTGGAGCTTTGCTTCTAGAATAGGAAGAAAAGAGAATTTTTGCCCCCTTCCCTTTCCCTTCTGTAGCCTCCCAACCTGTGTGGCCAGTTTTCCAGTGTAGGTCATGTGACCCTTGCTGATGGACCATGGGATCCAACTCATTGTCCTGACAAGGTCACCCAGCCGGCTTCAAGTGGAGGAGTGAGGAATCAAACCCACTTCTCCAGATTAGAGTCCCGCCTTCTTAACCACTACACCAAACTGATAAAGCGCTGGTCATCTTCACTGCTGCCTCCATGGACCTCATTGTTCTGACCGGCAGCAGTTTTCCATGGCCACAGGCAGAGAAGAGGCTTTTATTTAAGGTGTTCTAAAACACTTTACCTGTAGAAAGCAAGAGTTGAATCTGGGACCTTGACACACAAGATATTTGCTCTACTATCTTTCCACAAGCCTGCTGGCTCAGTTGCAGCACCTATGGCTAAAAAAAGGGAGAGAAAAGCTGACAAGTAATACAGGGTTGTTTAGAACCTTCTTCCAGGAAGCAGAAGATGCTGGTAAGCTTACATGTGGGGTTGTGAATTGATTGTGGCATTAATCTGAACAGCTAACAACAACAACAACAACAAAAAGCCTGGGTGAAAATTGTATCACTCTGTTTGTTAGATTCACACATATAACAAGTTTGGACAGATGGATGTCAGATTTCTTAAACAGTTTTGACAGTTGCCCTAATAGGATGCTGGGATATGAGGCTACTTCTCACCGTTTCTCCACTGGCTGAATGTCATGCAAGCTTTGAAGCATCACATGCCTTCCCAGCTGTGGATTGTGCCACCCATGCAATGCATGGATAGCCCTATTAAATTTGTTTTATGGACAGGAAAGGTATCAGAGCATGTGTGATATGTGTGTCTTAGGGATCTCTGGTATGCCAAGTGCATGGACCAACTGTCTTCCCCCACATACCTATGTGGAACACGTACTGGAAATGGCCAACTTCTTAAACTTGGCTAACTTCAAAGTAGATAAACTATGTAGGTAAACCCTTTTGATGAGGCCAAACTACTGCTGTGGAAGTAGATGAAAGGATTTCTGGTCCCTGGTGTTACTTTGGTATATTTGGGACTTCTACTTAAGTTTTAACCAAGATACTTCACTGTCTCAAGCAATTATACTACATGAGCAAAGAGATATGTTCAAGATCCCTCACGGTGTTGCAGAGGATGCTAGGGTGTCACTCTTAGATGTGCGCTGTGTGTGTAAGCACATAAAAATATTGGATTGGGTTCTATTAATTCTATTCTGCTATCAGTGGAGCCTTCTCTAATGCCAACCAACCAAGCGTATGACTTACTATGAATGTGATAACCAAGAGGTTTTGGGTCAGCTCAATGGTAATCATGGCAGCTGTGGAATCCTGAAACTTCTCTGATGAGGATTTGACATGGATGTGGAAGTCTTCAAAAGGGACTTCAATAGCCAGTTCAATATCATCTCCAGGTAAGAAGACTTTAAGGCAGTAGAAAGGGAGCTACACCAACAGAATCTTCAGTCTGTCCCACCAAGCACCCAACACTGGGATACTTGAATTTGAAATTCTGCCTGACAATACCCCTGTAGAGTTGCAATAGTATTGCAGTAGATTACGGCAACTCCCAGACCATAGAGTCTGGGCTGATGCGCCATCAGTTTGCACTGACCTGTATCCTACCAATCTACTGAGTTAAATTGGAACCCTTCCTCCAGCCTAAGAAGATTTCCTGCAACTGAAGTGCGAGAGGAAGAGCTGCTTAAGTTGAAGGAAGGTTACTAAGGCTGAAACAAGACTTCAAACTTTGCTGAGCCGAGTGGTAAGATTCAGGTCACACTTGATACAGCTGGAGAGATATTAATCCTGCTGGCCTCATTCTGCTAGGCCTTAGTGATATGTGCCAGATCTGCCTTCTCATCCCTGATCAAATCTCATCCAGGATCAAATATGCCACCTCTAAACAATCACTTGCTTCCCTACTTACATAGGTTTTTAAAATAATTTTTAAAGGTGCATTAATGCCACAGCAGCAGCTGTAGTTTGGCAGAATTTTGCCCTAGTTCACTGTTATGAATTTCATTAATAGCCACGGATCATTTTTCACACACACAGTCAAGTGAGAAATGCTCCTTTGGCAAACCAGTAGGCTTCTGTAAACCATGATCTAGGAAAATAAATAGAATGGAAGATTTCTCTTCTTAGATGTGCCAAGTTTAGGAAACAAAGAAGACCAGATCTGTAGAGTTGCTGTAAATTGGGTGTGGCTCTCTTGGCGCAAGTGGGGTATATGCTGATTTATAGCCAGCTGAGATTCTGACCAATAATTCATCATGGTTGCCTTTTAAATTGTTACGGTTCAATGTAGATGCAATGCAAAGACACTTACTGGAATTGCATGGACTTCATTCAGTGCTGAAATAAATCTGCATAGACTTGATTTGAGGCTTAAATGGACTTTGTGGAAGTACAGAAAAAAGCAAGAATTGGAACATGTTTTCCTCCCACAATTCACAGAAAAAGCAAACGCTCATTGGTATACAGCAGCAGCATCACTTTCTTGAACTGAATATTTTAAGCATTCCTGCTTGAAGTAAAACTGGAACATTCCATAATAAGCTGGTGGCATGTAAGGTAGAATGCTAGGGGGTTAGAGTAGCACTTGAGAGACCAAAGTCCTTTTTACATGTTCAGTGTACATGCATTTACAGATTGATACCCTTCTAAGTATTGAGGATATTTGTTAAGTTCAGGGCTTTTTTTCTGGGAAAAGAGGTGGTGGAACTCAAGACCGTACAATGACATCACTTTGAGTCATCTGGAACAAGGGGGGAGTTTTTTAAAGTTTAAATTGCCCCTGGTGAAAATGGTCACATGGCCGGTGGCCCTACCCCCTGATCTCCAGACAGAGGGGAGTTTAGATTGCCCTCCATGCCACTCCAGCGGCATGGAGGGCAATCTAAACTCCCCTCTGTCTGGAGATCAGGGGGCGGGGCCACCGGCCATGTGACCATTTTCAAGAGGTGCCGGAACTCCGTTCCACAGCGTTCCCGCTGAAAAAAAGCCCTGGTTAAGTTAATTTGGCAAAGCTGCACAGCAAGTAAAGCATGGAATCACATGGTGAAACGTTCTCCAAGCCAGTATATTGCAACCGAGAAAACTTTCTTTTATTTAAGCTAATTCACATTCACTTGCGTTTTTGTTGTAGCAGAAGAAAAAAAGAAACCTAATCTTTAAAAATAAACACTATTCCCTTTTACAAATGGCCAGCTAATCTGGCTGCGTGTGAGTGGGAGTATGGGTGTGCCTCTTGAAAGCTTGCACAAGAGAGCTCTGTAGAAGTGTCTTGCTTCTTTGAAGATCAGCAGGCGAGAGAAAAAAACGACACAGAAAGAGGAATCAGAAGCTTTCAAAGATACAGTTACACAGTCTGGTTCTAATAAAAGGGAAAATATACTCCTCACATCCATGCATGCTGAGTCATCTCTATGCTAACGTTAACAGTGCAGTCCTAAGCAGAGTTACTCCAGTTGAAGCGCATTGATTTCAATAGACTGGAGTAAGTCTTAGGATTGCACTGTAAGTCTGTTGAAGTCAGTGGGCTTGGAAGGGTGCAACAGGATGGCACTGTAAATAAGTACACAGATGTTGAGTTGTTCTCACAACATATTTATGTTAATTCATTGCCTCAGTATGCATGGCCTGGATTTTTCAAGGTACTGTTCACTGGGTTCAAAATTGAAAATAATATGTGTTCAGATAGTCAAATATGAAATAAGATTGTGCTTAACTTACCTAACACAAATATCAATGGTATTAAGGCTTCCGAACTTGGGTATAACAGCATCCTCATAGGCTTAGCAGAGCCTTTTACCACCACCCTGATGTATAAGCAGCATAATAGGATGTTACTGGAAATGGGAGGTTTATGCATACTTTAAGTATCCACATTAAGAGCTAAAATAACTTGAGTTAAGGACAGGAACTAGATGAAGACTGAATGATGTCTAAACTTCCCATGTCATGAACTACCTTGGTGTGCTGCCTGCAGATACGTTAATGTGATGAAAAAAAAGCTCTATTAAGCCCTGGGACTCTTTCTGAGCATAGAAACTGCACCATATATGAAAAAATTCCATCAAACACCAATGCATGACAACTGTCTGATACCAAATGATGTTTCACATCAGCTACAAATGCTGCCGAATATTAAATACTATTGCACTCAACTATTTATGAATACATATCAGATACAGAAATCAAATATTACTGAATTTGAATGTCAAGTAAATATTGAAAGGATTTAAGGATGTGAAGAATATGAAACATATTCAGAGGAACATTCATTCTCATCTCATTGCTGGCACAGATACCTGGCACTTGTTACCTTCCTGCTAGCTATGTAGGGTAAGATGGGAAGGGATAACTGTGTAAGCCACCTTAAGCTCTTTGAAGGAAAGGCGAAGATGTACTAGGTAGATAGACAGCGACATCAGGTTTAATCATTTATATAAGGTGTCAAATTATTCCAAAGGATGCTGAGAACTTAACAAAAATGTGATCAACATTTGAACATATCTTGAACACAATGCCTATTTTGTGTGTTGTTGAACACTTCACACGATTGCTTCTTGATGATTTGCTCCCAATTCTAAATGGACAGCATTTTGTGTACTTTTGCATCTGTGCAGTGGTGGAATTCACAGTAGCAGCTGGTTGGGTAGCCTCTGCTGACGCATGTTCACAATTTACCAGCTTGTTTAGACTACCTATGCTCCAGGATCTTCACATGTAGAGCATGTACCATTTAAGATCAACCACTGTAGAGCAGAGACTGTAGATCCAAGTGTGGCTCAGTATGGAAACAAATATGGCTATTTTAAAAAGAAAACAAAATGTTTATGTTACAATATAATGGAGTTGGTAGATGGGATGCTAGAATTACCACTATGTGCAAGGAATGTCAAGCATATATTTTTATGGGACTAAATCCAAGCTCTCATGAGTAAATGGGTCTTTATTGAAATATCATAGGCTTTGCCATACATATGTCCATAGGTTACAATTAAGCAATTAAAGGCGTCTGGCTGTACACAGGTCTCTTGTTAAGAATGATGCACTGAGTACATGATACATTATATCAACCCTTCCACATGCCCCCCACCCCTCCAGCTCTTCCAGCAGAACATAATCAGTAGCGGGACAGAAGAAGCTGTCCCAAGGCCGCTGCAGCGAGCCATCCAAGATAAGGGCTCGACCGTCCTGGAATCTGGAAAGCAACAAGGGAACAGGTGCAAGAGGCTATTGCAACATATCTTAGGCTGGGTAACAGTATGGAGGGACAGTGGGCAACAGACCTGATACTACCTCTGAACACCTCTTGCCTTGAAAACCTTACAGGGTTGCCATAAGTCAGCTGTGATTTAATGGCATCAAGAAAAAAAAGGCTTTTTAGAGATGCTTTACAGAGAGGGAAATGATAGAGGTGAACAGCTACCAGTAATCCAAGTGTAACCCATGAGCATATTTATGTCAATGCATAAAAACAATTGTGTAGGATGCTCCTGTATATATTTATTACTTACTGTGACACCTCATATGTGCCACTATCTAATAAAAGGCATGCAACAACCAGTATTTGGGCTGCAGAAACATTTTGAACAAATATGTCAGTTATCAGTAATATGTATTATGCTGATTGTTGATCACTTGCTCTGACTTTTGATATAGTTTGACCTTAAATTACATAAAGTTGCTGATCCCTGATGTGGAGTGTATGCTGCTTTTTCATATGTGTGGTTGATGGTGTTCATTATTTCATTATGTGAGTGCGCAATCTGGAATTGGTGGGATTGAACTACAGCACTCAGGTGGCAATCTGAGAACTTGAGAATGCAGCTCATGCAAATGAATACGAACATGCTCAGCTTGGAGAGTGCAGGGGGCAAGATGTTCAAGACTGGAATACTAGAGATGATCCAAATGGGTTCCCCAACTCTGTCACAGCAGAACTGAGATAGTCAAATAATATGCCTGTCTTGTAAATCAAGATTGTTTCCTGTTCGGTGCTTAGGTGAAATGGATGGAGGGAAAAGAGAGAAAGCTATAGTGGAATATTTGCTACCCAGACATCTCTGTGTCCACTGGCAGTAATTGAAATGTTGAGTTCATTGCCAGTAATGGCTAGATAGAGCATAGATGGTTTTAAATGGGAGTTAGACAGATCTAAGCAGGATCGGTCAATCATGGCTGCTAACCATACTAAGTGAAGGGAGCATTTTATATATAGGCAGCAAACCTAGGGAGCAACATTAAGGTGACACCATGGTTTCTATGCCCTGTTTGTTTGATCCTCCAGGGCATCTGGTTGGCTACTGAAAGAAAGAGTATGCTGGACTATAAACCAGTAAGTCTCCAGATACTGATAGCATAAACCAGAGAGGGAACTCAAATGTAAGACATTGATCTTCTAACATGTATATCGAACTTGTCACTAAAATCAGCAACTGTACCACAGGACTGAAGAGTAGCAGTTGTTCTACTGATTTTTAAAACTGGACCAGAATGGAACCAGAAAATTATAGGCCAGTCATCCATTCCTAACATCTTTGCAGGCAAATTAATAGAAACTGTAATCAAAGATAGAATTATTAGGCACATAAAGGAGCAAAGGGAAGCCATACTGAGGGAAAATCAGTATAGCTTCTGCAAAGGGAACTCCCATCTCACCAACCTTTTGTTGTTCTTTGAGAAAGTGAACAAACCTGGTAGAAATTATATACTTGGACTTTCAAAAGATTTTTGACAAGGTACCTCACCAAAGATTCATGAGGAAACTTAGCAATCATGGCATATGAGCATGGGTCCTCTTATGAATTAAAAATCGATTAAACAAGAGAAAGCAGAGAGTAGGAATAAATGGACAGTTCTTGAAATAGAGGGAAGTAAGCAATGAGGTCCTACACGGATTGGTATCGAGGCCAGTGCTATTTTCTTTTCTTATCAATCATCTGGAGCTGGGGGTGGCCAGTGTAGTAGCCACGTTTGTGGATGACATAAATTTATTTAAAATGGTGAAAGCTGTAAAGAGTTCCAGGAGGATCCTCACAAATTGTGTGACTAGGCATCAATGTGGACAGTGAGGTTCAATGTAGGCAAATGTATAGGGATGAACATTGGAACAAAAGAAAAATCCCTACTTCAAGTATATGCTATTGGGGTCTGACCTTGCTGAGACCAAGAGGAAAAGAAACCTTGGGGTCATAGTGGATAGTTCAATGAAAATGTCAACTTGGTGAGCCCCACAATGAAAAACTCTGTACTGGTGACTATTAGGAAAGGGGCTGAAGATTAAACAACCAGTATTATAATGCCACTGTATAGATTTATGGTGCTGTCTCATTTGAAATGTTTGTGCAGTTCTCTTCATTGAATCTCAAAAAGTACAGTGCAGAGCTGGAAAAAGGACTTAAGAAGGCAGTGAAGATAGTTGAGGCACCTATTCTAGGATGAAAGGTTGAAGTGTCTGGAACTTTTCAGTATAAAAAGAGACAACAAGGTTTATAAAATTATGCCCAGGGTAGAGAGGGTGGGCAATCTTTTTTCTCCCTCTTCCAAAATACTAGAACTCAAGGGCAGCCAATGAAGTTGATGGGCAGTACATTCAGGATGGACAAAAGGAAATACTTCTTTACACAGTGAGTAATTTAAATGTGACATCCACTGCAAGAGGATGTAGTGATGGTCACAGGCATAGATGGCTTTAAAAGGAGACTGAACAGATTCATGGAGGATAGGTCTATCAATGGCTACTAGCCATGGTGACTAAAGGGAACCTCCACATTCAGAGGCAGCAAAACTCTGAATACTAGTACCACGAGGGAACATCAGGAGAAGATCTTGGCCTCTATACTCTGTTGCTGGTCCAGCATAACATACGAACTGGTTGCCCATTTTGTAAGACAGGACGCCTGTCTGATCCAGTAGTTTTTTTTTTATGTTCTTATTAGACGAACCAAAATACAAACCAAAGTTTGGCATGAACCAGGCCGATTCGTGGTTTGTGAACTGGCGGTTTGTCAGAGCCCATTTCGGATGAACCGCCACAAACTTTAGGACATTTCATTTGGTTCATTTTTTGGTTCGTCACTGCAGACAGCCAGGCGCTGATCATTCAGTTTCCTAGGCAATGGGGGATGGGCTTTCTGCAGACCTTCTGCTAACTCGGAAGTGATGATTTGCTGACCCGGAAGTAACATTTTCACAAACCAAATGAACCAGTTCGCAAACTAGGGCAGGTTCGTGAAAGTTTGTAGTTCATGAAATGCGACAAACCACGAAACGCACAGTTCATTTCCCCCCCTCCCTGGTTCACGCCCATCTTTAGTTCTTATCTGATGAACACTGAATTAGCTAAGCAAAATAGGCAGGGACAGAATACAGAACAGAGGCTTACAGCCTGCATGATTGAAAAAGCCCTTCTTTAAATGATGAAGGATGGGGGACATAGATATGGAAAGCAGTGTGAGATCAAGTCACATGCAGAACATTTTAAACCCAATTTCAAATGTTTGAAAAACAGTGAGAGTGGTCCTTGTAATTTATTTTCAAACTGTGAGCCAAATTGGTGGTAGTTGTATTTGTGTCTTGGGTATGTTTGTGTGTGAGTGATTGAACATCCCTGCTTATACCCAATTGGACTCCTATAGCTGCATTCTGTCAATGGCTTCCAAGCCCAGTTCACCAGTATCTCAGGGTGAAGCCTGTCTCCGACTCTGCAACCTGAGATTCCTGAACTGGAGATGATAGAGATCTAGCTGTGGGTTAGATATGTGACAAGCCAATATGATACCCTTGAGCTACAAGCCCTTCAGCAATTGGCTAATGTACAAAATTTCTCAGAGGAGAGAAACCATGTTGCAAAACTGGCCATGAAACTGGGAAAACCCCTGCCCCCTCACTTGAAAATATCTCCAGGTGCTCACAATGGGGTGTGTGTGTGTGCACGTGTGTACATGAGTTGTTTTCTAAAACTATACACATTGTTGCATGGGATAATTGGTACCCTTCCAAAGTCCATAGGGGAGTTTGTAGGCGGTAGACCTATTGGGATTTGCCCTAAATTGCACACCCTGCAAATTCCCATAGTTTTGTCCGTCAGAATCCATTCTTGCCAAACAGGTGTTCAGAGCTTAAGGGTCAATGAAATATTTTGTAGAACAGGATTCAGGCAAATTGTTCTCAGTTCTTCACATTCATGATAAGTACATGGTAAAAACACACCCACATGTATCTAAGCTGAGTGCTGTCTTGAGGATTTTAATAAAACTGGTGTGTTTGTATTTGTGTGTGTTCCTAAGCAGTGCGTAGTGGATAGCATCCTAATAAATGCAGTCATCCACTTATTTACTCCAGAGTAAATTACAATCAAAGTACCTACTCAGGAACAAGTACATTGTGTATTGTTATTGACATTTCCCAGGCTTCTAGGAAGATTTATGAGTTTATAAAAGCTCTTTAAAAACATTATTTATTTTAATGTGAAAAAGGGGTTTTGACACAAAGTGGCTTGAATAAAGGGCAAAGGCAGTCAGTAAAGTACTTTTTCTTTTTAAAGGAGAGATAATTTGCTCAGATTTATCAAACATTAAACTTGAGTTTGTTTTTTAAAAATCCTATTCTACATGTTTACCAGGCTTGCAATAGCTGCATAGTTTAATAAAATGATATTTAACAAACTAAAGCAGTTGTGCTATTAATGTGTTTAGAAGAAATCACATCCCCTATTTTTTATTCACAATGGCTACCTTTAATTGTACTCAGGCCCCGTAAGCCCAACATTTCTGGCTATGGGCCTGATGCTTACTCCCAAATAAGCAGGCTTAGAGCTGTAGCCGTACTCAGATAAGAAGTGAATCAAATGGTAATACAAACTGGAGAATAAACGCTTACCAATTAAATGACTTCTTCAAAAAGCAGCTTTAAAGATAAAACCCTGAGATAATTAAGGAAAGGCCATGGTTCTGTGCCACATACTTTGTGGACAGAAGATCAGAAGTTTGCTCCCTGACCTCTCCAGTGAAAAGTCTCATAGGTTGGGAAAGACTCCTCTCTGTCTCAGACCCTGCCAGATGGAGCAGACAGTTGTGAACTAGATGGCCATTGTTCTTCTGACTTGTACATGGCAGCTTCAGATGCGAGCTATCACAGTCCTGAGAAATATGGACTGGAGGTTTTTTCTATTTTTGACAGAGCGCTATCACTTCCTTTCTCAGCTCCCATGATAGACTTCAGGTACAATCCATCAGGTCTTGCTAGCATTAAGTCATCCTCAATTTTAAAGGACTTGTACAAAAGAAAACTGAGTCGTCACCTCTTTTCCCTAGCAGAGACCTGCTACAATGCAGGCAGGAATTCAGTAGGTCCCATTTTCCTAACCACTACTTCCTGTGTGGGGAAATTCAGATGTTGGTGTTTTCTTTCCCTCACTGTTAAAGCCACAAAGAAGCTGCAGAAACATAGATGATAAACATAATAAATAAATATTTGCACCAGTTTTTACTGTGCTACTTAAGGTTACCAAATCTGGGTTGGGAAATTCCTGGAGTTTTGGGGGTGCACCCTGAGGAAGGTGGGGTTTGGGCAGAGGGGAGACCTCAGTGAGGTGTAATACCATAGAGCCCGCCTTCCAAAGCAGCCATTTTCTCCACGGAAACTGATCCCTATAGGCTGGAGATCAGTTGTAATTTTGGGAGATCTATAGGTCCCACCTGGAGATTGGCAACCTTAATAAAGCCACATTGAAATAATCTTTTTTAGGAGGAGTACTGAGAAGATGTGTCAAATTAATGCAATATGATGTTTGGTGTTTAAGGAAGCTGTATGGTTCACCGCTCTTTGCAGGAACTTGTGAGAGTGAGGCATGTATTTTTCTGATACCGAAGGATACAGATTAATATAATTATGAAATGGCAATTCTGAACTATTCATGGCTGTTTTAGCAAAAAGATTGAAGAACTTTGGGGGCCATTATATACACATAAACCAAACTGGTTTTTTTTTAAGGGAAGAAGTTAACATGGAACACAAGAAGGCTCCTAAAACTCTCAGGTTTGGTGCAGGAAAAGAAATGGACTACAACCTTTTATTTAACTGATGCAGAAAAAGTATTTGATTGAATTAGCAGGCCATTCTTGTATTAAGTTTTGTTAGTGTTTGGATTTGGAACAATTTCTTTGACTGAAATACTGTAAGAGCATTTCCAAAGCTAGAATTTTAGCACATGGTTCACACAATTATCTTTATTTGTGCTGAAGTGTGGTGTGTGACCAAGTTGATGCTTGGTTTCCTTATTATTCAATTTGTGTACTGAGATTGAAGCAATTAAGAGTCCGGCAGCATCAACCTATTGTTGGAATAGAAATCCAGGGATACATTCAAAATTTATGTTATGTGGATGACCATGGGTTTATGTTACTAAACCTAAGTGACACCTTTCCAGCTTGGATTGAAGTATTGGAACGTTTTAGTCAAATCTCACAATATTAGGTTAATCTAATCAAGTCTGTTCTGAGGAGAGTGTAGATGGGATAAAGTGGCTGGCTATTTCAATTACAGGATCAAATCAACAAGTTCATGATATTAGATAGTTAGGATTTCATTTCTCTAACAGAGCAGAGAATCTGGTCAGGGACAATATTACACCAATTTAAAAAAGAGAAGCAAATCTGGGAAAAATGACTCATTTCAAAGTTTCTTGGTTAGGTTGGATTGCAATTCTGAAATCCTTTGCTTTTCACCAGTAAAACACTGAATAAAATGCAGAGATTATTTGATCATTTTATCTGAGAATATAGAAAAGCTAGAATATTTTTTTAAAAGGAATCCAAGAACCATATGGCAAAGAGGGCCTTATGGCACCCTGTACAGAAAGGTACCATCATGTTTCTAGATTGGAGGTTATTTTTGTATTGTTTTAAGGAAACTAAGACAAAGACATTTTGGAAGTTAGAACAAACAAATGGGAGACCCCCAAGGACTTGCTGGAGGCACCTCATTTTC
This sequence comes from Eublepharis macularius, assembly GCF_028583425.1. Classification (NCBI taxonomy): domain Eukaryota; kingdom Metazoa; phylum Chordata; class Lepidosauria; order Squamata; family Eublepharidae; genus Eublepharis; species Eublepharis macularius. Next base: position 141,498,157 of record NC_072794.1, on the reverse strand, counting down.
CCCTTCTCCACCATATATCCTTTTCCTTCTCTGCCCCCCATAGCCTCTCCCCTTTGCCTGCTTCTTTCTCCCCTTTTCACCCATTGTTGTCTTCCCCCATCTTCCCCCCTCCTGCCCCTGGCAGCCTTTACCTTATGGCTCAGTTCTGTGGTGTTGGCTGAGCCAAGCTCAGTTACATGGAGGAGAATCTGCAGGGACTTGTGGGGAGTACTTCTCTTTTCTCTTTACCCCATTCCCCACACTATTTCCTCTTTCCCTTCTCTTGGCAGCACCCATATACTTACCTTTCCCTACGTCCTTCTCTTCTTCAAACCCACTAAACAACATCTTTTACCTGTCTCCCATCTTCATTTGTATTTATTAATTCATGCCATTTATATACTGCCTTTCTCCACAATGGGGACCCAAAGAAGCTTACATCATTTTCTTTGCCTCTATATTAGCCTCACAACAACCCTGAGAGGTAGGTTAGGCTAGGAATATGTGACTGGATCAACGTCACCAAGTGAGCTTCCACAGCAGAGTGGTATTTTGAACCTAGATCTCCTGCATCCTGCTATGAAACTCTAACCACTGCACTACATTGGCTTGAGGGAGGGGGGTTGCTGTTGAACAGTGGCTTGAGGGAGGGGGGTTGCTGTTGAACAGTAGCAAGCAGCTGGACTAGGGTGAGTCATGCAAGTCATGTGGTATCAAGTCCAGTGGTAGCTTCTGGTCCTTGCCTCAATGTGTCCTCCCTCAAAGGCCCAAACAACACTGGAAAGGGCTCTGTCCCCTCCCTTGCTGGCCAGCTGTTACTTGGTTCCCTAGCAATGGCCACTGAGGGTGTCTGGTTAAAGCTACAGGTGTTCCTTTAATCATTTTGGTTTTTTTTAAAACTCCCAATGTATTTTTTAAAAAAAATTCAGATTTTTTTGCAAACTTGGGTCAATTTTCAGGCATATAGGGAGATTGGTCTTGTCCATTCATGGCTCCAGTCTCTGGATTTAAATATCTCCAGATCAAGGTCATTTGAGTATTAATATATAAGATGGGAATTACAATGTTACTATCAACATGGTTAATGAGAAGTCATTCAAGATCGGGACCAGGATCAAACCAAGTAAGAATGGTATTGATCTTAATATGGGATAAAGATAGAAAGCGCTTAATCCATGAATACTCTCCTGTCATATCGCTTATACATGGTTAAATTTATAGACCTTATAAAAAGGAAGAGTTATTATAGCATGTCCTGAGAGGAGGTTGGACAAAAACTAGTGGTTACAAAACAATGACCTACAGATTGGAAATGCTCGCCCTACATTCCAGTTCTGAAAAAAGGAGATGTCAAAGATTGCAGCAACTATTGGACCATTGCATTAATTTCTCAAGCAAGCAAAGTGATATTCAAGATTCTACAACAAAGAGTCTCATCATATATGGAATGAGAAATGCCAGATGTTCAAGCTGGATTCAGAAAAGGAAGAGCTCATATCGCAAATGAGATGGTTTAATAAAGGAAATCACAGTCTCCAAGTATGAAAGATCTGAGCAAGGCTGTTAATGATGGGATGTTTTGGAGGTCTTTCTTTCATAGGGTTGCCATAAGTTGGAAACAGCTTGACAGCACATACACACACACATACAATTTGCAGAGTAATTAGTGAGATCTTGAAATGTATAAACAATGATGTGAAAGGAAGACTCTCATGCAGGGAGTACTTGTTCCAAGATGGAGACCTTTTAACATTTATTGGAGTAAGTTGCAACTTGGGGAAGTGTAAAGGTAGAAATACTGTGGTGTATATAGATATAGAAGTCGAAATAAGGGTGCTTGTTCTAGGGATATTTGCTATAATATTATGATTCATTCTCTCTCTCTCTCTCTCTCTCTCTGTATTTATTGTTATCTATTATAATATTTCTATAGTCAGGGCTCATTTTGAGGGGGAACACGCAGGAACGCAATTCTGGCAGTTCCCCAAAGAGGTCACACCAGGGGCCCCGCCCACCAGACCACTCAGCCATTTTGGGCCCATTTCAGCCTGGATTGGGGCTGAAACAGCTCAGATCGGGCCTCTGATGAGTGGTAGATCACTCTCCCACTCAGCAGTGGCCCGATCCTGACCAATTTGGGCCCCTTTTCAGCCATTTTCAGCCCCCTTTGGCCATTTTGGGCCCAATTTCGGCCCTGAATCACCAGGATTGGGTCCAAAACAGCCAGGATAGGTGATGTCAGGGGGTGTGGCATATGCAAATCAGTCATGCTAATGACATACTTCCGGTGATGTCAAGGGGCATGACATATGCTAATGAGTTATACTAATGAGTTATGCTAATGAATTCTTCCAGTTCTTTTTCTACGAAATGACCCCTGTCTATAGTCAAATTTGTTATATATTTCCTTTTTCATTATGACACTTTGTTTTTGAATTTATGAAATAAAAATAAAAAGGATGATGTTTTACTGCATTGCTAAATGTAAATTATGAATTAACAAGTCATGGTGGACAGATGCCATTCAACCAGACTGTATAAAAAATTCAAATCAGAATCTGTTGAATTTGTAACACAACGGCACACATTGTATTGAAATCATCTTCCTTAACAGAAGATTGGAGGTAAGGTAGCATAACATCAGGTTTTAAAAGGGGATCTAAGTTTGATCTGGGAAATGACAGACCTGTCAGCCTAACTTCTGCAAGTTAAATTGGCAGAAAATGTTACTAAAGCTGGAAATGTAAGACATACAGAATAAGTAACGAGCCTTGTGGATGACGAATCAGCATGGCTTCTGCCAAAGGAAGTTCTCACTCACCAACCTTTTAGAATTCTTTTGGAATGTCAACAAGAAGATAGGGATAGTATCATAAACAATGCATACTTGGGAGTTCCAAAAAACTTTTGAGAGTAATTTCCAGAGTAAACTTAATAGTCATGGATCTCAGCATTCAGCAACTGCTTAAAGAACTGAAAGTAAGAAAGAATTACAGTTCTCATAATGGAGGGAAGTCACTGGAAAATCGTCCCTGGGACATAACTGGAAAGAGTCACTTGCTAGCTTTTATAAGTGATCAAAACTTAGAGGTAAGTAATGAAGTAGCAAAGTCTGTGAGTGGCATCAATACATTCAAGACAGTGAAATCTGAAAAAAATGTAAATAACTACAGAAGGAAACAGAGTGAATTAGCAACAAAATGGCAAACAAGATTAAGTGTAAGTGCAAAATGATGCATAGTGGAGCAAAACTCCTATCTTAATAGTGTGCACTCAGGGAAAGATATTTACTTATTTATTTAACAAGTGAGGAGGACATCCAAGAACTTGCAGGGGGCATCTCGTTTTCACCATGTCTTCTTTCCCTTTCTTCTCCCTCTTCTCCTGTTTCCTTCTCTTCTTCCCACCCACCTTTGTCTGCCCCCCCCGTCTTCACTTCCCCCACACAGCAGCCCCTCTCCATGGCCCAGCTGCATGGTGCCAGCAGTCGGACCCAATTGCACAGTGGAGAACCTGCAAGGAGTTGCAGGGAGTATTTCCTTTTTCAATACTCACTCACTATTTCTTCTTTCCCTCCTCCTGGCAGCCTCCATATGCTCACCTTTCCCTATATCCTTCTCTCTTTCAAACCCACTAAACAACTTACCTTTTATCTGTCCCCCATCTTTATCTATATTTCTTAATGTACTCCATTTATACACTGCCTTTCTCCACAATGGGACTCAAAGCAACTTACATCATTTTCTTTGCCTATATATTATCTTCACAACAACCCTCAGAGGTACTGAGGCTGCGAATGTGTGACTGGATAAAAATAACTTCCACAGCAGAGTGGGGATTTGAACCTGGGTCACCCAAAACCTACTCTGAAACTCTAACCACTGCATGCACTGGCTTGTGGGGAAGAGGTAGCTGCTGTTGAACAGTAGCAAGCAGCCAGGCCTGGGTGTGTCATGCAAGTCATATGGTACCAAATTGTCTGGTTGTTGGTTGCTTCTGGTCTTGGCCTCAATGTGTCCTCCCTCAAAGGCCAAAAGAGCCCTGGAAGGGGCCCTGTCCCTTCCCCCTGTCTTTTCCTGTCAGAAACCAAGCCTGGAATACTGGCTTAAACTGTTATGGTTGCCTGGAAACATCCACAGAGGGCATCTGTTAAATCTATAGGCATGCCTTTTACCAGTTTGGGTTTTTTTTTAACCACTCAATTTTTTTGGTTTAGATTTCAGATTTTTCTGCAAACCTGGAGCATTTTTCAGAGTAGGAAGATCTGTCTATCCATTCATGACTCCAGACTCAAGATTTACGTGTTCTCTAATTAGGGTCACTAGACATTTGACATGTCAAAAATCACCAACAGTAAATATAATTAAAATTAGTGTTGAAAGCCTGCGTGACTGGTATGTGTGTAACAGACAGAGAGAGAGAGAGAGAGAGAGAGAGAGAGAGAGAGAGAGAGAGAGAGTTGAGATGGCAAGAAACCTTGTCAGCTTCAGCAGAAGAGCCCCAGCAAAATCTGGAAGTGATGTTCTCGCTGGATGAATGTGCTCATGTTACTGCATTGGGTCCGGAAAAGTATAAAAATCACCTGCCCAGTTTCATTGCCCTAGTCTGTTCTCAGGAGGGAAGCCAGAATCTGGCCTAAAGAAGAACGGGCCACTGGCTCACTCTTTACTGTAGCGAGAGCCCCAAGACAAGAGCCAACACCCACAACAAGAGCAGAGTGAAGCCCAGGAGCCATTAGGAGGCATTCAAACCAGGAGCTTTTGTGCAGGAAATCGTCATATGAGGAAATACAGGAAGGACCAACAAATATGCCTTATTCAGAGAGACTCTTAACATGGTCTAGGGACTATGACAGCAAATGATGAGGTGGTACAATCTAGTGGTGGTATAATGGACTGTACCACTTCAGACTGTAAATGAAGAGATGCTATCACATGAAAAAACTCTTAGAAAATAAAAACAGCATTTCCAGAGAGAATTTAGTGCTTCTAGCCTAGCCCTTTGCATATTACTAATTTTCTATTCACAGGAAATTATTAAGGTAAGGGGACTTTGAAAAACATATTCTTTTGCCCACATTCTGCAGTGGTTTGATCAATTCTACCACTTCTACGACAATCTAACCCTGCTGCACGTGTAGACTAGGCCTCCCACTGTTAAGGGATAAACAAGCAAATCCACAGCAGATATCTCTGACAATACGTCTGTTAGCCACAATGTCTAAAAGGTCTCTACAATTTCAAATGCACTATTCTGTAGGACGTACACAGGAGGCCTGTTGCCATTATGCCACGCTAAAAGACTTTCTGGGAAGCTTAGTAGATCATCCATTCATTCTTCTTACCTCTGCTCAGCAGGTCAGTGGTGAGGAAATGGGGAGGAAGAGTCATTGCATCCATGGCACAGTGGCACTTTTAAGATAAGCCTGGAAGTGAAGCACTTGTATCGGCATGATGCACTAAGATTCCCCCAAAGCTCTATGGTTTTGAGGGGATCTCAGAGAGTCACAGCAATGTGGTGACATCACTTCCAAGTTTATACTGGAAATGATATGGTGCCATCATTCTCCCTTTCCCTGCCACTCTCCCTCCCACTATTTGCCAGCCAATAGCAACCCTACTTCCTGGAGGCATCTAGCTGACCACTGTTGGAATTTATTTAATAAATTTGCTGTCCATGGAGACATATAAGGATGTCTCTCCCTCCATTTTATTCTCACTACCTCACGTGGTAGGTTAGGATGAGACAAAATAGTTGGTTCATGGTCACCCAGTAAGTTTTAGGTCATTTGAGGACTGGAATGTGGTTCTCCCCAATACTAAAGTTGATTGTTGAACTAGTTGAGTTCTTCAATCTCTAAAAGGTTCTTTTTATACTTCTCATCTTATCTTAGTACTGCCGTATACTCAACTACTCTTCCCTTCCCTACATCTGTGACTTAGTGCTAGGGTTGCACCCACACATTATTTAATACAGCAATACTGCAGTAATTCAACAATCATATTACTGTGAGTAGATAAGCCAATCTAGTTGCAAATGTGATACAATGGTGGTTCATTATTCAGTAGTATATGAATGTAGCCCAGGTCTGCTCCTGAGTAGAGATGGGCACGAACCAAAATACGAACCAAAATTAAGCATGAACCAGGCCGGTTCGTGGTTCACGAACCACGGTTCGTCAGATCCCATTTCTGACAAACCGCCACAAACTTTTAGGCTGGTTCGTTTGGTTTTATTTATTTATTTATTTTATTTTATTTATACCCCGCCCTCCCCACATATGGGCTCAGGGTGGCTAACAACATTTAAAAAATACATTAAAAGTCACAAAACGATAAAATCAATAATAATTTTTTAAAAGTCATTAAAATAGTCCAGGAGCAGGCTATTTAAACAATTATTAGGAGTCTGTATATGGGCATAGCAGATGGCTGAGGGCAGCCCCAGAAAAAGTGGTAGTCTTAGATGGAAGAAGGAGGACACCCGTTGGCACTCAGCCAAAGGCCCAGCAGAACATCTCCATTTTACAGGCCCTGCGGAACTGTAACAGGTCCTGCAGGGCTCGGATCTCCAGCGGGAAAGTGCTCCACTAGGCCAAGGCCAAGGCAGAAAAGGCCCTGGCCCTGGTTGAGGCCAGACGGATGTCTGGGGCCAGGGACCACCAGGAGTTGCTTGTCTGCAGAGTGCAACACCCTGCAGGGGACATAATGGAAGAGACGGTCCTGCAGGTATGCAGGTCCCAGTCTGTGAAGGGCTTTAAACACCAAGGTTAACACCTTGAACCGGATCCGGAACTCCACTGGGAGCCAGTGCAGCTGGCACAGCACAGGATAAATGTGTGCTCGGGATTGGCGTTCCGGTAAGGATGCGTGCCGCTGCATTCTGGACCAGCTGTAACTTCTGAGTCAGGCCCAAGGGTAGCCTAGCATAGAGTGAGTTGCAGTAGTCTAGCCTGGAGGTGACCGTTGCATGGATTACTGTGGCCAGGTCCTGAGGCAAAAGATAGGGTGCCAGCTGCCCGGCCTGTCAAAGATGAAAAAAAGCAGACCTGGCAACGATCGTGACCTGGGCCTCCATTGAAAGTGTGGCATCCCAGGCTCCTCACCATTGGCAAAGATTTCAATTGTACCCCATCGAGGGCTGGGAGCCGGGTCCCCAGCTTGATCACCCCATGACCCAGGCACAGAACCTCCATCTTCAGGGGATTCAATTTCAGGTGACTCTGATGTAACCATACCATCACAGCCTCAAGACCCTGGGCCAAGGAATCCGGAGCAAGATCAGACTGGCCGTCCATCAGCAGATACAGCTGAGTGTCATTCGCACTGGATCAGACCAAAGATTAAAAGTTCACACCTACCACACACTTTTTTGGGCGAGGCCACCCTTATAGCTAATTACACACAAAATAGGCTACCCACTGCCACAGGTGTTACACCATACCAACTTTGGTTTGGCTACAAGCTGTGGGCTAACCGGGCGAGGGGGTGCATATAGATGTTAAATAGCATTGGAGAAAGAATTGCCCCCTGAGGTACGCCGCACACCAAAGAATGGTGAGCGGACATCTGTTCCCCGAGTGCCACCCTCTGTCCCCGATTGCGAAGGAAGGAGTTCAGCCATTGCAGAGCTGTTCCATGAATCCCCACATCAGCAAGGCAGTGGGTCAGAAGATTATAATCGACTGTGTCGAACGCTGCTGTAAGATCTAAAAGTATCAGCAGTGCCAACCCACCCCGGTCCAGGTGTTGCCGCAGATCATCTGTGAGAGCTGTCTCTGTACCATGGCCAGGCCTGAAGCTGGACTGGAATGGATCCAGGATAGAGGCATCATCCAGGTATACCTGCAGCTGTTCCGCTACCACCGTCTCAATTACCTTACCCAGGAATGGAAGATTCGAAACTGGGCAGTAATTGGCTGGATCAACAGGATCCAGTGATGGTTTCTTTAATAAGGGCCGCACCACTGCCTCCTTCAGTGAGTCTGGAAAAGACCCAGAACTCCGAGAAAGATTAATGATGTCAGCTAATGGTGACATCTAATGGTTTTTTGGTTCGTCACTGCAGACAGCCTAGTGCCAATCAATCAGTTTCCTAGGCAACAGGGGATGGACTTCCTGCAGACCTTCTGCTGACCCGGAATTGATGATTTTCTGACCTGGATGTGATGTTTTCATGAACCAAATGAACCGGTTCAGGAACCAGGGGCAGGTTCGTGAAAGTTCATGGTTCGTTGTTCGTGAAATTTGACGAACCACAAATCACATGGTTCAGTTTTTTTCTGGTTCGTGCCTATCTCTACTCCTGAGCAGGCAGGAGTCAAGCAACATCATCAAACCCAGATACAATCTCAAAAAGAAATAAAAGCAAGTCAGGGAAGAAGAATACCACAATCCTACCAATTGCTTGGCTGTGACAGACAGAGAAATTTGCCTTCTGGAGACCTGGCAGTTGCAATCCACCTTCTTAGCCCAGCAAAACAGTTGCTCTGTCTAGTGCCAGTGCTCCAATGGCTCTAGTTCTCATGAACAGCCACTCTGTTGTGGATCAGGGACAGTGTCCAGGTAAAGGGACTGTCATCATGGTTTTTCAAGTCACTTAGATTTTTTTACACCTTCAAAAAGGGGTTCAGTGTATTCTAAATAATCAACTTTGGAATAAACATACTTGAAAGATATCTGGTTCCCCCCCCACCCCCCCAAGCACTGACTCGGATGAGGCCAGTAGCTTGTTGGAGTTTTCAGCAAATTGCAGGTCGTACTGAAAGGCAGACAGAGAGATAATTGGCGTTTTCTATCCCTCCAGGTTATTTTGCGGCTGCAGTGACTCCTCCTTAAACTTGTCTGCGGAGCCTGTCGGCTGACGCGATGATTTGCAGGACTGGGTCACCCCTCAAAGCTTGTCAAACAGGTTCTGTAACTGAGCAAGACTGTGATGGTATAAGTAGATGGCTGGTAAGCTGAGGCTTCTTTGAAGGCTGTCGATGGAGTGCAAGATTAATTGCTTTAGTGCACTCTCCTTGCAGTCTCCAGCAGCATGATCTGTATCACTCTTACACCAGTGCAAATCAGTAATTACACTGTGAAAGAATAATTAACATAGGCTTTGAACTGAGACCATGTACTAATAATGTGCAAAAAAAATCTATCAAAAGCCTGGTGCTATCATCTATTCTTGCAGGTCAAAGGGAAAGTCAGTCCCCTGTGTTAGCAGGCCAGTGGATTCTGGCTTTGAACAAATTGTGTGCCAGACTGTCAGACGGGGTAACGATTTTGATCTTGAAAGTGAGGACTGTGTATTTAAAAGGAGCAGGGATAATGCCAGGGGAGGGTGGAATAGAAATGGGAAAAAAATAAAATAAAATAAGGGGAAGCACCAACAGTTTGTATGAGGTTGTACCTAGGACTTAATTTGTCTAAGCTGGGACTGTGCACACATCAAGCTAAGAAAAGATTTAAAATTCTGAGAAAAGTTGAATTCTGACATTCTTTATGTTCACTTTTTCTCAGTTCAGAAGGAGAGGCAAAGAGGCCCGCAGGAGACTGAAGTCTTCCCCAAGCCGCTGGGAACTTGATTCAGTCACCCTTCTGGTTCCTGTGATTTCAGCAGGTGTTGTCTACACAGGCTGAAGCATGTTTTGAAGCCACGAGGATTAGAAACTTGTACTTGTAAAAATCCAAGCTGGGATTTTCAGGAAGCTGAACTTTGCACTTTTCTTGAACTCTTGAAGTATGCAGCATAAATGCTGGTTTATAAATATTGGCATGTGAACCTAGGCAGATCATGAGTGAGGGCAGGAAGGGTTACATCAGTACTTAGTTCTTGTGGCCCCTGCTTACATGTGTTTTGCCATCTTCTGGGCATGAAGTGTGTCACTGGGTGTCCATGTGGGGGGTGGGAGGTATTTGTAAATTTCCTGCATTGTGCAGGGGGTTGGACTAGATGATCCGAGAGATCCCTGCCAATTGTATGATTCTAAGTACATATATATATATATATATATATATATATATATATATATATATATATATAAACCAATACATGTATATAAAATAACAATTAAGACATAAACTGGAAGTAGAATCAGGAAAGGAACACCAAATGAAAGATATTGATAGAGGGAGGCAGATGAATCTCCCTGGGAAGGAAATTCCAGTTTTGTTGCTATCACTGAGAAAGTCCTGGAATATGGTTGCTAGCATTGCCTCAGAAAATGCCTGGAGATTTTGAGGGTAGATTTTGGAGCTGATGAGACAGTACTTCCTGGTGACACTCTAAGAATTCCCCCTAATCTCTATGATAAAAACCATGCATTCACAGGGAAATTGCTAGAGTGTCATCATGAAAGTCAATTCTTGGCCATTCTATTTCCCAATCCACAATTTATTGAGGGCAGGGGATTGCGGCTGAGGGTGGGGTTCCCCTACTGTGGGCTGGCAAACAGCGAGCCTGCTCTGAAGGTACTGTGATGTCTGTGACTCCTTTTGATTAATTTTTTCCTAATTAAGCCTGTGGGGAATGATTGAGCTCATTAATAATAACAATAACTGTGTTTATATACTGCTCTTCTAGATAAATTAGTGCTCCACTCAGAGTAGTGAACAAAGTCAGTGTATTATTATCCCCACAATGGGAGCTGAGGCTGAGCAGAGGGGCTTACCCAAGACCACCTACTGAGCTCATGGCAGTAGTGGGATTCAATCGAGCACAGCCTGACCACTTAACTACTATGCTACAGCAGCTGTCTCCTCAGACAAAGCTGGAAAAAGCAACAGCTTTGGTAGTGATATGTTGCTTTGGAGGCACTTTAGGATGTGCTAAGCCAGTAGCGCCAATTTCACAGACCCAGGACTAGACACGGACTAGACAAACCACATTACGAACCAAAAAACCCCACAAACCACCTGATTGTCTGTTCGCGAACCGGTGGTTCTTGAGGGTCCATGGCCAATGAACCAGTGTTCATTGGAAGCCCAGTTCATTGCGTTCTTCCGTGGTTCATGAAGCCAGACAGTCAGGCACCATCAATCAATTCCCTTGGAAACGGAGCTGGGGGAATGCCTGAACTCTGTCTGCACTCCTTCTGTCACTCTGGAAACCCGAATGGAAGCCCAGCTTACCTTGATTGGCAGGTCTTCCTTCCAACCATGGAGCTACAAATTGGTACAATTGGTTACATGGGAGAAGACACCCAGGGGGAGGGAGGGGGAAGGGGGGTGTTCTGTAGCCATGGGCACTCCAATCTCATCCCTGCAAACTCTGATAGGCAGTTCTGACAGCCAACCCCTTGTACACTGAGCCAAAGTCAACTGGTGGCTCTAATTGTATCGAATGGGAGTTTCCTAGGGGCCTTGGATTGGAGAGGGTATAACTCCAAGATCCCTATTGCAATCTTGACCAAACTTGGATGCTGACTGGAGGGGAGCCTGCTAAACACTCCCTGGGAATATGGGCTCTCTAAGTCCAACAGGGGCCATTCTGATGCCCACGAACCATGAACCTCAAACCGGTTCATCAGCGGGAAATGTTCATTGCAGTTCGCTGGTTCAGGTTCGTCGTCAGCAACGAACCACAAACCACTGGTTCATTAAATTTTTTTGGTTCGTGCCCATGTCTACCCAGGACCACTGAGTTGCAGCATGTGACAGGGAGTCAAATGCCCTCATAGTCAAATGACAGTAAGGAGGCAAAACTATGACCTCCCTGGTGGCAAGGCCAGCAGACCAAGAGAGCTGGAGATAGGGAACTCAGTTCAATCCCATTGCACCCTAAAACTCATTGGGTGACCTCTGGCCAACCATTCCCTCTCAACCCAGCCTAACTCACAAGGTTGTTGTGAAGACGTGAAAAGATGTGAAAAGAGATTGATATTTACCACCTTGAACTCCTTGGAGGCAGAGTTGAAGTACTAAAGAAATCACACTCCTGACACAGAGGATTGGCAGTATCCACCCTGAAATACCTGGCCCTTCTTATGCCTTTAAAAAAACATGTGGAAGGAAATTGTTGCCAGGTAAACTTTTTTTTTGCACTATGATATGATAGGAGACGAACATCTGCTGAATTGCGCCTTCCTTTTAATTCTAAAACATGTTGGAATTACTGCATGGGAGGAGAGGTTACTCAGTAGTGAGTAATGGGGGTGAGCTGAAGTAACCAAAGTACAGCATTTTGGCAAACATTCCTGTAATAATTACATTCTGTACTTACACGTTTTCAGCATTTTTAATCACATCCTATTAAATATTTCAGTAATCTTTGCAACAGCCCTGTAAGGTAGGTTATCAATTCATCCTCATATTACAGATGGATGGAGGGAAAGTGCCAGAATCCCTCACTTAAGGTTATCTAGTGAGTACGGAGCTGAAATGAGGTCTGCGTTCAAGACAGCCTGGCTCATAGCTTTCAGTCCTCCTTATTTTTTTGCCTTTCAGATGTATCATGTTTAACAACTTCAAGGGAAAAAATGAAGCAACTTAAATCTTTAGAGGCATGATCCATAGAAAAGAGAAATCTGTGTGTGTATGTGTGTGTGTGAGAGAGAGGGGGGGGGAGACTCCTGTTGACTCCAGAGTCCTGTGCTTAGGCCTTTAATGCCTAAATTATGCTTCTGCATGCAAAAAACAGGGCAGAAAGGAGTACTTCGCAAACTGAGAGAAGGTAACACTACAAAGGCACACGGCAGCCAGCCATTTAAATTAAGGGTTACAACAGAGCAGCAAGAAGGACTGGGAAAAAGAAGGAAAGGATTTGCCTGAACTCCTAAGTCAGGTTTTGTATACACTGCAGGAGATGATTCACTGTCTGGTTTTCACTTTGTTCAACTCTGTTGGCAGACAGGGTGTCTCTCACAAATGTACAGCTCTGACTGTTCGCTGTCAGCTCTCCCTCGACCATTTGCTGTTTCATTCTGTTTAGTATCTCAGCCATGCCACAGGCTTTCCTTTCCCGCATTGTTATTTAAGAACCCTTTTTTAGAAGTACCATTTTCGATGCTGGTACTAGAGTCCCCACATTTCCCCCCCCCTCACTCTGCAACTCCCAAAGCCTTTATCAGCTGCCTGTCTTGTAGAAATGAAAGAGAAGCTTCCCCCAACTTTCTGCCTCCTCTCATTCAATTTCTGTGTATCTGGCTGCTGCACAAGGAGCGGAGCTGGTAATAAAACTGGCAGCAACTACACTGCCTGTGAAGTTGCAAGCCACCTCCTTTCTTCTTTCTGTGGTTACAGGTCATGACATGATCAGGAAGACACTCGATTAGGCTCTTGTGCCATTTCTAAGAAGTTAAATGTAGCCATGGGGGAGGGGGCAGAATTCAGGTCAGGTACATGGCAAAGGCACAGAGTAGTTAACCTTTTCCTCTGCTCCATTATGCCAGTCTCAAATCACTCCTCCTCTCCACATTTGCATTATGGGGAAAAACATACAGATATGTAACCCATTTCACAAACAAACATGCTAAGTTCTTGATGGCGCTTGTGCCTGCTGAATGAACATGCCTTGTTTGAGCTCCCTTGATTAAATGTAAGGCATGCTCTTGGTCACTTTGCTGTAACGTTCCCTGAAAAGTTCATGACAGGCGCAGCACCATGCCAAGCAGCTTTGCACCTGTGCAGTATCCCCTTCTGTTCAGGGGGTACTGCACTAGTAACTCTTGTTCAGATTATAATAAATTATTAGTTTTATTAGATTATTATTTATTATTAGATTATAATTTATTATAATAACAATAAATTATAATTAGATTTATTATTAGATTATAATAATAAATATATAGAGATTTATTATTTATTATTAGATTATAATAAATTATTAGTTACCCAGATCGAGAACTTAATTATCTCACTCATTGCAGAAGAAGCAATATGCCATGGTTCATGGTTCTTTGCATTGTTAAATTGAAAGCATGTGAAAGCATGAAATCACTTTTTCATTCATTCCCTTTAAATGTGTGATGTTGGCCAGTTTGCATTGTCTACCTTTTGCACCTGCACAGTCAATAGTATCAATATAAGAAGTGAATGCAAGAACTGACTGTAAGATTGGTTCATGGGCAGATACCAAAGACAGACAGTACTAAATCTCAACTAAAAAAATCTCAGATTGATTGTTTTTTATTTTACTATGTGCCCTTTTAAAAAATTAGAGAGGGTAGCAGGGAAAAGTGTATCCATGAAAAAAGATGACTCTGTATCCATTTAGACACATCTAAAGAGCTTGCTGAATTATCAGTTACTTGCTTTTGACCAGCAAGTAGACTGTGACTTTTGCCTTCAGGGGCCCTGTATATGTTGACTGTGATTTAAAGCCTTCTAAATTCTGAAAATGGCTAATATTCTACCCTCCAAAACTAAGGATGCCCAGAACTGGGACTGGGTCAGTTTAGTCTACCAAACCTACCATACATTAAGGGCAGGGAATGTTGCACCTCAAGTTCCTGTTGTCTGCTGCTGCTATATACAGTGATGGAGGTCTCACTGTCATGACAAGCAGGATGATGTCACTTCCTGAGAAAACCTGGAAGTGATAGTGGTAGCTCTAGGAATAATCAGAAACTTTATGGTTTGCAATGTTGCCTTCTGTGATATCCCCACATCCAACTTTCACAATGGTTGCCAAGCCTGGGGCAATTCCATCTCAAGTATCCTCCACCAATGCTACTCTGGGTGGTCCCAGGCATGTTACAGAGGCAATATCTCTGCAGCAATTCTTGGATCTGGGCAGCAATGGCATGGGGCTAGGACATGATGACAAGCACAAATCTCCTCTGATATTGCCCTCTGTCCAAGTGCCCCTAATCAGAATCTTCAGTTTTCTCTCCTGTTACTTTCATTTTAAGACCTTTATTTTCTTGAATCACCTTCTTTGTTGCAGTCAACTTTCTTAAAACATGATAATCCATGCTGGACAAAATGATCCCCCATTCTTTTTGTTTTTAAACAGCTTGATGAGGAGTTCTGGTGAACTTGAAAGCTTGCACACTGTTTTGTGCCACTTTGGTTGGTCCAAATACAAGGCATTGTATGGCTTTTGTTTTTGAATGATCCAACTGAAACCTAGTAGGTGCCTAGAAGTGTGGTGCTGTTTCTACTTGTGTCTTTCATATGATGCTTGTGACAACAGACTAGGACATTTGCTACTTTATAGAACAGCCACACTAGTAACTCCTGTTCAGATTATAATTATTAGTAAGCAGCATAAAGTAGGAGTCAAAGTGTTCCTTGAGTTGCTGTACTGACAGAAGCTCTTCTAAGGAACACTGCAAAAAACAGGCAAAGAAAAATAGAGTCACATAGAACATTGTAGTCTCCCATCTATAACTTTCATTAGGGTTCAACTACAGGCAGCATGGAGGTGACATGCTTCCCTACTTTACAGCATCTTGCTAGCTGCCTGTCAAGGGCAGAGGAGGGTAATTAGCCCATTTGTTGTAGTGGTTAAGAGCAGCAGGACTCTAATCTGGAGAATCGGGTTTGATTCCCCACTCCTCCACTTGAAGTCAGCTGGGTGACAGCTAGTCACAGTTCTCCGGAGCTCTCTCAGCCCCACCCACCTCACAGAGTGATTGTCGTGAGGATAATAACAATACCCTTTGTAAACCCCTCTGAGTGGGCGTTAAGTTGTCCTGAATGGCTGTATATAAATCAAATATTATTATTATTAGTGTAGTTGGTCACCTTTGTCACAGCTTTTAGGAGCTCTCTCAGCCCCACCCACCTCACAGGGTGTTTTGTTATGGGGATAATAATAACATGCTTTGTAAACTGCTCTGAGGGGGCATTAAGTTGTCCTGAAGGGCAGTATATAAATTGAATGTTGTTGTTGTTGTTGTTGTTGTTGTTGTTGTTGTTGTTGTTGTTGTTGTTGTTAGTCAACTGGACAGGGAAGGGGGACAGAGCTTAACAGTTAACTTTCGGCTACTTTTAACAAGTGATCAACTGCCAAAACTCATTGCTGACCATGGCTTTACTTCCAGTGCAATCTTAAGCATCTGTGCTCAGACATAAATCCCACTGAGTTCAATGGGACTTACTCCCCAATACATATGTTTAGGATTGCAGCCTTGGTTGGAGGCAGCACAGATTAAAACAGCCTTTCTTTCTCAATAGTGGCAGATGTAAAGCCTGTTCACTAGGATGGGCAAAGAAGCTTAAATGGTCAGAAGGGCTGCTCCTGTGGCGCTCCGAGCCAGCATTGTGGGAACGATTCAGTTCAGACCTGTAGCAACAACTATGACTGTTCTGTCAACTCACCTGTTGCCTCTGCCTGCACCATCACCAACCAGAGGCACGGGCTGAGCAGACATCCATTGTTGGTACCCTTGGCCAGGTCTGAGTTGAATGGCTTCTACAGCAACAGCAGGCTCTATTGCTCCCGATTGCCAGCGCTCAGCCTTCTGGGAATGTTCCCTGCTTGTTAAATGGCTAGTCCCCTGCCATTCCAGTTTTCCATTGCTGAACCTTACATGTTTGGTTATGCATTCTAATATACAATTAGGGCACTTCTTTATTGAACTTTACTGTTGTGGAAATTCTCCTTGATTACCTTTTTTGATGCTAATCTGGACCATGTTGCTCTCAGTTTTGTGCCACACTCAAATATCATCAGCCATTCTTTAAGGTGGAGGTTGTGTGCCCAAAGAAGCCTCTTCTATTAAAATTAATGGGAAGATCTGTGTATGCAGATGCTTCAGATACACCCAGGTGAGCATATGGGAATTTAACTGCATGCCCTTGCAATTATCAGAGGCATCTAGCTGGCTGCTGTTGAGGAAAAAAAGAATGTGAATTCTGTGGTCTGATATAGCAAGGCATTGCATCTAAACACTGCATTCTGCAAATTGAAAAAGTAATTGATAAATCACAGCAAGTTCTGTTTCCATTTTTGACCCCAGAATATGGATCACAGATGCAAATATTTGTATCTGTAGATCTTCTTTCTTAATGATCTAAAAGGAATATCTGGTTCCAAATAGCCCGGAGCTGCTTAGAACCTCAGGGATCATAGCTGCTCCCAGCAATGACATAATTTTTTTTCTTTCCTAAGCTCCACGCCAATGAGGCCGTGGCCAGCTGAAAGATGTGGCCCTCAGACTTCCTTCGTCCCTAAAGCAAAATCATTAAAGTGAATTATTTATGTGTTCACAAGCCTTGCTGTTCATCTTGCCCATAAACCAATCTGGCAGGAAACTTCTTAGATTGCTGTGTGAACCGGAATTCAGAGACTTCCCACACCGTTAGCCGGAGACCACAAAACACCTTTCAGTTCCTCTGATGAGGTTACATGTTGAGCCACTGCTGTCATAAGTTTAATTATTGTACCATTTAGAAGCAAAAGCAGATGATCTCAACAGAGCCCGGGTGTAAAAAAATGTGTGTGGTGGAGTGGGAAATGGCTGAAATTCAGCATATATTCCAAGCCCTTACAACAGAACTTCTTACAAAGAGGGTTAAAATATATATTAGAAGACCTTTGACACTGCGTGGATTTAATGTAAATGAATATGAGTATTGGTTTTCTAGGGTATTTTTATCCTACACTACTCCAAGCCCTGGATGAGCTTCAACATTATTAAAATCTAAAGCATTCAAATTTCATGCCAAGCCATTTCTCAGCCATTAGGGAATTTTATTTTCTCAGTTATTAGGAGATCTGATTTTCAGGTAACCACCATCTTCCCAGAGGCGCATACTGCAAAAATGAAAAAATGAAAAAAAAAAAGGATGGATTTACATAATGTTCCAGTTCCAGTAAGTATCTTGCCAACAGTAGCATAACCCCAGTTGCCTCGGGGAAGTCAAAATTCAGAGGGTGGCATACATGAGACAGATTTCCAGGGCACAAATCAAGTGTTATATTGTCAGATAAGGATGGAAACTTCACAGGAATGCCCCTTTTAGCAATAAGGCTCATTCCTTGGAGAATCAAAGATATATAGACAGTGGTACCAGATCTGGAAACTATATTCGATACTGGCTCCCGCCTTGTGGAATGGGTTCCCTCAGGAGGTCAGGGGGGGTACTGACCCCGCCTCCTCGGAAGACTTCGAGAGATGCTGCAAAGACGTTTGAGTTGTTGGGAGTTCAACCTCCTTTAATATGGTTTAAGCTACAGGCATTTTTGTGGAGAAGGGGATTAATGGGAGTTTTGTTGTATTGTGTGTATGCTTTTGATTTGAAATTATAAACCAGCTTCACCTCCAAGGCAAAGGCAAAGTATAAATATTTTAATTAATGCATAAATGTAAATCTTATACACACAGAGATCCAATGTGGTATATTGGCCAGAGGTCTGGGCTGGGAACTGAAAAGCCCAGGTTCAAATTTCAATAGCTTGCTGGGTGACCTTGGATCAGTCTGTCTCAATCTAAACTGCCTTACAGGGTTGTTGTTGTGATGATAAAATGGAGGAGAGGAGCATAATGTTGTAAGCTGCTTTGGGTCCCCCATTACATAAAATAAGATAATAAATTCTGCCCCAATCATATAAGACGGTGGATGGTTATAACAATTAAAAAATTGAATTGAATGCTGAACTCTGCCTCCTTCTACAGCCCCCCCAATCTATGTTTACATAAAATGTGGCCCTCAGACTGACGTAAGCTGATATATCAACATGTGTCTCTATGCCCAAACAAGGCATAACACAGGACAACACTAACATTTCTGTGAATGGTTATTCCAGGGATTAGAAGTGCATGAGAAACAATGCTGAAAGTAAATTCAGCAAAAGCTTCCATTTTAAGTTGACTTTTGAAATGTTGAACATTTTCAGTTTTGCATTAAAAATTTGGTTTTGAATAGGATGATTCATTTACTGTGCATATGATTCATCCTGAAATTTCATTTACCTTGCTCACACTAACTGTTTTCTCTCATGTTGAGCATCCCATATGATTGCATTGATGAACTGTTCACCTCTTTAAAATTAGGATTATTTTTGGAGGTTTTGTATCTGGGCAGGTGAGAACATTCCACAAGGCTGCTGGGTGGGTGACTGGTGTTGGTACATGCTTATGATGCATTCTCTTGGTTGAATGATGCATTTGGGAATGGGGCTATCACTCAGCAATAGAGCTTGCAGAAGATTCCAGGTTCAATACTCAGCATCTCCAGTAAGAAGGATCAGATAGTATGTGATGGGAAAGACCTCTGCCTGAGACTCGAGATAGCAACTGCCAGTCAACATAGACAAGACTGACCTTGAGAGTCTAATAGTATGGCTCAGTATAATGCAACTTCATGTGTTCATGTTTTTGTCCCATAGTCATCATGAGTAGCCCATGCATCTTTGAAAAACAGCTTTGCTTTGAGCACGTGTGCTGCTTTTGCACCTACACAGCTGGTAGCATTCATCAAGTTGGCTCATGCTCAGCTTTTGTTGGATGCAAAACAGTTTTCAGGCTGCAGCATTTCTGATCCAGTTTAGAACATTTGATTTACACAAACATGTTCAGTCAGGCATATTGGCTGGTGTTGGAATGCTAGAGTGTCGATTTGCACAGCTTGCCATCCAGCCCATCCCAGTGGTGGATTTTAATTGTTTATATGTTATTTATTTAAACTATTTGCACACACACACACATAAGCAAACCATCCAACTCCAAAGCAAAAATCTATCGGTATCTAATATCCAATTAGCCATCAAAAAAATTAATTAAGTACCATTTGAAATAGAAGTCTTTATCAAGTGATAAAAAATGACCATAGAAGACACCAAACTAAGGACATGCACCAGGCATTCCAAAGCCAGGGGAATCATAGAAAAGGGCTTATTCTTTATGTTATCCCATTTCACCTGTAAAGGCAGGGGAACATGGGGAATGGCCAGTGTAGTCAAATGCGATGCCCAGGCAGGCCTAAATAAGAGTAAATGGTTCTTCTTGTACCCTAATTTCAGGCTCTATAACACTTTTATGAAGTATAACCAGAACAATGGAAAAATAACAGGCAAGCAGTTCCGATCTTTAACCATCGGGGTTATATACTGCCTGTAGACCATTCTAGCTAGCAAACTTGCTGCTGTGTTCGACCCATGGATGTCTTTGAACTGTCTTCAAGGGAAACTCCATGTAGAGAGCATTACAGTAATCTACCTGGGCATGGATCACCATGACTAGGTTCTGATAAGATGAGACAGACAATCAAAGACAGCACTTATTTTGTAAATTAACTTTTTTATTGTTGGGTGGATTGAACCTAGGAAGGGCAGAGCAGGGGGGCGAGCAGTGATAGTAAAGCAATGTGAGAACATGAATGCACAAGTGATTTGCAATATACCTTAGAAGAATTTGAAAGCATAAAATGTAAATATTTTGAGGGTTTAAAGGTTCAGCAGTGCTCAGAATTTGTGATCAGATTGTGATTCAACTAGAGGGTTGTTCACATAGCTCCAAAAATTGAGTGATATTTTTAAAAATCCCACTCTTTCTGAGGCCATTTTTACACAGCTGGTCATTCCTGCCCTTTTCCCGCTTTTTGTGTGCGTTTTGTTGAGTTGCTCTGAAAACTCAGCTTCCACACACACTCCCCAAAAGCACTCACTTTGCACTTTGATGTCACAGAACAGCCTCCGCAGTTCATATAAAAAGCGCTTTGGGAGTGGAGGTGGGGCACTTTCGTCATTGTTGCCCAGCTCCCTTTCATTTCTTTTTTTACTCTGCACATGCTCGATTGTATGCTGAGAGGTTTGGGGGAGGATTGGGTGGGGATTGGAGGATTCCTCAGAGCAGTTTAAGCATTCACATGCCCAAGAATGCAGAAGAAGCACTCCATCAACCCGGGGCAAAAGAAAATACCAGGGAAAGTGCAGTCCCAGAAAAAACACTGAAAAAACAGAAGGAAAACAGCCTGCAAACGTTTTATACACTGAGACTTGTGGAGCCCGAGGGAAGAGCCACGAGAGTTCTATGGGTGGGCTGTGCCTATAAGGACATGTGGAAATGGCCTTAATTAACTTTATGGAAAATATCAACTTGCCATAACCAATAGTTTTAAAAATTGTTTTTGGTCTATGTCTAAGTAAAATCTATAATGACTGGAAATGCTGAAAAAAAATCAAAAAAGTGAAACAGAAATATCATAAGGCTGAGTTGTTTTTCTTCTATCAACAGCTGTTCCCCCACTCTGGGTACCAGCGGAGCTCATACTAATCCAGCATTTGTCAATGGGAAAAAAATAATTTTAAACGAAAACCGATTATGTCTAATTGCTCAATAAGTACATAAATCAAAATTTTAGGAAGAGGAAAAGAAAGGTGACAATTATTATTATTATTTAAATGTTATTCACATAAAGAGATAGTGAAATCCAGAGCATGCAGGCCAAGACAGATAAGTGCACCCTACTGAGATTTAATGCAGGATCACAAATTAGCCGTACAGAGGAAGACATTGTTTAAGAGAATAGCTCCCACTCCAGCTTGCTAATTAATCAAGCGCAAAAAGCTCATCAAGGAACAGGCCAACGACAAGAGCCAGATTAAGAGAAGGTTGCCTTGAAGGTTAAAGATGCTCAGGTTTTAAAAATTAAATAATGAACAGGAAAAAAGTTTCAGCCACCCACTTGCAAGGGTATGTAACATTGAAAGTTTGAATGACACCAAGAAGAAGTTGAGAGTTACAAGAGGGTTGTCTGCTATTTTGCCCTTCATTCATCCTGGAGTGGAGAGATAAGAGCTCAGTGATTGCTCCTGATGGGTGGAGCACCACTTTTAAGCTTCATTGACAGATCTGCCACACACTCCTGTGAAAGACTGAATATCATTCTACCCAGCAAAGCTGAAAAATTACTTTAGAGCTACTAAAGAATTTATGCTTAGTTGGAACCAGGACAGAGTCCCAGAAGTCACTTCAACTATTTTAAAGACAACATGAACCTCTAGCACAGTAATAGCTGAACACCTCTGAGCATGTGAAGAGTCATTTCATTATAAAGGAACAGCTACAGCTATACTACCATTATGGGGAAGCATAGTTCCAAAAATGTTACTGGAAAGCATGTGGAGACCCGGCAAAGTGTCATTTTAAAAATTAAGGTCAAAGACCATCTCAGGTAAATGCCAAGCCCAGCATATCCTCAGTGTAGTTCTTTTTAAAAATTCCAGATAGGTGAAGATGTCATTCAAATTAAGTAGCTAGAAAGAAGCAAAGAACAACAATCAGATTTCTCCTGATTTTGTAAAGCAAGTTTTTAAATACATTTTAAAATATTCAGCAATTGCCCTCATTCAAATGTATTCACCATGTGAAGTAAGGTAGGAGTTGTCAGGAGGACATAGAGCCACAGTTGTAGAATATTCTCCATCGCTCTGTCCACAAGATCTGCCCAGCACCTTCTTGATGTCATTCTGGCATCAGGTGAAAAAAACATGTCTGCTTCCTGTGTTTTTCACAAACTGCTGGTTACACTTATCTATCTTCAACCTCCATATTTTTGGTTGAGCTTTAGATATAAATTGTTCTCTATTAACCTTTTACTTTTTATTTTTATAAGGTATGTATTGTATTATGATTATTTTTTATGGTTTTGTGAGGTGCTTTGGGCTACAGCAAAAGCAGGATTGAGTCTTTAAAAATGTACAAATAAATACGTTTTGGGGAATATTTTCACAATTCAGTGTTAATCTATGACCTTTACTTCACATTGAAGCTATCCATTACCAGAAATGCTTCCTCGTCAAAAGAAGAGATTCAAGCATGCCTGGCATATCACACTGAGGGCTGACCTTCAACCAAATGAGGTGAGGAGCATCTTTGGTGTATCACTTCCATTTGTTCAAGTTTTTTTGAGTACACAGTAGGTGGCCATGATAGTCCAAAACAAAATCTTTTTTATTTTTTTTAAAGACATGTAATATATTTTTTAAATCAGGACTTATCAAAACAATACACAAGTATGTGCAAGCTTTTGAGTTCTTCAGAATTCTTTACCAGGCTGGATCTTTAAAAACATAAAGAAGAAGGATGAAAAAAATATTTTAAGCCCTCTTGTCTGCATCCTATGTAGAATGTCAGAAGAATGTAAATGGATACAATGATGTGGGTATTCAAATACACTTTTGGCCCTCTGGGGAAAAAGTAGAGGATAGCTTCCAACTTAAAATATAACAAACAGCCCCCATTAGAAAACAGAAGCTAAAGAGACTGGTGGCGTGCCATCTGTGATGGTGTGACATCACTTCTGACAAAAACCCAGAGGTGATGTCATACCTCTCTAGGAATTGCCAGAAACCTTATGGTAAAACCATATTGTTTCTGGAAATTCCTAGAGAGGTGTGACATCGTTTTTTGAAGTGGGGTCATGCCACCAGTCTAACTGCCATTTTAAAATATTTTGCTACTGCCTCTACTTTGAGCAGAAGCAGGAAATGACAAGCCAAGGAGGTTGATCCCCTTCCCCTCGCTGGGGCACTGGAAACATTACAGAACCAATAGGTACCATAGAAGCCTGAAAGCAGAGCAAAAATATGGTAGTCATGTGGTAGCAACATACTGGACATTAATTTTAGATGCTGACCTAGGTCAATGGAAGCCAGACTGGTTATATTGCCTAGAAGTATGTGGTGCAAGAAATCTTGTAAGCTTATTGGAGGGGCCATGGCTCAGTGACAGATCAATAGTATTTTGGCCCTGGCTCCAGCCTGGTGGAACACTCTGTCTGTGACAACTCAGGCCCAGCGGTACTTGCTGTCATTCTACCAGGCCTGTAAGACACAGATGTTCCACCAAGACTTTGGTGGTTGAGTCAAATGGGTCTTCTACATGGCCTCCTACTGGGGAGGGGGGAAGTGTCCTCTCCTTGGTCTTTGCTTTTTTCATCTGTTGATTGTCACCGGCCTCATGGGCCCAAAATGACTGTATATGGGCCTGTGCAATGTGCGCTGCTGAGAGTGGATTTGTGAAATTGTATTTACTCCTTTTATGCTGCTGCTTTTTATCTGTTTTATTTTTATGTCTTTTAAATTGATGAGATCTGCTCTGAGACTGCTTGCAGGGAGAGCGGACTATAAGTCCAATAACAAACAAACAAACAAACAAACAAACAAACAAACAAACAAACAAACAAACAAACAAACAAACAAACAAACAAACAAACAAACAAACAAACAAACAAACAAACAAACAAACAAACAAACAAATTTCATGCAGAATACATTTCATGCAGAAGGTCCCAGGTTCAGTTACCTGCATCTCTGGTACAAGGATCAGGAGATAGAATATGTGAAAGACCTCTATGCGATCCCCTGAAGAGCTGCTACCAGTCAAAGTAGACAATACAATGCAGATCTTGATAAACCAGTCAACTACTTTCAGATAAAACAATTTCACATGTCACTTCTCAGGTCATCCATCACTTCATTGGTCAAATGCAGGTATTTTCAAAAGATGAAATTACAGATAGCCACATTCATCTAAAGTTTTTTTAAAATTTAAACCAATGAAAATGCCACAAAATATTGTGCATTTTTTTTTTAGTTCTCTAGAACTCTTTACTAGGCTGGTGTTAAAAAATGAGAAAAGGGAAGAAGGAGAAAAATATTTCATGGTATAATCTTAAAACTCTTAACCTGCGTGCCAGCAAGTTTGAATAACATTTTATTTTTATTATATTTGTAGGCAAATTCATAACTTTAGTGCACAATGGGCATGCATGATTTATCTGTCATATAAGACCATAAACTGGCACGCTAGGATCTGTAAATCTGTATTAATTCATTCCATAGAAGCAAATAAAAGCAAACTTGTTTAAATGTGATACTTCCTAATCTTGTGGCATTTGATTATTTTTATGGTATCGACGGTTTGTCAAACACTCATAGGCACGTTGCATTTGTTGAATGGACACTGATGTGGAACATTTTCCTACAATCAAAATAGTGAATGAAACATCATCTATGGACTGCCAGGTTTAGAAGTGAAGATAGACTATTTGTACTACATATTTGACTGCAACAGTCAAGTACATTGCCCATGTTCGGCACAACAAACCTGCCATACCTTCCCACTCAGGCCTAGGTGTGGACCACTTGCTCTTAAATCTTGCTCTCATCATTCTCAAGAAGCAATCCTAAGCAGGTATACTTCCCCCATGACACTAGCAAGCCTTTTTCAGGCATCCATCTAAAACAAATCACTAGTATCTCTATCATTATAGTGCCATTACATTACAGTAATATAGCTACTACTGATTTAAATATGACAGTAAAAGCCCTCTGATGGTGCAAGGAGGGAGGGAATGGCAATCATGAAGGGAAATGGAGCAAAGAATGGAGAATCTTCCCATTCGGACTGCGGCATTGAAACCATGGCATTCCTAGCGGCAACGAGTACACAGTGGGAAAGTCTTAGGAGGGATATGATAAAGACTTGAAAAAAAGTTGTACAGAAGGCCATTAGCTTAAATGGCTTTAATTAAAGGGAGGTTAGGCAAATTCATGGGAGATAAGCTTGGTTAACAGCCATTAGCTCTCATGTTCAAAGGATTTCGTCTCTATGCCTCTGACTGTAAACCTTCTAGGGGCATCTGATTGGCCATGGTAAAGGAACTGGATACTGGACTAAATGGACCAGTGGTCTGATTCCTGCCAAATATTTAATATGTATTTTTGACATGATCTTGGGGTATTTGATATCAAACGTTCTATAATAATGGAGAGAGAGAGAGAGATTTTGCAACATGTGATAGCTTACATGTAGTAGTGTATAGTATTTGATTCAAGGCACAACATGGGTTGTGCTTTCACTTGAGACTTCCCTCTTCACCTTACCTGACTGGGATGCAAGCATCGACCCACCAGAAACCAGAACTGGAGCATTAGCTGTCTTTATTAATGAGCTTTTTATAACCTCCCATGCGTATATACAAGGTCCTATAAACACAAAACAAGCTGGGGGCCTCTGAGGAATCACTGCAAGGGGGGAACAACCTGAAAATCTCACTTGTCCCATATCCCACTCCAAGATTCTCTAGACTCTCCAGGGCTGCAGCAGAAGATTCCCCCCCCTCCTTCTCTCTTTCCCCTTTGACTGTCAACTATTCTCAGCATTCCTCCTGGAACCATCTCTGTTCTCAAAAGGATACATTAAAGGCCTCCCTCCAGATTAATCTAAAAGTAATATTCCCCCACAACCCCTGCATATTTGAGGTAGAGTAGATTGAGGGCCAAGCTACACATGATGAAGGACACTTGAACGGCAAGTGGATTGAGTGGAGGGCAAGTGAACAGGGAGAAATACACTTGCTGTTCAAGTGTCCTTCGTCATGTGTAGCTTGGCCCTGAGATTCCAGTCTTGTCCAAAGGTTGCCCCATTCTGGGGCCTTTGTTACCCTAAGAGAGGCCAGCTGATTTACTATTAGATATCTAATACGAGACATCTGTCTGTCTGGTAATAGAAACTTAGCAGTGAGCATTTGAATATTCACTCTCTACTTCTAGACAGTAGTGTAAAGATATACAATCATCTCTGTGCAACTTGAGACCTGAACTGTATGGAATATAGAAAGGGTTGTTGGCCTGGGAAGGAGACAGAAGTGATTCTCAGATTGTAACAATTGCAAGAGACAGAAAGTGAAGGCCAGCAAAGATGAAACCAAATTACAAAATGTCTGAAAAAAGATCTAGGTAACAAAGGTGAATCTGAAATAATATCTGGGGACAGTCACCTTATAATAGAGGTCTTCCAAGAACGGAGGTGACCCAGAGAAACTGTTGAACTAGGTGGAAAGAGTTCAAAGGCACTTCTAGAGTGCTGAAATGATAGTTTATTCTCCAGGTATTCCCAGTATAGTGGATTTATACAAACTTTGAACTCCTTGAAAGAAGTTGCTTCCTACCTATTCTATCCAACCTTATTCTGATTGACTTGATAAATCGGAACTGCTATGGGTTTGTGAGGCAAACAGATACTTTTGGGTGCCATATATTGGTACTGCCCAATGTGGGAAAGATTTGATGTAAATGATGTAACATCACTATTTTACCACTATTTTATACAGTGATATTTACATTGAAAATGTTATTGTAGTCTAATTGTTCTGCTGTGCAAAGTTAAGAGAAGAGGGTCTTCCTTCTAAGGTGGCGTGTGTGTGTTTAAAAAGCACAAGGTCATTTAGATCTCTTTTAGTTGCCTTCTAGTGGCCAAGTGGCAGATACATTTTGTTGTGTTTCTGGGGAAGGTGGAATTAGTAGAGGGTTTTTCTTCAGATTGGATGCCCTGCTGAGGATTTATGTGCTGCAGCTCAAATAAAGCAGATTGATACCCTTGTCTTGCTGGTATGGAATCCAAACTTGATAGATAGGTAGTTGATGTTCAAGGTATTTTGAACACAAGTTAAACCTTCTCGCTAAGGTGGAGCTTGGTATAGCATAATGTCCAAGACAGAGTTAGAAAAAGGAACATGTAGCTGGCTGAAAAAAACATCCCTTGGAATTTGGGTGCATTGATGTACTAGTGTGTGTATATAGTGTGCTGCTTCTCTGGAATTCTGGCCAGTCTGTATATCTGCAAATATGATCATTGCAGAAACACTTAAAGTCTCTAGTGCTCTGTTCTGAAAAAGGAAACTTTTTCTTTAAAACATTGCCTGGGACTTCTTACCACTAAGAAACAATATCCATGTTGCAGTTTGGACAGGAGCCTATGGCAAAAGATTTAATTTACAAGGTGCTTCCTGGCGGCTTTGACCAGGCTCTACTGCTCAGCCTAGCCAAGCTGACAGGATAGCTTGGGGGATAAACAGTGTGTGTATGGGGCAGGAGGAGACCGATAGTCAGTATCTCTCATAAAGTGTATCATAGGGCTGTTGGGAAGAGAAGACGTGAGTAAGTGGGCTTGTAGCCATCTACTCTGTCTTGGATCCTGTGGTAAAGTTCTGCTTATGGAAGGCATTTCATTTCCATCAGGGGAATGAGACTTCCTTGCTTCCCTCCTCCCAAAGTGATTTCTGAGATTAGGCTCCAGAGAGGGGATCAAACCCCCTCCAAAGCAGCATGAAGGAAGTCAGAGGTCTGTAATGGTGGACGAGGATAAGCAAAAATCATGGCCCCTCTAGCCGTCAGAGGAAATTCACTGTGGGATCCAAGCCTCTATCCTAAGCTCTGCATAGGTAAGATGGGAAAAAAGAAATAAATAAAACTTATAACTTGTTTAAATCTGATAGAAGAAAAAAGGCAGTAGTGGTATGGGATAAAATGAGGAGAAGGCAAGTGAGGGGGGCAAGAGGTACAGGAAGGATGTGGATATTGACAAGAAAAAGAATGAGGAACAGCTAGAGTGAAGGTTGTCTTCTAGAGGTTAAGGAAGTTTGCCTACCCCAAACCCACAAGCTCTGAGAGTGATGAGTCAGCCAGTTGTGGTGATTGCTGATGCCAAAATCTAGTATCAACCAGTTTTTAATTGGGCCGAGGTTTCTTCAGAGTGCATCAAACGTGTGCTAGGTTGTGTGAACTGTGTGTTCCTCTCTCAAGTAGAGCTAAATATAAAAAAGAGGAGGCACTGAATTCTCTTTTTCTCTCAGTGATCTGGTTAATTGAATTCCCACCCCCCTCACCCAGGGATATTTGGCACGTACTCCCCCTGTCATTAACCCTCCACAAATAAGCCCAGTATTGTCTTGTTTGGAAGTTGCTGTTGTGAGCTGAATTCAAGACTGCATGGATGAAGCATGAGTTCAAGGACAGGGGTGATGAAGCTGATAATAAGGGGTCGGTCATTGGGATGAACTCTGACAATGGGTTGAGGGAAGCAAACAAAACGCAAAAGAAGTGGTGGGTGGAACAAGAGACCGAGGAAGCAGCCCAGTATGAACAGTTCAGAATCTGCATGGAGAAACAGCTAGAGTTTGCAAATCAAGTTAAAGTATTTTAGATTTTTTTAAATAAAGGTGGATATTAGAATTTAAAATCTTTTCCCTCACACCTCTGCTGTTGGAAACAAAAATGTTAGCAAGCAATAGTGCTTGTGAAGACAATATTATTCAGAATGTAAATGTGGCTCCAAAACAATGGATACTTTGGGAGACTATAAGAAAATGTCGCTTCACGTTTGTTAGAACATGAATGATACTTTGCTAGAATATATGGTCCTTGTAATGTTATAAATTAAAATTGCTTAGTGCAATAGTATTTTCTTTCTATGAGAATTTCTGTTAATACCTGAATTTGATGAAGAGAACTGTGGTTCTTGTAAGCTTATGCTACAATAAAGTTGGTTAGTCTTAAAGGTGCTACTGGACTCTTTACTATTAATACCAGATAAGGAATGGTTCCTTAAAATTAAGAACTGTTGGCAAATTTACCTGCATGGGCAGGGGAAGGAATCTGAGATTTAATTTCATTCTATATGTTTTAAATTGTGATTTGTTAGCTGCATTGATCCATGAGGAAAGGTGAGATATAAATATTTGAATGAATGAATGAATGCATGAATGAATGAATGAACACATATTTTTATGGCCAGCCTATAATAACCCCAAAGATTTGCTTTCTAGTTACTTCTCCTCATGGTAGCTTTACAGAAACCATTTTTCTTTAAGACAGTTTTCAGCCACTCCTCCCCCCCCCGTTTTGTTTTTTTTGCATTTTAGGAAGTGTCTGGAAGAGCTGCCCACTCCTTAGAAAAAGCTTTGTTTGTTGTTGAAAAATTGGGATGGCTCCGCTTTCTTAGAAAGTGCTAGCTGTGGTGTGTGTGTAGGTGGGCCCTGCAAGGCATTGTACTGCAGCCTGCCCCCTTGAAAAGGGCTGCAAACAATGCAAGGTGTAGCACAATCCTCTCCCTTTCTTCCAAAATTGTAAACTGTCACTAGGGGGAACAAACTGCATGCTTCCTCTTACTCCATTTGCTTTAAGGTTGTTGTTGCCCATTTAAAGGGGGCAAACCACAATTGTATAGTCCAGTCATTTACTGTGAAAAGGTTCTCCCCTTTTTTTGAGGGGGGGGGGAAATTGAATAAGGGGTGGAAAATTTTGCCTTGCAAGAGAGGGGCTGATCAGTTCTGCCTAATGCTGCATGTTGGCTCCACTGCAGTAGTTGCCACATCAGGATGTGGAACCTGATCCTTCCCCCAGCCACTTGCCAAGAGAGAAGGAACATCAGGTTTCACATAGCAGCAGCACTGCACACTGGTCTCATTTAAAGGGGAAAGAAAGAAAACATTTTTGGCTCTGTTCAGTTGCTCCCCCGAAAGGCTGAAAATGGGGAGAGGGTCAAAGCTTTTCAAGAAAAGGGCCCCCCTAACTGGTCCAGGTAGGCTCAAGCCACTTCAGCTTTTAAATCCCCTAGCCAAATGACAACACATGATGTGCATAAAAACATGCTGTGCAACTTGCAAAGATATGAACAAGTGTCTACATTTGAGGACCCTTTTGACCTTGAGGTCAATATATGGTTGCCAACATCCAGGTTCTCTGAGAATTACAACTGATCTTCAGACCACAGAGATCAATTTCCCTTGGAGCTTCGGAGGGGGACTCTATGGTATCACATCTCTTATGCGCCCCCCTGAGGCCCCCTCCCTAAACTCCAACCTCCTGAGGGTCTGCCCCCCAAATCTCCAGGAATTTCCAAACTAGAGCTGGCAACCCCAAGCCCAGGTAAAATGGCCCACCTGACCCCCCCATTAGCCTACCTCCTCAATTTGGCTCACCCTTTGTTTCCCACCCTTTGTGGTAGAACTGCAGGAGGATTCTATTCTTGCAGGTGGTTTAGCACTCATTCTATCATGAAATAGACAAGATCAGAAAGCAAAAAAAAAAAAAAAGTACTTCATGTCCAGGATTTATAATTTGGGATTGCCATCTGATGGCAGGCATCTGGCAGGAGTGGGTCCCCTGGAGGCTGGGAACAGGGGATCCCCCACTCCCACTGGGGAACTGGAAATCCTAGGCAGGAGATGGGGTGGCAGGGACATCAGCACGTGTGTTGTCATTCTTCACACATGATGACAGTTGATTTTTAAATTTTTTATCCCACCACCCAAAGCAAGGGTTCCCAGGGGAATATCTTTTGCCATAACTGAAGACCTGAAAAAAACTATTTATAATGCACACACAGAACCTTCTGGCTGGCCTGAGGCTTCTAGCCATACCAGTATTTGGCTGCTAGGGTTGCCAACTCCAGATTCGGAAATTCCTGTAAGATTGGGGGGTAGAGTCTGAGGAGGGCAGCATTTGGGAAGGGGAGTGAACTCTGTAGGGATATAATACCATAGAGTTCACCTTCCAAAGCTGCCATTTTATTTAGGAGAACTGATCTCTGTGTCTGAAGATCAGTTAGAATCCTAGAAGAACTCCAGGCCACACCTGGAGGTTGACAACCTTATTGGCTGCTCATATGATCTCAGCTGTCCCTTTGTCAAGTCTGAGATGGAGCCCATCTTCTCTACCCACATGACATTAATTATGCTGCTTACTATAATGTAAAGAGCCCCATGGCGCAGAGTGGTAAGCTGCAGTACTGCAGTCCAAGCTCTGCTTACGACCTAAGAAAATGTTATGATGTGACATCCCCCCATGGGTCAGTAATGACTCGGTGCTTGCACAGGGGACTACATTTACCTTTTCAGATAAAACAATTAACGTGGTCTTCACACAGAATAACATCATTTGCAGCATTGCCAGATTTTACTACTCCAGGAAACTTAACAAGTAGTAATCAGCTCTAAAGTACAATCTTCATATTTATGTTCCTTATTTTCTGCCCAAAGAGGACTCAAAGTAGGTTACTACCGCCTTTTCTCCTCCTCCATTTGACCGCAAGAATAAACCTGAGAGATAGATTAGGCTGAGAGAGTGTGACTGTGTCAGAGACCAAGCTTTAATGTGGATTCAAAGTATTTGAATTTCTCAGTTCCTACAGACACTGTAACCATTGCACCATGCTGAGATTCTGAAAGTAACTTTGAGACCTATTTTACAATGATTCCTATTTTAGAGATGGCAGGCAAATGGCTTGCTGCCGAATGAATTGTCTGGGCTAAAAAGAAAAAAAAAACCCTTCACCTTGCAGCTCCAAAACTTCTGGCTAACTACTAGCTGCATATTGAGCTGGCTTCTTTCATTTTACTTGGGCAGCCTTAGATACATAAGAGAACAGCTGTAAATAGGGCTCGTTCAATGACAATTATGATTCATTCGTGTCAACTCAATACTCCCTTTGAATGTTGGAGCCCAACAAAGGCTTATAGAGCATTTGGTAGGGTCTTTAGCACACTCTGCTACAATATGCATCATTTACATCCTGATGTCAAAAGGCTGAATTGCTCCTGGAGCAAAAGCCAAAGGAGAGGAAGTGGCCACGAGACCTCCTATGAATCTTGACACATGCATTTTCACAAAAGGATTAAATCTGGCTCTAACGTGGCAGGTTTTCAAATTCTGCTGCTGTATTTGGGGGTCTGTTTTTTAACCTAGATCTCAATAGGATTTAAGTCTTAGGTTTGATGTTCCAAATATGTTATTTACAGGATTACTACGAGATCACCAGATAAAATCTGACACAAACTTGGCAAACTGTCCCATGTGTTATCCTTTTTTGAAAGCTTAATGATTTCATTGTCAAAACAAGAAGCTTGGGAACTTAGCTTGGGAATAACGGTCCTGTCCAACACCAGCTTAGTCACATAGGTGATGTCAGAAAATACAAAATCCGCAAAGAACAGAATTACACAGGGACAATCCTGTCTCAGATCTAAGAGGTAAGCCATGGTCATACTTCACACCAGTAGATCATTGCAGTACGGGACCTGGACGATGCATTTGGATGATGTACGAACTGATTCTTGCTTTCAAGTCAAAAAAGATTTTGCAGTTGTTAGGGATGAATAAATGTTCCCTCTTTTGTTTCTTTTCATGATTATATAGCATAAAATTTTCAGCTTTCCACTTTTTACCATTTTGTAGATAAGCTTGTGCTCTGGACGCATGTTGTATAATCTCTATATGCAAATGTATTTCATTTAAATTTATTTATTTAGAAAATATGTGCATTATCTCACTAAAGACCCGCTCAAGGTGACTTCAAATGAAAATGATATAGCAAAATCCACAGCATAAAAAGCAATTCATTAAAAAAACGTAAAATAACACTGAGCACCCTAGAATAATATTCATAAAATAGTCTTCAAGCTAGAAGCAGACTATAAAACAATTAAAAATATGGATACCTCTCAGCTGAAAGCCTAGGTAAAAAGAAATGTTGTGGCCTGGCACCTAAATGACAGGAAAAGTAGGTGCCAGGTGAGCTTCAAAGGGGAGGGTTTTCCAAAGGTGGGGCACCATCACTGAAAAAAACTTGACTCTGCTCATAACTCACCTTGTTTATCCAGGTGGGGTCATAGACAGCAGGGCTAGGGATGATGATGATCTTAGCTGCTGGGCCAATAAGGAAGAAACAAAACTGAAACAGGGATTGTGAGATGAAACATCTGGAATGATAAATGCCACCACCCTTTGTAACTGTTGGATTTGGTGACTCTTCTTTATCTATTCCTTGTAGGGTTACCAGCTCCAAGTTGGGAAATTCCTGGAGATCTGGGCGGGGGTGGGGTGAAACCTGGAGAGAGGGGTTTGGGGAGGGAAAGGACCTTGGCATGGCATAATTCCATAGAGTCCACTCCCCAAAGTAGTCATTTTCTCCAGGTGAACTGATCTCTGTGGCCTGGAGACCAGTTGTAATTCCAGGAGATCTCCCGCTACTACCTGGAAGCTGGCAACCCTAATTCCATGTCCCTGTGGCATGTTGTACTTCTGTGTTGCCTCTTTCACTACATTTCCAAATTACAGATCTGCCAGGCCTCCTCTTAAGAGTGAGAGGGGAGGCCCATGCCTCAGTAAGGTGCAGCCAGTATGGTACAGCAGTTTGAGTGTCAGGCTAGGATCTGGAAGACCTGAGTTCAAATCCATGCTCTGCCATGACGGAAGTTTGCTTGGTGACCATGGGACAGTAAGTTCTCCTCTCAGCCTAGCCAATCTAATAGGGTTGTTGTAAGATAAAATGGAAGAGGGAGAATCATGTATGCGCTCAGGCAGTAGGGATGCTTTCAGAATTCTCTCCACCCCAGTTTCTTATAAGAACATAAGAGTAACTATGCTGCTGAATCAAACCAGCAGCCCATCTAACCCAGCATCTTGTTTCACACAGAATCCAGCTAAATACTCCTGGAAGGCCTACATACAGAGCAAGGAGGTCTAGGCCTCCCCCTGTTGTTTCCCCCGTACTGGTATTCAGAGATATACTGCCTCTGGACATGGAGGTTCCATTTAATCATCATGACTTACAGTTGGTATAAGACAGATCCTCCTTTCTTGCATCATGGAATGCATTTTTAGGATTCCCAGAAACTTTCCCACCTAGACACTGGCAAGATACAGATGTGCTTACATTAGCAAGGTTGCTGTATAATGCCTTCATACTATACAGTGGAGCTCATTGCTGTCTCTCTACAAATTGTGAAATGTTGAGGCTTCGATGTTTTCCACTGCGAGGGATGCTCAATCTCCCACTGGTGACCTGACCACGGTTAGTTAGTGGACTTTATAAAAGCAGCACAAGCTGTAATGCAGAAATTACAAATCCATCTTATTTACTAACACATGACTGGACCATGCCCTTTTTGCACAAGCAGCTAGCATGCAGGCAGAGAGATGTTTAACACAGTCTTCAGGTTGAACATTGACTATCAGCCTCAAAACAATATAGCAAAGGAGTCTTGACTCATATGTAAACAGGGAGTTAAATCAAGACTGATATTCTCAGAATCCTCGATGACATATCTGTTGATGAACAATAAGAACCAATTCAACCATCCTTTGGGTCCTACAGTGAAATTGCTGAAATGGTTGCATTTGTTGGTTTCTGTCCATGGTCCTTTGGTCACATTCAGGAACCATCACTCATAGGATGCCACTTTTAGCATTCCCAGCATTATAATGCTGTTTTAAGATGCTTCACAAAATGCTCCATTTTGTCAGAGGGTGCCTGTACCCAGCCAAATTATCATGGGCAAGGAGCCATTCCATGCAGCAATTGATCATCATCATTTATTATTTACACTGCACCTATACTAGGCGCCATTCAAAAGCCATGGCCTGCCCACAGCCTCACAATCAAATGTCAGGCAGAGTTCCAAATTCCACCAAGTGCTCAGTTCTTGAGTACATCATCTCTCCATGCGGAAAGTTTCGGCATGATAGCTTATCTGATAGACAATTAGAATGTGACTATTCCCTTCTCCTCCTATAAGAAGGCAAAACTACTTATTTATATGCTACAACAAAGAGATTTGGGGTGTTTGTTTGTTTGTTTGGAAAATGTCTCTGTGCATCTCTTTGTGGAAGACTTATCCCTATGGGTAAAGGACAAATGTGATAAATAACTCAAAACAATCTTGGCTTGCCTCTCCCAGTGATGAATTTATACCAATAGCATATCTTCATGCACAAGCAACATGGTTTCCAACAAATAACCAAAAAAGTTCTTAGAATCTTAAAATCAAAGAATGAAAGGCAACCCAGATGTTCTAATGACCAAGAAGAGAAATGTAGCCTTTTCTTGGTGTATTAATTTTCTATATACGTGGAGAGCTTTCCCCCTCATGGAGAAGTATTAGAGTATTAAAGTATATAAATTCCTGTCTGCAGTCTGAAATGGTACACACTCAGTAAATCTCGCTGACATATTTTTTGCATGATACTTGCTGATATTTTGTATTTATATGTATAGTGGGAGAGTTTTATATCATAGATGTTAATAGGTGTTAAACTCTTAGCTGCTTTGCAGAATATGCCATTGAAAGACAAGTCTGAAACATTTTATTTATTTATTTATTTATTTATTTATTTATTTATTTATTTATTTATTTATTTATTTTATCGTATTTATATTCCGCCCTCCTCGCAAGCAAGCTCAGGGCGGATAACAGCATTAAAAACATTTAAAACATTTCATTAAACATTATCATAAAACATTAAAAGCATTGTATAAAGATATTAAAAATAGCAGCATTTTTTTTTTACAATTACAGAAAGTGCAGCAGTGCAATTGAAACATGGCAGCAGCTTCAGAACAGTGGTGGGGAGCTCTCATAGGGAGGGGAGTAGATGTTATATCCTCCAGCCAGTGGAAGCCCAGCCTCAGCCATAAGCCTGGCGGAACAACTCTGTCTTACAGGCCCGGCGGAAAGATAGTAAATGTTGCCGGGCCCTGGTCTCAGTAGACAGAGTGTTCCACCAGGTAGGAGCCAAGACTGAGAAAGCTCTTGCTCTAGTCGAGGTCAGGTGGGCCTCCTTGGCGCCAGGGACTGATAGTAATTTCTTTTCTCCTGATCGGAGGGTCCTCTGGGGAATATACAGGGAGAGACGGTCCCTCAGATACACTGGCCCCAGTCCGCACAGGGCCTTATAGGTCAATACCAAAACCTTGAACCTGATCCGATACTCCACTGGCAACCAATTTTGATTAATTAATAAAGGCATGATTCACCTGTAGGTATAGATTGGATCCACACACCACCATTGCTTTCAAGCAAGCAAGCAAGCATTCTTTTCGGCTGAAAAGTCAAATGGGGTTTGCGGCTATACAGTCTCAGGCAAGTAAGAGCCCCTGTGCTGAAGATATGCCCTACCATTCACCAGTTGCCAAATGAATTTTTTCTGGGGTGCTCTTCTCACAAGCAGTGTCTTCATCTTAAACTAAGGAGATAATTGCTTGTCAAACTGATTGATGTTTTATACAACTGTCTTTCCAAGAAAGAGCCCCCTGCATAAGATTATTTGATTTTTGTACTACGACTTATTTTTTCTTCAAGAGCTGTAACTTTTTTCCCTCTGCTTCGAAGTAGTAATTATTTAATGAATAGCCATCGACATTGCCTTGTCAGTTGTTCACTGCAACAATCAGTTGGTTTTGTCTGCCTGGATAGCAACCAAAAATATTAAAATAATAGTAAAAAAGAATGATCTTTCATACACAATGCACAATGTGGCCTGTGGAATTCATTATTTTGATAACAAGGAGAGGAGGAGAACAGAAAAGGCAGGCTGCCATATTGGACCATTAGAAAAACTACAAAAGTCCAATAGGAAAAATCCAAAAAGAAGCAGTTTATTTTAACCATTTAGTGTCAGCTATTTTCTGTTTGCCTTTATCTTACTTTATTTTACCACTTTACTCCTTTATTGTCTATCAGAACTGAGATGGAGAATAATCGCCAGCTATTTGTGTGTGCATGGGACTCTTGTTTTCTTCCTCCTCTGCAAAGGATTTTTTAAAAAAGCCAAATCTGTAAGATCTCTATTGAGCTTTCAGTATTGAGGTCAGGGCTTCCACAAGTCTGAATCTGTATCATGAATCAGAGCCCAGAGTTAATTGTACACAAAGACGTAGTGTTGTTCCCGTTAGGGATTACAATACAACTGCATTTTAATTATTTGGTAACATTTTACCCATTGGGTTGCCCACTCTTCTTCCTTTGTTGCCAAAAATGATCTTTTTATGTCATTCACAATGGCGCACAACTAGCTCCCACCACAAATATAAACACTATGCTGCCTAAATTCCGATAAACATTTATGCTCAACTGAGAGATGAAAAATTGATTTTTTATTTAGATTTTACCAGGGTGGGCCCCCTGCAAGAATCACAAGGGGGAGGGACTGCAGGGAGCATTGGTTCAGCACTCCCCCTTAGCACACCCCCATTTCTACCCCAGTGGCAGCTTGGTCCCCCAGCCTTCCCCCCTAGCGTCCGCGTGACAGTGGCTCCCCCCAGGCTGTTCCCTCAGTCTCAGCACAGGTAGGGTTGCCAGGTCCCCTTACCCTGCCGGGGGGAAGGGGGGCAGGAGACACCTGGTGCTTTCCTTTTTCTTCTTGCCGGCATTTTCCTCTTGCATGTGTACAGTGCAGCCCTGCGCCAGCACAATGATGTCACTTCCAGGAAATGAAGTCATCGTACAAGGCAGGGGAGATGTGTGTGCTTCACAGCAAGCCAATTTGATCCTCAAATGGGTCTGATTCAGCCTGCTTTGGCCCTAAATTGGTCTGCTCACCTCCAGGTAAGTGGCAGTAGGGAGCAAAAGGTGAGAGCAGGGGATTCCCCTGCTCCCACCCCCACTGGGGGAATGGGATCCCTAGCACAGTAGTAGTTCTGCCACAGGCCACCTAACCATATCTTCAGCTCCTTTGTAGCTTCCTACCAGCCCTGGCCTCCTTATCCATCTCCTTTGGCAAAGCAAGGAGCCATGCTGGATCCAGGGGCAGTGAGGGCAGGAATCAGGCCTCAGCCTGGTGTGGATCCTGGCATCACTGATGGGTTCACTGTGGGTCCTAGCTTCCTCCTCTTTCACCACCACTGGGCCCACTGAGGAAGAAAGGACTAGAGGTGGGAGGAGAAGCCAACTGCTTCCCATCTTCCATCATTGTCCTCCATCACTGATGGAGGAAGAAGTGTGTTTTCTGCACTTACACAGAAAAGACTTTTGTTTGGGTGGGATTAACCCCCCCCCAAGTAATTTTTACAACTTTTCAGATTTTTCTGTGACCCTAAGGAGTCCTCCAAGATTACAGAAGCATGTGTTTTGTAACCAAGTAGTCTCAGTTCTCAGATATAAGCATCCTAATGCACGGACCACTTGACTATTAGATATATGATATCCCAGTTTTCTCCCTAGTGGACACCCACAGCAGCTTTCATGATTGTTCTTCCTTTTTCCATTTTACTCTCTCAACATCCCTGCAAGGTAGGTTAGCAAGCTTCCATGACAAAGTAGAGTTGAAAACCCATATCATCCTAATCCATCACCCTAACCACTATACAACATTGCCTCTCTTATGGCTGGATAGCTCCAGATAAAGGCTGGGAAGTGTATTGAGAGAAAGTTTTGGAGCTACTGATAGTAGCACAAGACCCAGTCCTGCCTCAAAAAAAAAATTAAAATGGCTACACCATCCCTGCTTCTGTAGGGATGGTGTACTGGGGCAGCAGAACAGGTGATAATTGGCTGTTTGATGCTTCCAGAGCCAGATTTATCTTGATGCAAGAGCAAATAGTGGCTTATGCCTGTGGAAGCAACTACTTCCTTCAAACTTCATCTTTCTGTCTGAGCAGGAACAAAGTCTTATTTTGAGTGTTTGTTTTAGGGACAAGCTAGAGAGCGCTTCGTTCTGGGTGTTACCCTGCACCTGTCCCAATTTATGTCTAACTATCTAGTCCATTTTCACCGTGCTGTTCCTCCAAGGAGCTCAGGGTGGCATACATGGGGTTTCCTGCCTTCATTTTATTCTCTCTCAAGGTAGATAAAAAAGGGAAAGAATAACTGGCCCAAGGTCACCTAAGGAAGTTCCTGGAAGGGTGGGGATTTGAACCCAGATCTAGTCTAGCACTCTAACCACGACATAAAACTGTCTCAGAAATTGTACTCCTTTCACGGAGTTCCTTTTTGACTAGAATTGCTGTGTTGCAAGTCTCCACAGGGGTTTCTCGACAGAACACAATGAATCTCTCTTGCTCAAACCACCTGGTTGGCTCAAGCTGACTGGAAGTGAGACCACCTGAGAATCGTTCATGTCAACTACTCAGAGCTCCTTGAAGAACAGTAGGGTATATGTGTAATCAAAGAACAAATAAATGTATAAGTGGTCTCATTCTCACTGGCAAACAACAACTCATTTTTCTCATTGCCACTTATTGTATATCTTCAGTTGTTCACAAGTTCCTCCAAGCTGCCATTGGACATAATAAATTCATTGATGCTTATTTGTGTTAGCACCGGTGCATGTGGTACCCTTGGCAAAATCTTGTGCATTCTGTCTCCAAACCATGGCTGCCAGTTTGCATCTTCTTTTATTCCCTGTCTTTCTCCCCACTGAGGATCCAGTGCAGCTTACATTATTTTCCTCTCCTCCATTTTTTCCTCACAACAACCCTGTGAGGTAGGTAAGGCTGAGAGAGTTTGACTGGCCCAAGGTCACTCAGTGAGCTTCCATGACAGAGCAAGAATTCAAAGCTGGATTCTTCCAGATCCTAGTCCAATACTCTAACCCCTACTCCACACTGGCTCTCATCTGCAGTCTTGGATTGCAGGACTTGAGCCCAGTGGCACCTTTAGAGACCAACAAGATTTTCAGGGTATATGCTTCCTTTGACTCTTGAAATCTTATATCCTGAAAATCTGGTTGGTCTCTAAGGTGCCATTGGACTAAATCCCACTGTTGTACTGCAGACTAAACTGTCTGGGATTGGTACTGACTAAGTCTTAGAGCCGAACCACACGATATGAATCACATGCGAATGACACAAAAATAAACTTACATGTGTTCCAACATTGTTTTCAACTACACGCGCCAGGACTGCAGGACCTCCATCGAACCCGTGTTCGCGATGGCACGGGTTTTCTCCACGTACCTCCAAGATATCCCATCATGCATCTCCACTTTGCACAGATAGGAAGAGGAAGATATAGGAAATAAGGATGGACTGCATTGCCGATTTACTGATCGTGACCACGTACATGCGCCGTCGTGGCTACACTGGAGCAGAAAATTTTGAATGTGTGCCTGGACCAGGACACGTGCTCATCGATAGAATGCTGGACACAGGCATTTGGGGTAAGACAGGACTCCTGACACTCGCTCGGCCTCATGTAATTTGTATCGTGTGGTTCGACTCTCAGTTGATTTTTTAAACCATTTGCTAGCTTTGATTAACCTCCGTGGCTCCTCCCATTCTTTGTAGTTTAGCTGGTTGCAACAGCCACAAATGCATAATGGGAGCAATGACACATACTGTGGATGTGAGAGCAATCTGGCTGTGACATCTGTCACCCCATTGATCACCAGGGTTGATTCGGCTGATCTGGCTGCCTAGGCGGGTGTCCCCTTCCTCCCTCACCGCTCCATGTGTGTCCTTCCAGAAGCTGCGCGCTCGGTGGAAGAGGACGACCATCCCAGATAGAAGGAGTGTACCATTCTTCGGTCAAGGGTATACGATAGCTGCGCTCCCCTGCTAGAACCTCCAAACAAGCTCAAGGTCCATTTGTAGAGACACATACTGCCAATTTGAGGTGGTGGGAAGATGTGTTGGTATAGCTTTAAGATTGTTCTGAATTAATCTCACCATACTGAAGTAGAATCTATTCCTCATTGAATTTTGCAGTTTTGTAATCATTTACCTCCTGGATTTTCCTGTCAAAAATGGAAAATGCTGGAAGTGAATGATGATAATAAATCCAGCCTGATACATTTCGTCT
The DNA here is from genome assembly GCF_028583425.1 of Eublepharis macularius. Lineage (NCBI taxonomy): Eukaryota > Metazoa > Chordata > Lepidosauria > Squamata > Eublepharidae > Eublepharis > Eublepharis macularius. Next base: position 141,456,938 of record NC_072794.1, on the reverse strand, counting down.
GAATTTTAGAGGGAACTTAAACTTGACATATATGTAATGCTATGAGTGGAGTAGGATGGGGTGGGATACCATTCCCCTTGTTTTTGGGTACAGCTAAAACTATTTCACTCATTTTAAATGGATGAAAAACATCCTTGGACACAGCAGGTTCATACACATATTGTCCAACATTAGACCATGTTCTTAATGTTTGTATTTAATTTATAGTACCTCTATTCTTGGTGAGCATGCTACTAATTTTGACATGGACACAATTGCCAAGCAAACTTACTTTGCTGGAGTCCTTTGATTCCAAGTGAGGTGAGCTCCTGATTAGATTGCTTTGCTGATTTTCAAACAAGTTTTTTTTTATCGAGCAACTTTGCACTATGCAGTCACCAGTTGTTCTACAGGACCAGACAGTCACAGCCCAGTAAATGGCATAAATTACCTGATAGCTGATTGCGGCACGCATCCCTCTTTCATCCCTTCATTGTGCCTGTGCAGTTGGAAGCATCCTTTAAATGGCCAATATCAGCTGCATTGCATTGCTTGCTTTTTGTGTCTGCACAGTCAGTGGCAATTGCTCAAGAAAGAAATGATCATAAGAAATGAACACAAGGTTCACTGGGTTCATGGGTAGACACTGTACCCACTGCAGGGACACTAGTAGTAAGTCTCAATTTAAAAAACTACTTGCTTTTAAAATGTGTGTGGGCTGCTCTGAAAAACAACAACACAATCCCATGAAAAAGCAATGTAATCATGCTAATGGACACATCCAATTTATTTAGCAAATCCAATCATCTCACCGGATAATTAGCACCCTAGACTGATGAGCAGAATATGAGTCAAACCAGCAACATGTCTTATTCCCGGTAATTCTTGATAACAAGCAATGGGATTCCAATGGGTGAATACTTCATTGAAGCATGGTGTCAACTAGGTCACTCAGCAGTTATAGACATAAACTGAGCCTGGCTTTATTTGAAATAAAACCATCCCATTTCCTTCACACTTTGAGCACTTTTACAACTGAAGGCAGCAGAGGAAAATGAGTAGAGCATTAGTGCTTAATCCCCCCCCCCCACACACACACTTTTTTCATTTTTATATTAATAAACTGTTTTAATGGACCTTTCCACTCTAGGTACAAAGTATTCCTGGCAGAGAGGGAGATATGAACCTTGGTCTCCTAGCCCAATTCTGTAGCCACCCTAATACTCTCAGTAAAGTCAGTGGTGTTTATTTTAAAGTAAGAGTACATAGGATTTATCTGCCAGTGAGGCTAAATATTAATACTAACAACAATCCTGCAGCTAAGTACCGGTGTATTAGGCACTCTGTGGAATACAGACTAGTACAGTACGTGACCATAAGGTTTTTAGATAAATCAAGAATTCTTTACAAATAATGGGGAATAATGAGGTTTGAACCAATTTGCAGATGCAAAGATCACAGCTCTTTCCTGTGCTCCCTTCTCTGCAGTGGCCATTTTGATAATGGGAAAATTTGTGCTGTTGGAAGAGATGCTAAGGGCAGTTTTATTGCTTTTTTCCTCCCTACCCAGCCCCCAACCTCCTTGTGTCCCCACAGTCCCAGGAATATGATCCTGAGATTGTAAAGGACTGCTTAGGGGAGGGGAACATTGAGATCCATGATTCTCAGTGTCTTCCGCTGATGGATCTCTGGATCCAACCCTCAGCACACTTCATGTTTCAAAAACAAGTTTGAGTGCTTTCAAAAACAAATCCAAAGCTCATCATAAAATCACACATGTCAAAAATGTGGCCAACTATGCAGTTAATTTGTACCTGTACAATTGTTGCAAATTTTTAGCTTCTAGCCCTTTTAACAGGAAATGAAAAACAGAATCCTAATCTGATGAACTTTACCGTGAAGAAGACAGACATGGTTTACTTTGGCATTGAGATTAAATGCCAAAAATGTGTCACGGTTAGACTGTCAACGATGCCAAGATTCCAAGATTCAAATCATCCGATTTTTTTTAATTCATGGACTTTAATAGGTATTAGATCCTGCTGTAAATCCTTTGTGCTTGGGAGGAATCTAGAGTGGAATGAGAGAAACAAAAATCTTATCACTTTCTAGGTCACAGAGAATGACTATATAGGATGGCTATATCCTAGGGTTGCAAGTTCTGACTTGGCAAATTCCTGGAGATTTAGGGGTGGTGCCTGGGGAAGGCAGAGTTGGAGGAGGGGAGGGATCACCATGTAGATTTGATGTAACAGAATCTGCCTTCTGAAGCTGCCATCTCTAACAGAGGAACTGATCTCTGTATTCTGGAGATAACGTGTAATTCCTTGAGAATTCCAGGCTGCGCCTGCAGGTTGGCAATCCTTCCATATATACCGAAAGACAGAGAAGGCAGTTTTGAGAACTGGAAGGACAGGCAAACCAATGCAGACAGAGAGGCATCACCACCAGGGCATGGAAGAGGTGTGTGTTTTTTTTCACTTCTGCCCTTTTTTTGGCTTTAACTTCCAGCTGGTGAAGAGTTCTAGGTAACTTAAAAGCTTGCACAACATGTTGTGTTTGGGTTGGTTCTAATAATAATATGAGGATATAAATTGTAACCCAGCTTGGGTCTCAATGAAAAATGTGGATTATAAATAATAACATTCGATTTATATACTGCCCTTCAGGACAACTGAACATCCACTCAGAGTGGTTTACAAAGTATGTTATTATTATCCTCACAACAACACCCTGTGAGGTGGGGCGGGGCTGAGAGAGCTCCTAGAAGCTGTGACTGACCCAAGGTCACTCAACTGGCTACAAGTGGAGGGGTGGGGAATGGCTCTCCGGATTAGAGTCCCGCGCTCTTAACCACTACACCAAGTAAGCAAGTAAAGAAAAATGTATTACATGGATTCTGTTTCTGGTTTTAAAACGGATACTGTTTCTTGTAGCTTTTAAGTTCTGGATCCTGTTCCCTTTTCATCTGGCTCTAGATCTCTGGGTGTTTCCCAGATTCTCTTCCCAGCACTTCACCTTAAAAGAGGACGTTACCTCCCCCATTGTCTTCCAAGGAGCTGCCTGCTTATTGCTCAATGCTCCTCTGCCTAGGATCCCCCCTCCAGGCCATGATGATCTCCCAGGACAGGTCTTGCTCAGAGTGCATTTGGACTTCGGTTGTGAGGTGATTTTATTCATAAATGAAATATTTGAAAACACAGAAATAATAAAAACAACTTCCTGCAGCAGGTAGCCTTGTTGTCGTGGCTCTGAACAAACAACATGTTCTTTATATACCCAAGCTACTAGAAAGTGGAGTATGTACAATAGTTTACAACTTTCATAAAAGCTCCAGCATCTTAAGAATAACAATGGTCAGCCATGGCAGAGCATGAAGGTTTATGGAAAACAACCCGCTTCATCAGATGGACAGAGTTCTGTTTATCTATCTTGCTCTTCCGCTGAAAATCTCAAAGAAGCATGGTGTGCATGGTTCTTCTCTTCATTCTATTTTCCCCAAAACAATGAGGTAAGCCTGTGCAAGAATGACTGACCCAAGATCTCCCAGCAAACTCCTTGGTTGAGTGAGGCTTTAAATTCAGGTCTTGCTTGTTCTAGTCTTGCCCTCGAATGTAACATGAAGTAACCATTCAAGTTACATAATGTAACATGAAGTTACATTAGCTGTCAGTGTAGATGATTCAGGTAATATCTACATATAGATGGGCAGAGATATTCCAGAAGATAAATCAAGTTAAGAATATAGATGCTTCCAAGGTACTCTTCCTCTGAATTTCTTCCCAGATTTCGGTGTTGTGAGTAGAGATGGGCACGAACAGCATTACCAATGCAAAAAAATCCCACAAGCAGCCTGTTTGGCTGTTCGCGAACAAGCTGTTCATGAGGCCCCATTCTAAATGAACAGGTGGTCGTTGCAAGCCTTGTTCGTTGCTGTTCGTCAAGCCAGACAGTCTGGCACTTGCGATCAATTCCCATGGCAACTCAGGCAGGGATTGTATGAACTCTGTCTGAACTCCTGCTGTTGCCCTGGAAACCCCAATTTAAGCCCAATTTAGCTTGATAGGCAGGTCTTCCTTCCAAGTGTGGACTGGAGCTCCAAATTTGTTACAAGAGGAAAAGACCAGGGGGGAGGGGGGCTCCCAGCTCCGGCTTTCAGGGAGAGACAGCTGCTGTTAGAGAGACAGGGTGAGTGCATTGGAGCTTGAATTTTCTTTGTGTGGTGGGATAGGGATCTACCCCTTCAGGTTCCAGGGCTGCTGCCAGTCTCTGGGCCAAGCTATTATTTATTATTTATACTTTTCCTGCTACCTGTTCAGGTAGGGTTTCTGGGAGTGGTGTGGTAGGGATCTACCCCTTCAGGTTCCAGGGTTGCTGCCAGGCTCTGGGGCCAAGCTATTATTTATTTATGGTACATTTCCTGCTGCCTGCTCAGGTAGGGTTTCCCGGAGTGGTGCAATAGGGATCTTGATGGCTGGAGGAGAGCCTGCTGGTCCCTACGAACAACGAACATGTTCATGACAGGATCATGTTCATCAGTGTTCATTGTTCATTGTTCATGGATGGCAATGAACAATGAACATTATGTTTGGGGTTTTTTTTTCTATTCGTGCCCATGTCCAGTTGTGAGTGATCTGTTTTGTGTTTGTTTCTCAAGTGAATCCTTTAGAAGTTCTCTACTCTTCCATTTTAATTCTGAATGGTTACATAATGTTGTACACGAGCAGTTTGCTACACCATGGTCTTCATTTTGTTTATATCCTTTCTGTCCACAAAGCTTCATAAAATACTACCCAAATCAAGACTTGGATGATTATGATGCAGATTGTCAAGACTCTTTTTGTTTGTTGTTTTACCAATGCAGAAGAACACATGAGCACATCAGTAAAACACCACGCTTTAAATTTTTTGATGCAATCCTATTTATTGTCATATCAAAGTTATGTACATGTATCAGTACATGTGTGTATATTGGTAAGGAATGCAAATGAATTGAAACTTGGTATAACCCAGTTCTAAAGCTAAATATATTTAAAAGTTAAGGAGGCATGAAATACCTCACAATGAGAAATGCTAGAATAATAATGGAATGGAATAGGGAAAACAGTTATTCTTAGTTAAAAAGATGATAATTAGAATTTCATCATTTTAAGAATTAGTTTGATTGATATTATCTGGCTACCACATGTTTTTTTCTACTCTTCCATTAGGGAGAACAGGTTAGCACTTGGCTTTCTCCTCCAGTTTATTTTCACAATAAGGTCAGATAAACTGAGAATGGCTAGCCCAAATTTATAACACTTTAAATACTGTAGCATGCTGCCTCTAATACTTTTTAAAGAGCAATCTTAAGCAGGTCTACTTAGAATCCTACTCAGATTTATTAAATAGGGCTTACTCCCAGGAAAGTGTTTGCAGGCTTGCTCTGTTAACAAACTAAAAAAGCCATCTGGAATTAAATTGTTGGTTGATTTAAAATATTTGTATCCTGTTTTCCATTTGTATCCTGTTTTCCAAAGTGATTTCCACTAGCAATCAATAAATCAATCCCATCTAGTTCATAAAACATACTACATACATTTTACATTTCCAAACACTGGCACTTGCCTATAACCAGAAACATATTGAATCTCTCCTAAGGCCTTTGTAAAAGCTCTGTCTTGCACTTTCTCCTACATAATGGCAGAGACATCATGGCCCTTACCTCATGGAGCAGCCCATTCCATGACACTGGAGCAGGCACAGACAAAAATGACTCAAATTCCTAAAAAGAGGGAAAAAACAGATTGCTGGAGAAATTGGGCAAAGAAAAATTACGAGAATTCAACTTGACAGCCCTACAATCTCTGCTGCAAGGAGAAGTGTCCTTATGGGCTCATACTGGGAAAGGCAGTCCAATAAAGATATTGTTACAGATATATAATTTTCAATACAAATATTTACAAAAACTACTAATGACAAGTTTTGTGAGGGCAAATGGAGCCTGTCTCTTCTGTGACAAAACGTGCATCAGCTAGAACACAAAATTGTGCCATTTTTTTCAGAACAATTGTTTTTATTTATATGTAAATGTACAAAATTGACTCAAATCAAATGATTGGCTGCTTCCACACACATTGGATAATGCACTTTCAATGCTCTTTAGTGATCATTTGGAACTGGGTTTTCATGTGTGAAACAAAAAACCCACTTCCAAAGGATTGCTGAAGTGCATTGAAAGTGCATTATCCAATGTATGTGGAAATGGACCTACTAAGATTTATTTTGTTATAACTAAAGAGATCAAGCCACTGGCATTAAAAATGTCTGGAATCTGAATATGCTTTGTTTTGTTTTTCTCATGTATACCTCCCCAAAATTGTTACAATTTTGGAACCAGGGTTTGTCAGGGGACCTTTACTGTGATTACTGATTTTTGGGTAGGGCATTAGCAGTTTGGGATTCAAATCCATGGTGGAGGGGAATCCAGAATTTCAGGACCATTATATTCAATGAGGAATGGATTTGAGGGTCTGAGGCAGCTGTTTTTTACAGATCAGGGCATCACACTTACATAAAATATAGTCCTCCCTCTAATGTAATCCCCCCATACCACTACAAGTTTCAAGCAGAATGGACAAAGGAGTTGTATTTTACAGACCCCCAAAGTAGGAGCCTCTCTGAATAGGTGCACTTCTCTCCACTGATGCTAGTGGAGGGAAATGGGGGCAGCCCAGCAGGAGAGTGCCAGCCACTGGCATTTTTTTTAAAAAAAAACCTTGTCTGCATCCTTTTTAATGTAATATTATGGTGCCTGATTGCAAAAAAATTGAAGCTTTCTGCTGAAAACCCTGCATTTGCCATTCTTCTTTGTTGTGGTCTGTTGTTTCCTTTCACAACATAAGAAAGGCTTGCTTTATAGAAAACCTCCCCCTGTGTTCCTGCAATCTTTTAAAGTAGTTCTAATTCTTCAAAAGAAAAAGAGCATTGATATACTATAGGGATAATAATATTTGATTAATAACATTACATTTATGGGGTGGGGGAAAGTCCAAGCTGGCTCCCACTGCAGAAAATATAGACCAATAATAATAACAACGATGGTTGTTGTGGGTTTTCCGGGCTGTATTGCCGTGGTCTTGGCATTGTAGTTCCTGACGTTTCGCCAGCAGCTGTGGCTGGCATCTTCAGAGGTGTAGCACCAAAAGACAGAGATGCTACACCTCTGAAGATGCCAGCCACAGCTGCTGGCGAAACGTCAGGAACTACAATGCCAAGACCACGGCAATACAGCCCGGAAAACCCACAACAACCATCGTTCTCTGGCCGTGAAAGCCTTCGACAATAATAACAACATTAATAATATTTGATTTATATACTGCCCTTTAGGACAACTTAACTCCCAGTCAGAGCATTTTACAAAGTGTGTTATTATTATCCTCATGACAATCACCCTGTGAAGTGAGTGGGGTTGAGAGAGCTCCGAGAAGCTGTGACTGACCCAAGGTCACCCAACTGACTTCAAGCAGAGGAGTGGGGAATCAAATCTGGTTCTCCAGATTAGAGTCCTGCCACTCTTAACTACTACATCAAACTGGCTACTTCAAACTGGATACCTTAATTAGTACTATCACTATTTAAGGAATTCCTGGAGGAGACAAAAGGGAATCTAAGGGCTAAGCTACATGATATGTTTGTCTACGAGTAGTCTCCAGGCTCACCGCTTGATCAGAGTCACGTCAGCTCAAAGAATGCCACTTTAAATGCCACAGATACTGATTTTGTTGATGAGGGGTGGCACAGATGGAGGAAGTGGCTCTTGCTCCCCCCCCCCATTTTCCTGATCCTAAAGCACCTCCAGTAGGAAGTTATTTGCATAAATTTGGAGCTGTATGTTTGCAGTCTGAGTACTCACAGCTTGGCACAGACTCTTCCACAGAAATTCCTTCTCTAGGGCTTATCTCTGAAGGTGATTGAGTGGGAGCTGGGAGCACTCACCTCCTGATACCTTGCAAGGATTCATAAGGAAAGGAGAAATGCTATTGCCTAGGAAATCAGGAGAATCAAAGAAAAATATTTTACCTGCTGCTGCTGATGGTAAATATCGGAACATGAAAAACAAGACAGATTTTCCAAGGTGTGTTTTTTTGAAATGCCTAAGAATCCTAGGTTTGTGTTACCATTGCAGAGAATCATGGTAACAACCAGAAACAGAGATTTTCATGTATATTTTCAGCTGAGGAATTTTGGAATGCACATCCCTAAGAATGTTCATGTTACAGATTCTGGCCATAAATCATATGGATAGGAGTCAAAAGGAAGAACAAGCAAACTGCATTTGTTAACAGACTGTTTTAAAAGACATAGAACTCTATGGTCTAAGACACATGCAATAGATATATATTTTTTAAATTAATTATTTGTCTAGAGCCATATCTGTCTTAATGTTCATGCTTTGGGCTGAATACAACCAGCCTTTCTATAGGTAAAACAAGGTAGGAGGAGTCCCCTTTGACTTTCTGAAAAGACTGTGCTGGGACTTGTATGAACAAAAGCCACAAGGAACAGGGGCAGAAATAAGAAGGAAAAGTGGATGAGATTGAGTGAAAAATTTGACTGGATCTAACCCTTTGTGTTTTTGATACATGCCTACATTTAGAGTGTTGCCATAGTCTTGGAGGAATCCAGTGTTCAAATCCTTATTCCACTCACCTTGAGCTAGTCATCATTTCTCAGTTTAACTTACCTTGAAGCATCATTATAAGGACAACACAGAGTAAGGAATGCTACCCTGAAGAAAGACAGGGTTTTAAAAAATATAACAAAAGATGTTTACTAAATTCCCCTCAGTCTATAGCAGTATGTTGTCTATGTTCAAATTAAAAAATCCAAACTGTGCCAAGATAACATGACACTCTTGCAGGAAAATAAACAGAAACAAATCTGTATGCCATTTAACAGAAATAAATCTGCTTTTTCTAATCAAAGGAAAGGAACATGTCGGGCATTGGCTGTCTCTCCACAAATCACTGGAGGAACTTGTGTCTCAATTTCTTTGCAACCCAGTCCAGAAATATACATGGGAATCCTATTTTAAAGAATGTTACGATACGCTTCCCTAGTGCATGGTGAGCTGAGGACCAGAAATGGCTGAGCAATTCATTGCCTATTTCAGTTTGCCTTTGTATATTTTATCAAGTGCAGAGAACAGGCTGTGTTGGAAAGGCTGGGGCCCTTAATTAGTGTAATAATATAACAATGAATAAATCAGCATGTCCGGCAAAGTCCCTGGAGTGCTTCAGGCCAATGGGCGATACAGATGTAAGACAAGGGGAAGGAAGGCAGGGAAGTCCTAAAGATTAATCAGATACTAAAGGAAATTCCTTAGTTCTTAAGCTTTCTCTCCCCCCCCCACCTCTTCAAAATCCACAGAAGCTGAGTACAGCCCCAGACCCTCAGTGGAGATAACATTGATGCCTTGACCATGGCAAGACTTACAACAAACACAACTTTATCTCCCATCACCACATGTAGTCCCAGAATCAATAAGCACTCATCACACCGACATCTTGCAGGAAAGAGCCATAAGTGGCTTGCAGGCCCCCGTTGAGTTCAAATGTCATGTAAACATGGCCAAGGCCGAAACAGGAAAATACATGAACATTGGTAGAAGTGTAGATTTTGGCAGCTGCAGTGTTGCAAATGGCAGAAAGGGAAAACATTGGCTTTAGATGGTGTTTGTTTTTTCTTATTTGTTGTGAAAGCTTGCTGTGAAGACACAAGCTCGAAAACCACTTTCAGTGTGTGCGTGTGCGCGCGCTGAGATGTGTGTTTTCCTCTCAGCCTGGCAGGAAAGAGCAGGACTAAAAGAAAAGAAAAGAACTCCTGGTACTGGAAACATCTGGATTTTTTATATGTACTTAGCATCTCTGGAGAGCTTGGCTTTGTTTGTCCTGCTTGCCAACAAATTCAATCCTTTTTACTGAAATATATGGGAGCAGGAAATATATATTAAAGGTTAAGTATTCCTGTTTTAGCTCAGTCTTGGATTATTAAGAACAGCGTGAGAGACGAGAAGAAGCGTTTATGAGCAAATATCATGCCATCTCCCAACCGCAATTGAATTAATTGTGATTGCCATACATCCCAGAACTATTAAATAAAATGAAAATCAGTGTGAATGATCAAGTAAACAGAATTGTTAGTGGTTAACTCTTTGGCATAAGTTTCACTCCTGTTACTGCTATAGCCCAAACTGGAACCAACCATGCTTTTTATGCTGCCTGTATCGATTTACCATTTGGGTGTGTGTCTTGACAAGCTGTCCAAGAAATATAAGCATAAACAGACCAATACTTTACAGTTGTTTTCAAAGACAGGCTTGCCGCCTACATTATTCATGTTTGTTATGAAAGTGTGTAGGTTCATAAGCTCTGGGCAGATGTTTGGTTGCATGCATACTGAAGAAAATATGGGAGTAGAATTGCACTCACTGGCCTGGTCCCAGTTTGCACCTTCAGTGAAAGATCTGAACAGAAACTACATATATACAAATGTACGTGCATTGGCTCTTCCATGTGATTAAGTATGCTGCTTAGATGGACACAGGGCTCTGCTCCTTTGAACATATGGACATGTACTCAGAGACACCATGTGTACACACATCTAAAGAAATAAGCTTTGTATGTGCACTCCGGAACTCTCAGTTTTTCAATCTGTGAAGCACACAGAGAGGACAAACTTGGGTGGACAAACTCTATATAGATATGAATGTGTAGAGGTCAGGAGTAGGACATATAGGTACAACCCAATCATGTCAGGGTTTAGATGGACTCTGGGCAAGATGTTCAGCTGTGGACCTGCTACATTAACAGACCAATCCTAAGCAGAGTTACTCTGGTCTAAGCCCGGAACTTTGCTTAGGATTGTACTATAAGTGTGCTTTCCTCTCATGTCTGTGCAGGCACATCTGAAGACAGAGATACATATACTGTCCTGGAGGACAGTGAAGAGCCCGATTCTCTTGTGAAAATCAAACCTTTTTACATATTTTATAGTATAAGTACTTTTTGTGTGTTATATTTCAGCAAAGTAATGTGGTTTTTGAATGCATGTTTACTGTGGTTAAAATGAAGGGTGGGGCTGGATGCATGAGTGAAGGATACTGTGATTGCATGGAAGCTGTACCCTAGGGGGTGTAGAGAACTAAAGTTTAGGTACAGTGGATCTGAGGGAAGAAGGCAGTAGGGGTGTGCACAGGAAAAAAAATTGGTAAATTCAGGTTTGGTAGTACTGAATTGGGAAAAAAATTGGTATCCCTTGAATACCGAATTCATTTTCTAGTTTGTTTCAGTAATGCAGAACAAATTTGGTATAATTCGGTAATATTCGGCCAGTGTTTCCTATGGAAAGCTCAATTCCAGTATATCTGGGGTGTGTGGGGGTCATTTTTGATGGAATTTCACCAAATTTGCAGAGGAACTACTCCTAACTGTCCTCTAACAATGTACCAAGTTGCATAAATATTAGACCTCCTCATTGGTGCCCCCAGCCACATCCATTATTCCCTATGGGAAAAACTGTCTGGGGGCTATCCAGGGGGCAGGGGGTGGCATTTTGCAAGAAAAATCCACCAAGTTTGCAGGGGTCCTACTCCTCACTGTCCTCTAAAGACCACCAAAGTTTCAGCGTGATTGAGCCTCAGGGAGCCACTTTATGGCCCTCCAAAGAAGGTACTTCCAGCCACTTCATTTGTTTCTGTTGTGGGGGAGGGGGAGTCCAAGCTGGCTCCTGCTGCAGAAACACATGGACCAAGGCTGCCATGGACAGATGCACACTCCTAAATACAAACTCCACACAAGACAGTCCAACAGAACCAAACTGACACCCCACCAAGAATCCCAGTGCCCTTTGAGCAGGCTGACCAGTTGCTCTCCATTGTTCTCAATGATGAGAACTTTTACAAGTTCTTTCCCAGGGGCACATATGCACAGGTCAAGGATGCTAAAGCCAAGGCATACTCCCAAATATAAACACATCCCTGGGGAAGTCCAACAGAACCAAACTGACACCCCTCCAAACTCCAGCACCCCCTGAGTAGCTGACCAGCCACTTTCCATTGTTCCCTATGAGGACCAACATGACACCAGAGAATCACCCAAACTAAACTGAACCAAGGGACACCCTTGCAACTTAGCCCAACAGAACCAGTGTCATTCACAGGAGCCAGGCAGTGAGTTCAGCCAGTGGAGGAACACCACAGAACAGAACCAAGCAGTACCCAGCTACAAACACAAGACAATAGCATGTGCTGAGCACAGTTGCGTAAGATGGATTCCATTCTTTGCTTTCTGTAACATCTCTTTCTGACTCTTCCTAACACAGTGGCAAGACAGCAACATTTCTGGGGCCTCTTTTCTCAATTATCTGCAGAAATTTGGGCTAACGGGCTGGTGATTTTGCGTTTTGTGTGTGTGTGGGGGGAGGGGTTCAAATTGCAATGTGCATTTGTTGCACCAACTGAATCAACTGTCCTTCTCCTGCTGGCTTTCTGCCTAACTTCTAAGTATTGGGAAGAGCATTTCCCCCCACCTCACAGACTTCCCAAGGATGCAGGTCACAAGGTGGGCTCACCTCATTCACTTTGGAAGTCCAAAGTTTGGAAATTGAAGAGCTGCATGTTGACCTTCAGGAAGATCAACTGCTCAACTCTCCAGGGGAGCAAGCTGACAATGTTGCCTGCATGGGAAAAGACACATTCACTCTTCACACCTGTTGGAAGGCATGAGGAAAGCTTCTGAGCCTCAAGAGAGAGGTTCAGTCAGACTGCCTCTATCTTGGCCAAGTAGCTCAACAGACCAGAGGAAAGCAACTTTCAGGGCTCTGCAAGGTAGTCCCTGACTACTGTCTCCACAGAATCCTGGCTCACGTGCCTCATGTTCCCAGAGGGGCCGAGGGCATGCCAGAGCATCTCTGTCTCCATGGACTCCTGGTGCTGGCTTTGAGGAATCCCTACTGAGAAGTGGCGAGAGGGAGACCAGCAGAGCTGGGCCCCTTCCCTGTCCCTCTGCTGGCGGGAGGCCCCTCTTGGCCTGCTTACACTGCATGCACACAGAGGGGGCATGTCTCACACTGTGAGATGGTCAGCCTGCTCAGTGAAGGTGCCCTTGATGCATGGGTTGCGCATGATCACCAACAAGTACACTCCTTCTTGGTGAGAGGCGATGCCCTGTTACAGCCTTCTCATGAGCGTGCAGACTCCTGGAACCAGGACTGCACATCCTGCATCTGGGTCCAGGAAGAAGGCCATAGCACTCTGAAGCATATGCACCAAAGGCGTCATGTCTGATTAGTCAGCACAGTGAATTCCTTGAAGGCCTCAGGATCTCCACTGTCCGGGAGATGGTGAGCCAATCCTCTCGGCTGAACTCACCCTCCCCTCTCCAAGTGTTGCTCTTCAAGAGCCACATTGTGAGGGTGGCCTGCCGCTCCACCAAACACTCAAGCATGATACAGGTGGGAGTTCCAAGGATCAGGCAATGCTCTGGCACACCTGTCCTGGCCCGCTCCTGGTACAGTTGGCGAGTTACTTTCATGCTGCATGAGAAGTGACTTGTGAGCTGCTGGCATTTCAGGAGGAGAAACTGGAACCCATGAGTTGTGAGGTCTTCATCAAGTTCCTTAGAGGAAGCCAGACCAAGCAAGTCCTTCATCAGGAGGTGAAGTTTGTGGGCCATACAGTAAATGTGCTTGAGGCCCACTTTCAATGCTGCTTTCTTTATGTTTGTGCCACCATCAGTCACCATGTATTCCGTGGTGACAATGCCCAGTCCACAAATTGCCACCAGTTCACAGTAAATGAGAGGTACTCATGCTGTGACTGAGGCCAGGTCCTGATGTCCAATGTGAAGTATGTAGTTCTCCTGGTGGCACGAGACAACTCTGCCTTCATGTGTTTCTTGACAGCCCTTTAAAAAGGAGGGTACCACAGTCCTGCTCAGTGTAGTGTGAGTAGAGGGATGTGTACCAGGACAGAGTAGCTGCAGCAGCCCTTGGAAGCCAACATCCTCTACTAAGGAGAAAGGCTGCCCATCTACGGCAACCATGTCCATGATTTTCTGAGTTATAAGCCTAGATGCCCTCTGGATCCCACCTCTTGCCACACTGGTGCCATGCACACCAAACATCTCCAGCAGAGATGTTTGGCATCCCTTCCCTACAGGAACCTGGGGGTGGGGGGGAGAGTGCCAGAGGTGGTCATAGGACAACCCTCCTCCTGGCTTGCTGGCAGCCATGTGATGTCAGTCTCTCCCATTGACCTGGTGGTGCTTCTTCATGTGGTTTCTCAGACTGATCATTGGGAGATGATTCACATCCTTCCTTTGACTGACCTGAGCCCTATAGTGCTGGCACTGTGCATACTGGGGGTCCCCCATCTTCTAGAAGTGCTCACAGATGTTGGGGGACAAGGGGTGCCCACGCTGCCCTGCAGCTGTGCTCACACCAGGAGATACTTCTTGTGAAGTGCTTGGGCCTGTGCCCACACCCCAGCAGAACAAGAAGCAAATATAAAACAGTAAATAAATATAAAGCCAGAAATCAAAAGGCCAACCAAAGCATCCCTCCACACACAGAGCAAAAAAGGTTTTAAAATGCAAACTAAAAAAATCTTTTCCCTCCCTGACCAACTCTATCCCTACCAGACATTAGGCCAACAGATCTGTATGCCCCAGAAGGATAGTAGTTTAGTTTGCTGTTTTTTCCACAGAGGTTCCCTTTGAGAAAGTGATAAGCCGCTTCGTAAACTCAACATCTGTACAATACAAAACTCTTAACAAATCCACTATGAGAATACAGTGGGATGAGAATGTGTACCCTGGCCATTGACACCTCTACCTACATACCACCTTCAACTCTTTAATAACTAATCTCTAACCCCAGTCTTTTCTTGTGCCTGTAGAATCTACATTGCCGAAATGCATGCATGAATAAGCACATTTAAAATGAATGAATATGCACAGTTAAAACCATTCCAACTATTGGTGCTAGATCCCCAAGTCATTTCAACAAGCCTATCACATGGGTAGAAAGTTTCAGGAAGCAAAATGGTAGATTGAGACAGAAAAAATCATGTCCTACAGACTGATATTGGAAAGTAAGAAGTGTGTAGGCATAGCTTGGCTGAACATCTAGGTTTCTAGAAGTTCTGATCCTTATCCAAATTTTATGTAAACGACCCATCAGTCTTAGTCAATAACATTTTAATCTGATTCATGGGCATTTGAAATCCATGGGAACTTTACCACTGATTTCAGATAATCTTTCACACGCATATGCAGATGGCACTGTTTAAATGTCCGGAAATTGAGACTTGCAAGTGCAGACAAGGCAGCTGAAAAAAAAAAACTAGAATGCTTAGGAAAGGAGTGGCCTAGTACTTTCTATTAACACCATTGTTTGCCACACTTCAGACCACTGCTGTATTCCCTCCTTCTGGTAAATGCTAAAAGGAAGATAAACAGAGCCTGTTATGGGTGATCCAAGCAAGTCTTCCAATGACTGTGTAGCCTGTGAAATAAAGATTCTTGAGACAGAGCCAGTTGCTGTTGCAGGTCTGCAGAGATTATGGACCCCCTAAACTGAATACAGTCTACTGATTTTGTAATCTAACCTGTTACATAGTTGGTAGTGCTCCCCCCCCCCACCATTTTATATTTCCTGGCACACAGTAGAAACAGGTTTACTGAACCCCCCTGGTATCCATACATTGTTGATGGGTGCATGTGGTCGTACTGGATCACACGTTCTCCATACCTGAAAGTCCGTCCGTCCGTCCTTCTTCCGTCTGTCCGTCCTTCTTCCGTCCTTCTTCCGTCCGTCCGTCCGTCCGTCCGTCCTTTCTTTCTTTCTTTCTTTCTTTCTTTCTTTCTTTCTTTCTTTCTTTCTTTCTTTCTTTCTTTCTTTCTTTCTTTCTTTCTTTCTTTCTTTCTTTCTTTCTTTCTTTCTTTCTTTCTTTCAAATTATATGGAAAGTATATTCTTCTTGTATCAAATTGTTGCATCACTTTAGGAAAAATGTGCACGGCAGGACATTGCAGTCTTCACAGTCTGAGTCACATATGGCTACTGAGTTTTCTCATACTGCTGTGCATTT
Organism: Eublepharis macularius; assembly: GCF_028583425.1. NCBI lineage: Eukaryota > Metazoa > Chordata > Lepidosauria > Squamata > Eublepharidae > Eublepharis > Eublepharis macularius. Next base: position 141,440,828 of record NC_072794.1, on the reverse strand, counting down.
CTTCTCTGTACACTGTGCCATTGATGCCTAAGTCATCTGTCCTCCCTGGTCCTGAACAAGCATTTTCTGAATACCCTTAAGAATTCCCAGGATCCTGTAGGTCAAACCAACATATTTTATGATCCATTGACCTTGAGGGAACTATGACTCCGTCCAATGCAGCCTACCAATTGTGCTCATCAGCCCATTAGAAGTTCAAGAAATATCTTGTTCTTGTTGTCTGCTAGTGAGTCTACAAAGGGGAGTAGTCAAGCACCGGACAGGACACATTTTATGACTGGTGGGGCAGTCCTCAGTTTGGTACATCACAAATTGTGCAGGCCTGCTATAAGAATCCTGTATCATCACACCTGCTAGAGTAAATAGCTAATACACAACCACTCAAGAGTGGGTACTTCATACTTGGGTAGAGGGATGGATAGGGATTAAGATAAATCACAAACTTGGGTTGATATTGAAGGGAACACGTCATTTTCTTTCAATCCTTTCAATACCTTTTATCCCAAGCCAATGATATCCTTCAACATTTCTTCGAAGTTCTCATAATGTTGTGCAATTTTCTTTTGAATAGGTATTGGCCCTGAGATTATGATTGAGATGACGACTGAGATTATGATTGAGGTTACGTGATTGCTGGAAGTCAGAGATAAGGAGAGAGAGCTGGAGACAACCCCCACTCCCTTGAAGCAGAGCAGCAACACTTGGCCAATTCATTTGTTAGATTAATTGATTAAGTAGAGTTTGATTAACTGGAAAAAGATGCCTCCAAAGGAAACCATAAAAAAAAAATCTTTTAAATACAAATACTCATCACAATATCAGATAACAATTGGTGTTTTAAAAGAAATTTATAGAGTTACAATGCTGTCCTATGTAGAGTTATACTCATCCTAAGTCTGTTGAATTCAATGGGCTGAGAGTGATCTAACTCTGTTTAGGATAGCACTGTTAACATATTATCTGATTGACTGTTCAGCTAAAAAACATATGGCTAATTACCTAAGGGTGGTTCTAAATTGAAGAGATGGTGAGAGATTTGTGACCAGGAATGGGAAAACAGCAGCTGTAGCAGAGGTGACTGAACCCTTCCCCTGATGATGATAGTTTCAAGTGGAGGAACGGGGAATCAAACCCGGTTCTCCAGATTAGAGTCCTGCTGGTCTTAGCCTCTATGCCAAACTGGCTCACTTTAACAGATCAAAACCAATCTTCCATTGCATTATTTGTACAGATTTGTGTGTGTGTGTGTGTGTGTGTGTGTGTGTGTGTGTGTGTGAGAGAGAGAGAGAGAGAGAGAGAGAGAGAGAGAGTATTTTCCTCCTTCTAGGCTAACAGAGAGGAGTATCTGTTTCAGTCTGCAAAACCACATTATTGTAAGGCTTAAATTCTCTTTCCCACTGTTTTGAAGCCCAATCAGAATTTGCTGCTATTCCTTTTTCAGAAGTCTGGAGAAGATCCAATCACAGTTCTCCCAGTGTCACATCTAGTTTGGCCTAAAAATTCCTTTACTCAAGGGACAGCCCTGTTTTGATGTTATGATGAGTAAATGGTGCTGTGCTGGGAGGAAGGAGACAGGAGAATCTGATCTCTCATATAGCTTAAAGCAAGGTGAATAACGCACTAGTAATTCATGAGTTAATTTAGGAGGAGCCATTTGACCTTGTACATAGCACAATGGGGATTGCCTAGATGATTCAGCAGTGATAGCATTGCTTGGGTGATTTCAGCCAGATATTGTGTGAAACACCACAGAACACCACATTGCCACATCAGAACATCCCATCAGGATCTGATATATCAAAGATATTGTTTGCTTGACTAAACCACATTCATTAGGCCTCCAATTTACTAACACAGGCCAGGGAATTACCCATCGACGCTCCCAATTTCCATGAAGAACTGAGTAGCAGGACAAAAATTGAACCCTACATAGTGATGCTCTAGAGATTTCCCCTATTAACTATGGTAAAGAGCACAGAAACTGGGGAGGAATCTTATGTCATCACCCAGAAGTGACATTGCAGCCTCCCCAAACTCCTCTCCTCCCCAGGTACTGCCCTCAAAATCTCCTAGCCTTTGCTGAGGTAGAGTTGTAATATGTACCATCTTTTGTTGCTGCTAGAGGCCCTGTATAGAGTCATGCACAAAGTTTGTGTGTTGTGTGTGTGTGTGTGGAGAGCGTTGAAGGATGGGGCTCCACCATTCATTGGTCCTCCATATCCTTAGTAAAAATTTTGAGACCCCTTCCCTTTCAATATCTTGCAGGGATAGGAAGGAGAAGTGCCCTTCCCCCTTTATTTGTTAGAAACCCTGCTTATGACATGTCTATATTTTAAATCAATCACTAAGAGATAGAAGCACATTTCAAAAGTTACAACCACACATACAGGGTGCCCCCCAGCTATGCACAGATCCTTCCTTCTCAGGCTTCAAGTGTTATCAGAACACTTTGTATGCATATACCGCTTTGATATTTGTGAACTGACTACTGGATTTTTTTCAGGATTCTAGTCCAGACTTAACAAAGTTGTACATGCATGCAAAATGCATTTCCCTGTTCAAACAGCATGGTGACTATGTATATTAGGAGTATCTCAGATAGCCCATGCTCCTGATAAGTGCAGTTGCTGGGCTTCAGGTACATGTGGATGAATATCTAAAAAGGGATATAGAGGACATTTCTCTCTTGAGACAGATTCTTTGAAAACCCTACCAGGCACAATTCTTTCAGGCTTTCCAAGGGTTCTCAGTTTACATCTGGTGCTTGTTCCTGATACTCAGCTCATGGAAGGGACAACCACTGCCTGCATTATAAGCTTCTGGTGCCTGGAGAGAACTTTCATCTTCATACCTCAATATTTCTCTCCCAAATCAAAGGGGGGGGGGGGACTTGCCCTTAACTTGCTTGTGTTTTTCTTGAATTCCAGCTGCCTGCTACCTTTGACCTGCTCAACTATACATGAATGGGTGCTTGAGTACTTTCCCACAATGAGTAGAGGATCCCTCGGTCATTTCTAGTTAGCAGAACCTATTTCAGACCTTCAGTCTTCTCATGGCTCTCCCACCACTTCTGGAAAATGAAACTCTTTTCAGTTAGCCTTGTAGGCCTCTCTCCATTTCTAAGGCACTCTCCAGCTTTTACTTAGAATGTGCTTGTTCCCAGATAGCAAAATCAGATATGTTGGACATTTACTGGAACCACTGGAATTTTGTGAATTGTTTAGGAAGACCTGCTCCTCATTTTTTCTCTGTATCTGCAGGATATGCAACTGTTTTTTAGACCAGTGTTAAGATGCACTACACTTACAGTGTCAAGTAGGTAGCCATGTTGGTCTCTAAGGTGCCACTGGACTCAAATCCTACATTTTCAGTGAACTGTGCAGTTTAGTCAAAGTGTCAAATTACCAATGACAAATGGTATTACAGCCCATGTTTCATGATACCCTGTAGACCCTTTATTGACCCACATTGCCAAGTGCTGTTGGGAGGGGGTGTTCTGCTGTGAAAAGTATGGAAGAAGAGGATACTTAGCTAGTCTTCCCCTAGCTACTGTCACCCTCCCCCATAATTTTGTTTCATATTCTTCCCTCCCTCTTGTGGAGTTACACAATCCTTCTTCTCAAGACAGACATAGGTCTGAAGCACTGGGGGAGGTAAATGGAAAAGTGATTGGTGGGGAAGAGATAAGAAACTTCACCCCTTTGCCCTTCTACTTTGTGACCCTCCCCCAAGTGTTCTGGAGAAAAGCTATCGTATATGAAGCTGCAGTGAAAGTTTATGCCAAGCATTTAGATCAGTGGAATCTTTTGCAAATGTGTGCAAAAGGATTTATTCTGATTGGTTTACAAATTCAGAACTCACCATCCCTGACAGTACATACGTGAACTGAGGAGCTCTGCACAATGCAGAACTTTTCTGAGCAGTCACAGGACAGCCCTTTCAACCAGCAGTGAATGAGTCAAATGGGTTCATTGCCATTCTAACAGTGCCATCCTAAGCAGGAGATACTCCCATTGATTTCAATGAGTTTAGACTGGAGTAACTTTGGTTAGGATTGCACTGTAAATCACCTTTTTTCTCATTCACAATGGAAACATCAACAATCAATATAGAAGGAAAACGTTGTCTCTTTTTTGACTTTAAAGGTAATGTTGGCCAAGGACGGCAGTAGTCTGGGCAAGTCCAAAGGGCAAGTCTCAACTATGTGTATGTGTGTGAGAATTTGCAGTCATTGGGTACTTCCAAAGGAAGTGCCAAGCCCTCTCTGGTGCTTCTCGTTCTTCTTTAGAGTTTACAGTGCAGCCAGTTCCAGATCTCAGAGATTCCTAAATTGAGATCACAGGGGATGGAGAAGAGATTGAGAGTAAATTTAGGAACAAGCTGTAAAAGGAAAGAGATGACTGTAAAAATTGCATCCATCTCAGAGACTGGAATAAATTATGGGTGTTTTCATACATTAACTTTTTTGAATTTCCTGCATCTGTAATTCAAATGTGAAATTTATATTGGCTGGAATGTCAGTTAAGGTTTTGTTTTTTGTTTTTAAAAAATTCTTTCTTGCTCTTTTAATCCTGCATTACCAACATTCACACATGCATACTATGGAAGGAGGTCAAAGACCTCCTTTTAGCAACATGTGTAAAAATCTCCCCAAATCTCTGCATCTAAATTTGGTATTATTTACATTAATTATTGTAAATGTTAACACACTGGCAAATCACACTGGCCCACTGAGGACCTCAATCACTACGGGCATTTCTATATTGCACGCTAAGGATGAATGGATTTCTCAAATCCTGCCCTTTTGTTGTTCCAGAATTGAATTTTATGTTGCATTCTTTTCTTCTGTAGGAGAATATCTAATGTTAACTCTGCAACTGGACCACACATAGTTTATCACAGCTGTCAGCTCCTTCAGATAACCTGTATTTTACCCTCCATCTGTATTATTGATATGCACATCCACTGTGATTAAACACTGTAAACAAAGCAATCATGACGCAGTTGCACATATGATTGCATCAAGATTCTTTTGTGTGTGGTGTTTTACTGATGCATGGATGGATCAGTAAAACACCACACAAAAAGAGACTTTATACAGTTGTACACACAACCACATGAAGAATATGCTTTTGCACTATTTCTGTCCAGCATATCCATAACACAGAGGGATAACGAGCAGAAGAAATGGAAACCCGTGGCAAACTGTGAGATCAAAGATGGGACAAAGAAGGACTTTTAATGAATGAATTCCACTTTGCCAACAAGGCTGCTGGCAGTTTGGATCTCCAAAAGCATGGGGAGAAATTCAAATCGAGTATTTCAGAAGCATCCCTACTACATTCTTAAACCACTTTAACTCTCATTCAGCCTTTGGCTCCACAGAGAACTGAAATTTCTTTGGGGAAATCCATGACTATTAAGCCTGACCTGGATAGCCTGGACAAGCCCCATCTTATCAGATTTCAGAAGCTAAATAGGGTAACTTGAAGATCAGGGTTGCTTTGCAGAGGCAGGCAATGCCTCTTGCTTTGAAAACACCGGCATGGGTCTTCATAAGTCAGATGGCACTCTCCACCACCACTATCATGATGTAATAAGGTAAGTTTACAAGGGGAGATGTACAGTATGTCTGAACATGAAGGTGTAAACCTGAAATTCTGGGTGCATGCATACTGAATACAGAACTACTAGGTAAAGGTAGTGCCCTGTGCAAGCACCAAGTCATTACTGACCCATGGGGGGACGTCGCATCATAACGTTTTCTTGGCATACTTTTAATGGAGTGGTTTGCCATTGCCTTCCCCAGTCATCTACACTTTACCCCCAGGAAACTGGGTACTCATTTTACCGACCTCGGAAGGATGCATGGCTGAGTCAACCTTGAGTTGGCTACCTGAATGTGGCTTCTGCCAGGATTGAACTCAGGTCATGAGCAGAGCTTGGGCTGCAGTACTGCATCTTACCACTCTGCACCACAGGGCTACTACTATGAAGCCATTGGTTTGCAAACTGCAAACTGTCAGTTTCTGACAAATCACAAAGATTGTATCTTACCCTTTCACTGGCAGCATTGAAATTGCTCTATAGTTTGACAATGATTGGAATCACTTTGGTATTGGTAAATAACTTCCAGACTCACAAAATAGGCCTATCCCTATCACATTTCCATCCTACTGAGCCAACTAGCATGCCACAGAGATTAACACCTGCTTGTGTGTACAATTACTTGGCATGAAAATTCTATGTGATCGAATAAAATGTATCAGAACATCATGACTTGTAGATGCACCACCCAGTCTACTTTATGCTGCTGATAAAGAGAGACGTCATGTATGTAAATTCATTCACAGCAGGCTGCCTTGGAAATCTGAATGGAAAATTCAATGGGTCCAAAATGCAGCAGCCAGACTATTGCCAAGGGCTGGATACAGGGATCATATCATTCAAAAGATCTGTACAGACAGCTCATATGTATCTGGGCAAAGTACTGGCGCTTACCTTTAAGACTCTACATGGGTCCAGGTTACTTGAGGGAAGCCCTCCTCCTGTACTGCCCAGATTGGCTAGTGAAGATAGTCTTCTCAAACCTGAGCAGAGCAATGCCCTTATCTGCAGTGATAAGGCAGGTGGCAACCAGAGACAGGGTTTTTCCAGTGAAAAACCTTGCCTTTGAGATGCCCTCCCCCTTGAGGAACTTCTGGCACCTACATCACTGCCTTTTCTGGTCCAGGCCAAAATATTTGTTTTTACACAGGTTTTCAAGTGAGTGCTTACATCTTTAAGAGTTGTTTGTATGATCTGTTTCTAGTCTGCAGCTATTTCATTACTGACATTTCAAGTTACTGAGCATGGTTTATGCTGCTTTTTTGCTCTGGTCTGTTTTTATGCTGTGGTTGTCGTGAATTGTTTTTCATTTGTAGTTTATTTGTGTGTTATGCGCTGTCAAGTCACCTCTGACTTATGAATGAAAGACCTTCAAAATATCCTGTCATTAACAGCCTTGCTCAAATCTTACAAACTGGAGGCTGTGGCTTCCTTGACTGAGTCAAGCCATCTCATTTTGGGTCTTCCTCCTTCCCTACTACCTTCTACTTTGCCTAGCAAAGTAGTCTTTCCTAACAAGTCTTGTCTCATCATGATATGACCAAATATTGATAGTCTCAGTTTTGTAATTTTAGCTTCTAGGGAGAATGCAAGCTTGATTTGAGCTAGAACCCATGTATTTGCCTTTTTTTGCTGTCCATAGTATTTGTAAAACTCTCCTCTGGCACCACATTTCAAATCAAGCAACGTTCTTCCTGTCAGCTTTCTTCACTGTCCAGCTTTCACATCCATACATAGTAATGGGGAATGCCATAGTTTGGATTATCTTGATCTTAGTCCACAGTGACACACCCATATCCTTAAGGATCTTTTCCAGTTCCTTCATGGCTGCCCTTCTAAGTCTCAATCTCCTTTTGATTCCTTGGTTGCCGTCTCCCATTTGCTTGACTGAGCCACAGAATAGGGAATGCCCTACAAAATGCTGCTCCTAGCAGATGAGGACACTCAGGAAAAGCTGGGAGTGGGTGAGCTGGGAGAGATCAACAAAAATGGCCCCCTTACACCTGTGGAACTTCCAGGCAAGGTCCAAGTCAATGGCTTATTTTCATGCTGCGATTTTTATGGCTTTTATGCTGTTGTTTTACGATTTTATGATAATGATTGATTAGTAAGCAACCTCAAGCAGGTCTCCTGAGAGGTGACAGATATATTTTCTAAATGAAAAAATACTGCCGCAAGATTTTTTATAATATCTAAGATGTTAAAATTCGCTAATATCTAAGAGGCTGCTATAGATGAACACATTTAGTCTTTTGGAAGTAGCTAAAAAGGTTTTCATAAAACTTGTGGTTCATTTTTAAACTTATGAGCTTTCATGATAGGACTGTGATCATTCTTCCACTAGGTGATATAGTTTAATCTTTTATTCCTTCCTTGTTCAGTTTAGCAAAAGGCAGCAGGAATGAGTGAATGTACTCTATTTTGATTTTGTTTATTTATATTTTTGTAAGTGATTTCCCAATGGTTGTCTACATCTTTCTCTGTATATATATTATCCTATTTAATATGCAAGCATATGGCATTCATACACACAATGCACCTTTCATATACAGAATCATAGAATCACAGGGTCATCTAATCCAGCCCCCTGCACAATGCAGGAAATTCACAAATACCCACACACACACACACAGTGACCCTTACTCCATGCCCAGAAGATGGCAAAGCATCATCAGAATCCCTAGCCAGACTGGCCTGGGAAAATACATACGTATTTATAATGGCTGCCTCTGGAAGATTTTGGAAAGTGTGTGGTCTATACCTTTTAAATAAACAAATAAACAAATGCATGAATAATATTGATCTATTGGTGCACAAATGATGTTGACAAATGTATACAGTTCAGAAACACACACACACACACAAAATTATCCCTGGAGACAGATATGAGATGAGTTTCATACAATGGACTTTGGGGGATATTGGCAAGGCATTATGATAGCAGGAAACATGAACAGCTTTTACAGCAAGATTTGAGTCCAGTAAAATAATGTCCCCAAATTCCAAAAAATATCTGCTGTAGATTCTGCAGACATTTTGGAATTATGATACTCACCTGATGTAGAAAGAAAACAAAGCAACAAAGCCAGAAAGATGCCAAGGTAATCTCCCAGATAGGCCCAAATGACGCAACAACAGAACACCACTGGGGGTCACATACAGCTCTCAGCTCAAACCAGTTCAACACATCATTAATAATCTGCATCCTTTGCTGAATAATGATATTCCTCTCTCCCCGACATTGGGAGGCAAACCTTTTCTTGCTCACAGACCGCCTCCTAACCTTAAACAATTTCTCACACACAATAATGCACTTTCTAACATGGACACAGACTCTGGGACCAGGGCCTGCAATAAACCAAGTTGCCAACTCTGTCCCCATATTCACTCTAACAACACAATCACTGGACCAAACGACATCAGCCATAGCATCTCAGATTTATTTACTTGTTCATCTGTCAACATAATATATGCCATCAAGTGTCAAGAATGCTCTTCCACGCTCTACATAGGACAAACAAGTCAATCCCTATGCAAAAGAATAAAGGGACATAAATCTGACATTAAAAATTGCAATACTGAAAAAAAAAAACAGTGATGGAACTTTTAATCTTCTATTGCTGACCCAAAAAGTGGGTGTCCTCAAACAGAGAAACTTCATGGCAAGATTATAAAATGAGATTGCCTAAAGTGAGATCATTCACAAATTCAAAATAATGGACCCCCCTGCCCCCGCCCCCGCCCCCACCAGGGCTGAATAGGGACATAGGATTCTTATCTCAATATAGATACTTATTTCTGCATTTCCTCTCCTGCTCTCTTCAAGCTGATTACATTTTGCATTGTACCTTTACTTCTTGACTAACTTCTTTGCAACATCCCTCCCACCTTTTGACTGGAATACAAAGTCTGAGAGGTTTCCATTCCTACTTGTATTTTATGAAGAGAGCTTGACTCTTGAAAGCCTGTACCCTGGAAAACCTTATTGATCTTTAAGGTGCTACTGGACTCCAGTCCAGCTCTTTTACTCCAGACCAACATGGCTACCCACTTGAAAATATTTACAGCTATTAGAGAGACCTTGCAGTGATTTTTTTCCTCTGTTTTTATTGGCAAGCAAAAGGCAAACTCTCTCTTTCTCTCTTGTTCAGAAAAACTTATTCTGTCACAGATGAGGCCAGAAATACAGGAGAATAGATGCTGTACTTCACTAAAAAGATTGTGGAGAACGTTTCTTCTCACTGGAGACATAGCTGGTATAGAATCTCAACTAAACAAGCCAAAAGGAGGTTTAAAGATGCTGAATAGAATAGCCTTGGAGAAGGGTGAGAAACAAAATAGTAACAGAATTATATGGTCTTTTTAGATGCTGTCTAACCCACATCAATAGATACTAAATATTGACGCTCAGGTGCAGAAGTGTCCTATACAAATTCTGTGAATGCCCCAAAACTAAACAAAATATTTAATAAATGCATATAATCACTTAAATGTGATGGCCAACATTTTTTTTATATGCTTCCCCATATCAGCAATTGTATTTGAAACTATATTTTGTGTACTTTTACACTTTTATTTGTCCAGAAACATTGCTTGGTTTTTGTAAAAGTACACAAAATATAGTTTCAAATACAATTGATGATAGAAAGAGAGGGAAAGGATGGAGCATTTGATCAACTGTTCTAAAAATTTACTGAAGTATTATAAAAACAATATATTGTAATTCTGCCTAAGTAAGAAAGTCACCAGACCCCACCTCCACTAATAATTCTGCCTGGTCTTATAACATGCTAGGCTTATTTGCCTTTGCTGTCTCAGGAAACCTTGACTATATGATTAATAGTTGTTCTTTGAGATATCTTATTCATTTTGTCTGGAGTATCTTTCTTAAATATACAAATTAACTTGTTGTTGGAAGCTTTTGCTGTTCATTGAAGCTGCCCCTTAAAACGAGGCACACATGAAAAGAGAAATCAACTATCTTCAGGATAAAGCCATTCTCATCAACATGCATGGAGTCTGCCTGTCTGTCACATCGCCCACATCTTCTCAATCACTCCTTTCGTTTATCCTTTTAGGCCCTTATTTTAACTTATTCGGCTGCTCAGTGACAGAAGGAATCCAGCTGAGTGTTAATCCTTCTACAGCTAGGCAAGACCAGTTCAACTTCAACTTTATTAGAAGAACAGCATGGCAACTTTCTAAAAGAAAGAAGGGGAGGTAGTTGGATTATCATGAATATCATACAAACAACTGGAAAATGGAAATACTAGATGTGTGTAAGATTTTAAAATCAAAATAAAAAAACCCTGACTTTGTTCAGTCCACCTCTTTGAGGTATATTTTAGAGGAAGAATAGTCCCTTAATATAAAATAATGACTGCTATACACGTTGTATATTTTGATGTAGTAGTGTGTGATTCAGTGTTCCTGAGCAGAGATGGGCACGAACACCAACATGAACAAAAAAAGCCATGAACAGCCCAGTCTGCTGTTCACAAACAAGCATTCTAAACGAACAGGTGGTTGTTGCAAGCCTCCTTCGTTGCTGTTCGTTGCTGTTCATCAAGCCAGACAGTCTGGCACCTGCAATCAATTCCCTTGGTAACTTAGGCAGGGATTGTCTGATCTCTGTCTGAACTCCTGCTATTGCCCTGGAAACCCCAATCTAAACTCAATTTAGCTTGATAGGCAGGTCTTCCTTTCAAGTGTGGAGCTCCAACTTTGTTACAACAAGGGAGCAAAGACCAGGGGGGAGGGAGGCTCCCAGCTCTGACTTTGCAGACAGTGGAGAGACAGTTGCTGTTGGCATTTTGATAGAGTGCATGGGAGCTTGAATTTTCTTTGTGTGTGGTGAGATAGGGATCTACCCCTTCAAGTTCCAGGGCTGCTGCCAGGCTCTGGGGCCAAGCTGTTATTTATTATTGGTACCTTTCCTGCTGCCTGCTCAGGTAAGGTTTCTGGGAGTCGTGCGGTAGGGATCTAGCTCTTCAAGTTCCAGGGCTGCTGCCAGGCTCTGGGGCAAGCTATTATTTATTATTGGTACCTTTCCTGGTGCCTGCTCAGGTGCAGTAGGGATCTTGACTTGGATGATGGCTGGAGGAGAGCCTGCTGGTCCCCACGAACAGCCAACCACGTACATGTTCATGAACAGGGCCATGTTCGTGGTTGTTCGTGAGTCCCTGTTCGTGGATGGCAACGAACAATGAACATCATATTTGGGGTTTTTTTTCTGTTCGTGCCCATCTCTATTCCTGAGACGAATAAATACCTGAAAAATATCTATTTAGTATCATTTGGGTATATCCAAATATAGCTAGCTTATTTGGGTACATTAGGATAAACCACCAGTAATTATATTCCTGAATAATCTGGATATATTTAGGAATATCTGGGTGTGAAGAAAAATGCCCTGTTCTAATTTATACATAAGCCATCTTTCTTGAAACTTTGGTTCAGAGGCCTCCTGTTTAAACCAGCCTCTTGCTAGGAAAATTCCTTTCCTCCACACACACCCATTTTCTTGTCTCTCTCTGAGAAACTAGCTGTTTTAAAGTCTGGCCATCTACCGGCCTTGCGATAATGCTTCCAGCTCATTAGCAGTCGAGCCTCCATGGCAGAGCTCTCCTTGAACTAATTGCTAAACAATTCACACCTGCAGGATTGTGTGAGTGTGCCAAGAACTGCAAACTTGGTCTCACTCCTCCTTCCTCATGTATGCCCCTCCTTTTAGGTGACATCAGCATTTGGATACCTGATTGGTTAATGGGCCTGGGCCACTTTGGTTTCCAAATGACATAAAAGCAGCTACTCAACATGGAGCCCTTAAGCTTTTGGTGGGTTTCAGTTACTTGACTGTAACCAATCCATGGCTTCACACCTGGCTCAAGAACTCTGTGATGGACACTAAGGCAACCATCTTTCTGCATTATTGTGATGCCTAACTGATGTGCGTCTTGACTAGAGACTTTGGTTTCTGCACCTTTGACAATATCTTGTTTTGCCTCCTTTTGGAATACTGTGGTATGTATTAGCGAGTGCTTACATGCTTTAGAATTTGTTGTTTTTATCCTCACATTCTGTCTTGTGAAGTTAGAAAACCTTCTATTTTACTTCTGTGTGCGTTTATTGACTTTGAAGCCTCAAAGCTACAAATCATTCTGTTGAGCTCACTTTGAGAACTCATGAACCACCTACCATAATAACCTTCTGTTTCGTGAATTCTACTTGTCAGTCAACCTTACAAGGTAGACTTCTGTTCTGTTTAATTCCCTAACAGGCTTGGAGCTTTGTCCCTTTACTCCTTTGCCTTGGAATAGATAAAGGGACTGGTGACAGCCTGCTAAGGCAATTGGGAGACTTCTCTTATTTATAGTTTTGTAACTTGTGTGAAACCGGCCTATAGGACAGTGTGCGGCTCTTCCCCTCAGCTGGGTTGAGGCGGCGGTGCACCCATAGCCGTGACACTGGGAATCTCATTTTAGAGATTGCAGCAGCTTCTCAGGCTTCCCAAGCAGCAGCAGGAGGGAAGAGGATGGCAGAATTACTGCATGTGTTTCTGTGTTGGCTTGCTTGCCATACGCCATTGCGAGGTCTGGCCTGCTAAGTTGAATGCTGGGATTCTCTCATTTGATGTTGGTTCTGTTGGCCTTGTACTGGCCCTAATTTCTGCCTGGCATCTTTGAGTGACTCTGGTTATGTTGGACTTGTAATGTGTTCCTTACTTCAGTTTGGTTCTGGTGGGATTCTATGGTTTGTCATTGGTTTTGTTTGGCTTTGTTGGTTCTGTTTGCATTGGGAGGTTTTGGTCACTGGCTGCTTTTATGTATTTGGCTTGTGTCCTAGAGAAAGCTTTGGACTGCCCCACCCTATTTAGGAAACAAAAGAGAGTGGCTGAGGGTAGTTTTTTTTAGGGGCCTGTAGAATTGGACTTTTTGGTCCAATTCATTTACAACTTGTGTAAATGGACTAGGAACCCTGCAATTTTGGTGTAGTTTGCTTAAAGATTCCCCCTTAGAGAATAACAGAGCCAAATATATTCTAAAGAATGCTCAAATCCAAATATGGCACTAGTATTTTTTGATCTGAATACTGGGAATACTTAATATATTTTGTATTCTGGATACCCAAATCTGAATAATACTGAATTTTTTTGAGTGCACACACCCCTACTTTCATGATCAAAGGCCACTTTATCAGGGCTAAGTGAATGTAACTCATGCATCTGAAAAGTGGGTACATGCAGCTGCAAAATGTATTTGCAGATAAATATACACAGGTTTTTAAAACACATAGGCATGCATATGGGTAAAAATGCTCTTCATCTGTAGGTGGCTGAAAAAAACACAAGTGTGTCATCCGTACACATGCAGCATAAGTTTTGGCACAGTTGTCCTAATTTATAAGTTATTCTTGAGTTTGGTTTGTCGCTATTTTGGCTCTCACATTCCATTGGTCAGCTGGTTAGTTGTAAGAAATAAATATTGATATTCATAAATATTGATATTGATAAATATTTTATACATATTCTATTTTAAATGTTGCTATTACACACTGCACTTAACAGCAGGTTTCCGAAGTGTAGCACAATCAGAGAGCTGGGAGGGGAAGGGTCAACTATTCCCTAGAAAAGGTGAGCTTGAGTGACAGGCTGCTCCCTCTTCTCTGACTGGTCAGTTAGAACCAGTCTGAAGGCAGTCAGTTGCTTTTCTGATAGGATTTGGAGTCAGGGAGTCTGAGAAGAAAAGTCAGACAGGTTCACTTACAATGAAGAGGGAAGACTTCTTTGCCTTAACTGTAGTATTATTGTCCTGAGGAAGAATTCTACCAAAGAATTCAAAGTCTAAGTGTCAGCGTAAGCTGAAGTATGCTTTACAGACACCAGAGAACTGGGAGTGTATTTTGGTGAGAGTGGTTGGATAGTGGGTTGAGACTCCCTTTCAAGCTAAAAAGAAGAGGGCTTTTATCTTCTGAGCAAAAGAAGATTAATTTTTGCCCAGTTTCTAAGGGGGGTTGGCTCTGAGGAGGACCTGGGACTGTTGTGAGGGGGAAATGGTTTTTGACTGCTCAGAAGATAGAAATACCCTCTAGTTTCAAGAAAGGAGCAAATTAAGTGTACAAAGAAAGTGACTAACTCCAGAAAACCTGAACTGTAATAGGAAACTTCCTGAAGCCTTGTTGCTGTAACTAAATTATGATGTAAAACACCTTTCACTGTTGAGAACGAAGAATACATAAACATAAACTTCAAGGATACTATTTTGCTTGTTACACAAAGGATATTCTGTAATACCAACAAAGTTTTACCTCCATATTTCCATCCCCTGACTACTCTTATTCAATCCCTGCCTGTTAAATAAAGGGGTTATTTATTTTTTAATGTTATACAGTATCTGAGGTGGAAGGAAGACAGTGCCTGCTTTTCTCCACCAATTTCCTGGGCTGGGCTGGGCTAAAAAGCCAAAATTATATCTACTTGTCTGGGTGGGACAAACAGACTTTCAAAACCACAAATATTAATAAGCTACTTGGGGCTTCTCAGTCAAAGCAGGGAAACTGAAGTTTGGCAGGAAAATCTGCCTCACAGTAGGGAGCATGAAGGGGGGGTCCATAATAGCTGCTGTCTTAAATGTTTTTAACATTGAATTTTTAAAATGTTTTAATGTTTGCCACCTTAAGAACCCTGTTTGGGTGGAAAGGAGGCACAGATATCTTTTAAATAAATAAAATAAATTTAATCACTGCACTGGTGGCACTGTTGCAGGTGTGGCAACTATATTGAGACTACTCATATGTTCTAAGTTACCACATTATGAAGAGCTTAGATTTTATAAAATATGGAAGCTGAATCATGAAGGCACAGCAACCATGCCACAAAGGCAACTGCTAGTGCAGACAATCCTCATTACACTTTTTGAAAACATAGTACAACAGAAAAACCACTTAATATTCTAAAAATAGTTTTAACTGTAATAGTACAACCCATACATCTACTTTACAAGCAAGTAAATTCTGCTTCTAGTGTTATTTTTAAAATTCTTTTATGAAGATACAGTTAGCCTTTATTGTTTACTTCTCAATGGTGGCACCTGAAAAATATACAGCTCTTTTCCTCGTCACCTTCACTGCTGTCCAGTAGTGTGACCTAGTAGTGTAGAATCGAGTTTTGTACTTTCATCTGAAGGAAACATATAGTTGTACTTTTAGGGTCATATAGTTGTCCCTTTATGGATCTGTTCATTTTCACATGGCAATGCCCTTTGTGAATGTTTTCCCATCTGTGATTTTTGGTACCATGGTTGAATTCACCAAAGATCTTTGCCTGTCCCTCTAGGCCTGGGGTCTTGTTGAGCCTATAAGCAGTTTTACAATTTAAGGAGGGATAGTGGTCAATGCCACAAAATGGCTACCACAGGGCCAAGGCCTATCTTAAAATGGCTGCCACAGAGGTAGGGTCAGTCCCAAGATGGCTGTCACAGTAAAGCACCCATGGCAAAATGTTGAGAGGCTTAAAAAAATGTTGGGAGATTCCAAGTTAAGGATCTTCTGCAGACAGCCATCACAATGAGCACTACCTGCAGACACAAAAACAATGCATCCCGGGTTCATCTGAATCACCTCCTGTACCAAGGTGATGGAACAAAGTCAGGCTCAGCTCATTGTTTCGGGGAAAGAGACAGTGATGAATTTCAGTTTCCAAGGGGGAAGGTTTGCTTCCTGCAAGACCCCAAGGAGAGCATTCCAAACTCAGAGACATAAGAGAGTCTATGTCTGTGGATGAACTGAGGGTGTATAGTTGTGAAACCCCTGCACAGGATGAGCATAGTAGCTTGCTGGCAGGAAGTAACTCAAAGTACCCCCCTTTTCTGCTCCATTCAAGATGCTTTGCATTTACTTTACAAGCAAGTATCAAACAATATACTAGAAGAAACCATAGTGTTCCTTACGACCACACAAGATATTACTTCTGTAGGCATGTATTGCATTTCTTGGCTGGCTGTAGTGTCTGTTGCTGCTTGTCATCTTAGTCCTTCAAGCAAAAAAGTTGTTATAATAAAGCATCTAGTCGGGGGTCCTTACTGTTGTTGGATTTCTACTTCTTTCGTTTCACAACAGTTGAGAGCTATACATTTGGCTTATCTGTGCCTGGCCTGGAGTAGACACTTCAACGTAAAGGTGAAATTGACAAGTAGCTGAAGTGAAGACTCTTACCAATTTTATCTCTAGAGTACAAGTATTTCCCTGGATTTTGCTGCAGAATTGAATTGAAATTCTACCATCCCTGCTTTCTTTGGGCTAAATTCTGGAAATTTAAACAAGATATTATGCATCTATACACTACTTTATTTCTCTCACCGTTTGAGTACCCTGTTGCTTGTTTTGTTTTTTGCTGTATGGGATCATGAAAAAGTATCATCAGTCCCTGAGGAAATCAGTCAAATTACACTTTCAGAGTGAATAATAATTCATTGAATAAGAAGTAATGCACTCTGTAACACAAATAAGCAAGTAGCTTGTCCGTGAAACAATCACAGCAAAACTGGGCAGCTGCAGGATTGCAGAAGTGGATGACAGTGGCGCCAATCTACTGACAAAGCTTGAAGAGGACAGAACAGAAACAAGCAGCCTCAAGGGAAGTCTAGATATGCTGACCGACAGGAAGTAGGAAGAGACCCAAATGCATGATGATTGACAGGCAAAGAGGAGACTACAGAATGACAGAGAGGAAAAGCAGAGATCACATTAACTATCTGCATTTTTAAAAAATGGACATATGTGCAGGGATTAGTTTTGCTCTAGATTTTGACCTGTGAATTGTGTATTTCATTATCACTGCAGATTTATCCTAGTTTCCCTCCAAGGAATTAATAGCTTTCTGCCATTTTATTTTTCTCATCAATCTTGTAAGGTACGTTACATTAGGACAAAAAGACTGCCCTGAGGTCACCTAGTGATTCTTGTGGCTAAGAAAAGATTTCAACCAAGATTTCCTAGTCCAAAAATCTTACCCCAAACTATATAGTTCAGTACATTTAATTTCATTTGTAGTTTGGAATATTTTTGTCTTTCATTAGCTGCATAGTGAGTGACACTGATCTGTAATTTCTGCAAAAGACAGCATACCATTTATATGAAACAAAAACATTTCCATTTCTTGAGTTATCTTCAGATTTCAGAAGGAAGCAAACTGGGAGGCCCTCCTTTAAAAGATGGTGTGAAATTGCTGGAAATATACTGCAGTACAGAGTATAAACATTGTTTCTCTTTAATAAATAGAATCAGAGCACTTTTGAGATCTAGCTTCTTGATTGCTGTATCATTTTGGGACCTTTTGCAATATTTTTACTCTGACTCTTTTTTTCAGTGGTAGAGACAACTGTTACTAGCAGAGATCTCTGGGATCTGTAATGATGTTTAACAGAACAACACAAATGTATGAATGTGGGAGATGAAAACAGAACTAGTGATATGGAGCCATAGCATCTGTAGGGCTGTTAAGTGAGAGTAAATACCCTGAGATGTACAATAAGGTTGAAACTGTCAGATAGAATGGAAGACGAGTGATCTTAGCAAAGCAAGAAGGAAAGTGCCTTTTCTCACTTTGGTCTTGTGCAACAAACTATATACGTGGGTTGAATTAGGAAGGGTTTGCTTCCTCTTCTTCAAGACAGGCAAAGAGGAGAAAGTTCTTCTGCTTGTACAACTAGATATAGTTGATGGTTAGTCATTAGCTAATTGTGAACATAGTATGCACAATGGGAGAATCTAGGAAATGATGAAATGCAATAGGAACTGTTTTTTTAAATAAAAATTATATTTTGTAAAGTATCTATATTGCAATCATCAGTCACAAAGGTGAAAATATTCCAAAGTTACAGAAATTAAAAATCCATAGTATAATCGTTGTTTTAAAATGGACATTTTCCATTACATCACCATTCTTAACCAGTCTATCATTTTAGAGGGCCAAAGCCAAGCAAATGATAATCTGCATAAATGCAAAGGTGAATGTTATGTAAAATTTTTTTAATATATGAGTCTCTCCTCAGACAGCCTGTCATGCTTTGCTACTATATTTCCATCACTGCTGACAACATAATGCTGCTGCGCCATTCATGTTCTAACGAACACCTCAAGTCAGGTAGACACATAGCAGGTTAATTAGGGGGCTTGGTAAATTGAATCCATGGACTGTAATTACTGGCACTCAAGACCTGCAATTTCTGTTTTAATTAAAATAAACAGTCTGAAGAAGCTGACATCACAGTAGAGTAACCAGCATGTAAGTCGCAGTTAATTACATTGAACTGTGGCCTTTACTGTTGGGAAAGGAGGTTGGAGGAGGAGAAGCAGATTTGAATGTACATGTACTGGACTTGACTGGCCATCGTGGTAGAGTTTAATTAGTGGATGTATACCACAAATTTCCATTTGTAAGCAGATAACTCTGTTAAGCTTACAACATAAACCATATACATAGGAGGTTGCCGTGGCTTTTAAGCCAAAATGAAATACCGTGTGCTATCATTTACAGTATAAACCTTCATTCCTGATCCCATCTCATAAACATTTCTAAGAAACTTGGGGCAACTGGGTCCACCGGCTGATTAAGATGGATCACACTAGACTGAGGCCAAATGTCTTCCACTGAATCTGGTGGGACTAAAGGAGCTTAAACTCAGTTATTTAGGCCTCACTGGCAGGGAGATCAAAGATGAAACTGTAAAGATGAGCATTAACAAGCACAGAGGCAAAAATCCATTTGTAAGCTTCAGCATGAATCACACTTACATTGCAAATGGAATTAATACTCATCTTGCCTCTGCTAAGTATGGATTTAATAGCAAAAAAAAAATATTCAGAGAAAATGTAAAAAAAAAAAAAAACCCACCGGAGGATTTGATAAACAGATGTCCCATTGAGAAGGTAGAATTAGAAAATGACAGTTCCATCACTGCAGGCTTTCAAGTTCTGTCTACTTCTTTGTACATCCAGGAGAGGGGTATTGTCAGGCACTCTTGTTTTCATTTTCCCACTGAT
The DNA here is from genome assembly GCF_028583425.1 of Eublepharis macularius. Lineage (NCBI taxonomy): Eukaryota > Metazoa > Chordata > Lepidosauria > Squamata > Eublepharidae > Eublepharis > Eublepharis macularius. The sequence goes on along the minus strand of NC_072794.1, from coordinate 141,421,181 downwards.
TTTATATACTAATAGTGAAGCAGCTGTGATCTGTGGATACTTAAATCTGGAGACTGGAGTCATGATCGGACAAGACAGAACTTCGTATGCACCTGAAAAATATATATATATATATAAAGGGGATTTAAAAAGCCCAAAATGATTAAAGGAGCTCCTGTAGCTTTAACCAGATGCCTTCAGTGGCTGTTGCTAGGCAACAAAGTAACAATTAGGTCAGTATTCCAGGCTTGGTTTCTGTCAGGAAAAGGCAGGGAGAGGATAGGGCCTTTTCCAGGACTTTGTTCTTTGAGAGAGGACTCATGGGGGTCAAGCTCAGAAACAACCACCACATGACTTGATACCACGTGACTTGCATGAGCTACCCAGGCCTGGCTGCTTGCTACTGCTCAACAGCAGCTCCTTCTAAAGCCAGCATAGGGTAGTGGATAGAGTTTCAGAGGAGAATGTAGGTAGGGATTCCAGGTCCCCCAGTGGGTGAGGGGGATCTCCCACTCCCATACTCTGCCCCTGCCACCACTCACCTGGTCAGAGGGGGGGAAAGGTGAGGGAATAAGCCTCTTGGCCATGCTCCCGGGGTGGTGTGACATCACTCCAGGTAGTGATGTCATTGCACAGGGACCTGGAGTGCTCCCACGCTTTTCAGCAGGCCAATTTGGGCCCCTGCATGATGACAGCATTTCCTGAAAGTGAGGTTGTCACGTCATCCCAGGAGCACATTGACACCAGGAGGATAAGAGGATTTGGCAACTCTAGATGTGGGAGACCCAGGTTCAAATCACCACTCTGCTGTGGAAGCTCACTGGGTGACTTTCATCCAGTCACACACTCTCAGTCTAACCTACCTCTCAGGGTTGTTGTGAGGATAAATGGATGCAAGAAGCATGATGTAAGCTGCTTTGGGTCTCCAATGTGGAGAAAGGCAGTATATAAATGAAGTAATTTAGTAAATTCAGATGAAGATGGGGGACAGGTAAAAGGTAAGTTGTTTAATGAATTTGAAGGAGAGAAGGACATTGGGAAAAGTGAACATCTGCCAGGAAGATGGAAAGAGGAAGTAGTGTGGGGAATGGGAGGGAATACAAAGAAAAGTGAAGATCCCCCCCATCCTTGCAGTTTCCCACCATGCAACTGGGCTGTAGGAGAGTGGCTGCCTGGGGTGAAAGGGGGGGGAGTGAAAACGGGGAACTGAGAAAGAAGGATGGGAAGGAGAGGAGTAAGCAGGAAAAGAGGAGAGGCTATGGGGGCAGGGAAGAGAAGGACATGGTGCAGGAGGGGAACATGAGATGCCCCCCACAAGTCCTTGTGCCCCCCCTTGTAAAATACTAAATCATAATGGAGAATGGTAAGATGCCAAGGAGGAAAAGGCTCACATTTTTAATAATTGTCTAGAATAGGGATTTTTAAAGTAGGTGCAGATGTCTTTGTCCTTGCGTGACAAGCCTCACCCCAAGGAAGTCCCTGAGAATACCAATCTGTACTTCGAAGGGATTGCTCCATACCAGAGAGAGAGAGGATGGAATGGAACTCCTGACTCTTTTGTTTCTCTAACTCTATATATGCCACCCCCAACCTGAGACTAGGAGACAAAGTAAACAGTCATTCACTTCTATCAATTAGGAATTTTTTCTCCTGTGCATCAGGTTTCTGGGGCTGCAGGATGGGCCTGGGATGGAGCTGTGAGTAGATCAGACATTTGGAGACACTTGCAAGCAGTGATGCTTTCCTTCTCCTTGTTTCAGTTTCCCTGCATGTGCTTTAGTTTGCATGATTTGAGCACGACTGTTAACAATAAGACATTTTGGAGGTTATTCATTTATAAGGTTGCCATATGCTGGGACCACTTGATGGAACATAACACACATATGATTTTCCCCATTACCCACAGCAAAGGAACATGATCCTACACCAAACATCTCCTTGGCAAACGGATATTAAAGTTTTAGCAGTAGCCCTCAGTGTCATTGATCCCATCTGGGGGTCATAGAGTAGGGTTGCCAGACCCCCTCGATCTCCCAGCGGGAGATTGGGGCCTGGCTCTTACCTGGAGAGGAGGGTGCACGCGCGTGGAGTGTGCGCGCTCCTGCAAGCGTGATGATGTCAGTAACATCACCACACAGCCTGTTGGGGCGCGGATTGGGCCCGTTGTGGGCCCCTGTGGAGCACAGGAGCGTTTCTGTGCTCCGCAGGGGCCCACAACGGGCCCGATCCGCACCCAAACCCGTTTCGGTGTGGATCGGGCCTGTTTTAGGCCCCTGTGGAGCGCGGGAGCATTCCTGCACTTCGCAGGGGCCCACAACGGGCCCAATCCGCGCTGAAACGGACCCGATCTGTGCCAAAACAGGCACGGGTCAGGCCCATTGGGGTGCAAATCGGGCCCATTGTGGACCCCTGCGGAGTGCAGGAACACTCCCGCGCTCTACAGGGGCCCCGATCCAGGCCAAAACAGGCCTGATCCTGGCGGTTGCTGTGTGCGGGGGCGCGCAGCACTGCAGGGGGGCATGCATGGAAGGTGTGCGGCCCCCCGCTGGCCAGGTAGGGAGGGGCGGGGATGGCAGGGTGGGGGTGGGGGATCCCCCGCCCCCACCGGGGGTCTGGCAGCCCTATCATTGAGTGTTGTTACATTTCAGTCCTCGAGTCAGTGGTAGAAAACTTATCTCCTATCCAACAACAACAAACATTGGGGTGTGGTAGCTTGAGATGTGAGTCACTTATGGCTTTCCACACAACCATTCTATTGCATTGATTGGCAGGAGTCCAGCATCCTGACCCAGACAGATCATACATAAAAATTAGGTACAGGAGGAGGCAGAAAGGTGACAGTGTCTTTTCTGTCCACGCCTACTCATGAAAACCTGTTTCACAATGGAGAATATCTATGTGGGATGGATCTACGTTGTGATCACCAAGGAAAATACAGTCCTCCAACCACGTATGGTAGCCTAACAGAAGCTCCTGCTTCTGCTGACTTTCTGAGACTGCAGAAACAAGGGTGGTTGTCAAATACCTGGCAAGCCACACTAGATGGCTGGTGGGCTGAATTCAGCTTGACGGGTCATCAGTTTTGCAGTAGAACTGTAGCCATATTTATTAAGCAAACTTATTTGTGAATTGGATGGCACTCAATTAATTCCCAAATGTGATACAACTTTATTCTGAGCATGCACACAAACCAGAGATCAAACTGTGGACATCCCATAACTATAGGAATTGATTTGGGTGAATTGGTTTGATGTGAATTCCCTTTTATCTTAAAATACTCAAGTTTATAACGAGCTGATAGAGCTATTGCTTTGATACAACCCATCTTGGCTTCTTCTTGTATTTTTTATGTACACCCCCCAACAGATTTCCTTATGCAAGTCTCAAAGGGCCTTGCAATGCCAGTTTTGCCAGCATCAATGCTTTTATTTGATCCCTCAGCCCTCCCACGTTTTACACTCCACCCAGGCTTCTTACAACTACTCCCTTTACCCATTTCCAAATAGAAGTTTTCTTTGAAGTCATCTGACATGCTAAGAACATCCTTCCAGTGAATTCATACCAGATTTCCATTTTCTTGTACCAGGTCCCATAGTTGTACTATGTTAGTCTATAACACATCATAAACACCCAAGATTAGACCAGAAACACAGAGCTCTGAGATACTCAGACAATACTAAAAATGTGCTCCAGGACCTGCAGCAGCAGCTGCTGCTGCTATTACTAAAGCTGCCTCTGAGGTTTTTTTTTTTTTAAAAAAACCCTTTGAAATCCTACATCAGGACAATACAGCAGATGCAAAAAGTCTATCTAGATAAAAAAAATCTATAGTGGAACAGAAGCCTAACGTTTGCAAAAGGATTTGCTAACCCAGCAACTGAAAATCATAGTAAAATTAAAAGTGAAATCATACGCATCTATCAAACAACATCAGTAGTTCTCAGAAATTTAATGCACAGTGGTCGTGATCCAGTGTTCTGAGAGCCAAACTAAACATGACAGCAAACTCTCGGTTCCAGGGTATAGGAGGTTTTAATACTAATCCCACTACTTCTCCTTATCTACATTTAGTGCTGCAGTCAAAATGCCCCCAAAGGTAAGTGTTACAATGTAGTGGCAACATCTCCCCAAGGTGCCTGGCATGCCACATGCCAGGCAGAAATTCTGCCTGTCTGCATTGTCATCCAGCTGCTAGGTGGCTCATCAGTATCTGCCAAAGAAGACCTCCTTGCACAAGTGATTCCTCTTGAGTCCTGTTCTTTCAGGGCAGTTATACCCACCAGCCTGTGCACCACAATGGAGAGCAGGGGCTGTGCATTCAAGACCCACCTTGAGGAGATGTTGCCGCTACATTGTAACACTTACATTTGGGGGCATTTTGACTGCAGCTCTAAATGTAGATGAGAAGTAGTGGGATTACTATTAAAACCTCCTACACCCCGGAACCCAGAGTTTGCTGTCATGTTTAGTTTGGCTCACAGATCAGCTTCCTAATCACACAAACATGTACAGAAAAGAATCTCTTGATGATGCAGCCAAATACTGACCCCACTTAACTTCTGAGATCTGAAGAGACTGGGTGATAATATGCCACCTCCCTTCCCCAGGCTTGTTGTATTGAATGTTAATATTGAATGCTTGGTATTATTCTGACCTCTTGCTAATTTCCATGACTAGATATATTTGTTTCTGTTTTCAATCTGTTTGGATCTCAGAATTCTTTCCAGGTTCATTGAGATACCTCACTACTTGCCAAAGATTTTAGGTGGGTGGGGGAAAATTTTGAAACAAATGCAAAACAGTGCTCAGCAGCACTGCGCAGGATGTCAGCTCTGCACAAGGTTCATTCATTTTGGTACTTTTCTTTTGCCTTGTGTTTATCTTAACTTGCATCCTAGTACCCATTAAGGAGCCAGCAGTAGAGCTGTGCAATTTGATATATCTGATAATATACACCAAAACACTGTATTTTTCAAGTATATTTGGGAATCCCACTCAAATCCAGAATTCTCAGATAGACTGACACTCTCCATTGGGTCCTGGGGGGGGGGGGGGAGGATCTTTGCACTTTCTCCAGGTCAAAGAAGTCTGAGCCAAACACATAAGAGCAACCACTGACCCAAAGCCCCTCAAAATAACTAACAAACCTCAACAGAACCAGAGAATCACAGCACAATGAATCTGGCAGAAGGCAGACAGTCCTCACCCTGAAACTGTGGCTTGGATTTCTTTTCTTTTCAGAGGGTTCATGGGCTAAGGAGAGAGGGGGGAGGGAGGTAACTCTCAAAGGTGAATGACATTGCACTTTAGGGACAGCTGAACTGTCTGTTATGTGGCCTGTAAGACAATCGTTGGGGTCCAAAGGAGATTGTAGAGGTGCTTTGTCTGCACCTCATCTTGGATCCTGTTAGGGCAGTACAGCAGGAGACATTTGACTTTCCCCATCTGCCTGTGCAGCCTGCCGTTGGCTCTGGTGGCAGCCACATGGAAGAAGTCATGCTCTTCTCCCATGATAACCTGGTCAGATCCAAATCAGTGTGCAGAGGAAGTTCCTCGAATCCTTCCAGGGTGACCTGTATTGCTGCTACTTGGGGTTGAAGAAACTTCCTCTGCACCTCTCCTTAGACCCTTCCAGGTAGCATGGCAGGTGGTGCTTGGGGCAGCTCAGTACCTTGAGCCAGCACTATTGTAGAACAGCACTTATCCTAATGGTCAGGATTTTTTTTAAAAAAATGTGTCTGGTGCCAGGCAAGCATCTGTGAGCAAGGAGTTCCAGGGCCTCAGTAGGCTTGCCACTTACCCACCTGCAGCTGGTAAACCCCCACCCTTAGCTCCAATCCCCACCCTTGAGAAACTGAGGAGCAGGAGAAAAAAAAGGCTGGAAATGGCCTCCCTAATAACTCTCTAGGAATTTTCTCATGTCTCCCTGGTCTTTACCATAGAGAAATTCTTAGAGTGTGCCTGCAAGTGATGTCACATCCTCCCCAAACTCCACCCTTCCCAGGCACTGCCCTCAAAATCATCTGGCATTTATTGAAGCACTGTTGGCAACCCTAGATCTTGCTAACAGCAGACAACAGCAAAGGTTGGGTCTCCGGTGCTCAGCCTCATTGCTTCCAAAAGTGGAACCACAAAGAGCAGGGCAGAAGAGCTTGGCAGGTCTGCATAGGAGGAGGCAACCTTTCAAGGATCCTGGCCCTAGATACTAAAGGATTGTGCCGTGACCTACTGTGAAATCTTTGGCATAAAAGGAGAGAAATATGTTAGCCATAGCTCATGCCCTGCCACGAAAATTAACGAATCGAATGTTGGATTAACAAAAGATTCATCCATGGGAGTTGAGATTGGCAACCTGCAGGTGGTCCTGGAGTTCTCATGGAATTACAACTGACCACAGACTATGTTGATCCCTGGAGGAAATGAGAGCTTTCGAGAGTGGACTCTATAGCATTGCACCCCACTGAGTTCCATCCCCTCCACAAACTCCTCCCTCCCTAAGCACCACTTTCTAATCTCTAGGAATCTCCCAGGCTGGAGTTGGCAATCCTAATGGGAGCTACTATGCCATAGATCCTTTGCCATGCTTACAGTTTAGCATGTTCTGGTGAAAATGTTGCTAATGTTTTGCTAATCTTGAATGCCCGTCTGTTAATATAGGCATAACTTACATTTTACTGAATGTCAGTTGGAAAGCACTTGGAAAGCAATCATGTGATTAAAGAAGTATTTATTTATTTAAGATATGTCTATGCTGTTTATTCAGAGTCCTGCTTAATTAACAGATCAATATGTTTTTAAGTTACATTGTATTTTCTGCACAACAACCCTGGGAGGTAGGCTAGGCTGAAAGAGAGTGATTAGCTTAAGATTCCGGGCTAAATGGAGCTTTGGACCCAGATCTCCCAGTTCTAGTCCTAAACTCAAATCACTACACCCTAATGGCTCTACAAGGGGGCAGCATGTAAATCAAATTCTCCACCTTAGAGTTCCTGAAATTAATGGCTGGATCTGAAGAATCCTAAAATGCGTCCCTCCCAGAGTCTTTTTGGTTATGGCCGCTTGTCTGTGGAACGTCCTCCTCATAATTGTTTGTCTGGTGAATTTCTCAGTGTTTTATTTTTATTATAGTTTTATTTTTCTAAGCTGTGTCATGGAGCCATTGGGAGGGGTAGAAACTGTTCCACAACTGTAACACTACAGGAGTAGCACTCAACGTCTAAAGCAAAAATTAAAATATTTCGCAAACAGCTCTGCAATAGGGTTTCAGAATGGTCATCTTTAGGGCTGTCATGTGCACCACCCAACTGGACTTAATAGCCTCACTTCATAAATACATTCCACACAACTCTAACAAACTCAACTAATTTTAATTCAGGTCATGAGAAAAAATAATTGTCATTTAAGTGTGGTATTTTCTTAACAGAAGAAAACGGACACCGAAGAAGCAATCCTCAGCAGATCTACTTACAGAGCAGAAGCCATGGCTCAGTGGTAGACCATCTGGCTTGAGGAAAAGTGGTTCTTGATGGATCCAAGCCACATACAAGGCCTGACAGAGCTGTGGTTCTATGTCACTCCTTCTCCATCCCTCTCATTTTTGTGGGGACAGAGCCCCCTTTCCCTCTGCAAGTAGGATGGCTGGGGGCATCTAGTTCAGAGGCCCATAGACTTGGACCTCTTGATCAAATTCACATGAGACCTCTTTAGTGTGAGGCAGTACTAGCTCCCCTGAAATTCTGGTGCCATGTAGTTGAAAAAGAGCACTCCAGCATCCAGAACTGCTGTAGCATAGTGGTTGGAAAGGAATGCTAATCAGCAGTCTGCTGGTTCAACTCCCACTACTGCAAAGAGCTCTGCAAATGGTCTTGGGTAAGCCAGTCCTCTCAGCCCAGCTTCCCAGCTGTATTGAGGGGATAATAACAACACTGACTTGAGTGGGGCACTAATCTGTCTAGAAGGACAGTATATAAGGGATTCGGTTTCGTTTTCTCCGCCATGTCGGACGCTCCTCTTCGCTGGCTCGAGAGGAAGCGGCCGAGCACCCTGTCCGGGCGGCTGATCTGCGAAGATTAGCCCCCAAAACTCCCAGTGAGGGAGGCTGGGTCCGGGACGCTGCGGGAAGAGCCCCCTGGAATCAATGCGGGGGGTTAATTGCCCGTTTGTCCCTACGGAGGCCGGCGGACGTGCGCGGCGCCTCGAGTGCTGCCGGGCCATGAGAAACGGCAAAGAGCAGAACTAGACGAGAGCCTACAAGTAAGCGAATTCCTTCTGTTATTACAAGCGTACGTGAAGGAGAGGTGAGATCTGAAGCTAAGAAGGCTCACTCTTCCCCTTTGCTGAGTCTCAAAATTTGGTTGGCGCCCCCCCCCCCCCAAATGGCAACAAGAAAACAAAGTCCTGCCCTTGGCAAGTCAGTTTCGGCTGCCTTAAAGGGAGAATCGCTGGAGGAAATTGTACGGAGGGCGGTTGGTGAAGCTATAAAACCCTTTGTTGACAAGCTGAATGAAACAGATCAAAGGGTGGGCTTAATTGAGAGCGAAGTGAAAACCATCAAGGAAGCAGCAGGGGGGGGCAGAGAAGTCTGCTCGGGAAAGTGCATCACTCGTGAAGGCTACGAATAAAGAGCTTAAACTGGTGGAGAATCAGTTGATCGGGCTACAAGTGGAACGAACACAGACAATTTTGCGCCTCCAGAATGTGAAAGAGGAGGAAAACGAGGACTTACGGGGTCTTGTCTTGGAACTATTGGCGACACCCGCGAGGGCAACTAAAGAAGAAGTTAAAAGCGCCATTTTGGAAGCCTGTCGGGCTACTTCAAAGTATGCAATGAAGCGTCAGTTGCCGCGCGAGATCATCATCGATTTTTCATCTAAGAGGATCCGGGACACTATCCTATACAATTCATACAATGCGGATTTGGACTTCTTGGGCAACAAAATTAAGATATTGAAAGACGTCCCATTTCTAGTCCGGAAAAGACGTTTTAAGTATAAAAAGTTCGCAGCTCTTCTGAGAGAACGTGGATTAAAGTACAAATGGTTATTTCCGGAAGGAATCTGGTTCACCCATAAAGATCAAGCCTTTAAGATATTATCAGAAGATCAACTAAGGGATTTTGAGGACAGGAACCCAGAATTCCAGTGCACCAAGCAAGACGAAAAGGAGAAGTCTGAGGGGGAGGGGGAGGAAACGAGCACTGCGGCTGCAGTTGCGCAGAGAGAACTCCGTCCGGGACCCAGGAGGGGAAGAAAAATTTAACTTGAAATTAAATTGTAATTTGCATTTAGTAAGGTCAACCACTCCATCAATATAATGTAAAGCTTTAACTTTTGAATAATGGCAGTATGAAGGGAAAACAGAAATGTAGTGTTTAGTGTTTAGTGTTTGTAGGGTACCTTCCCCTTTTTTCCACCCCTCCCTCCCTCTCTCTTTTTTCTCTCCTCTTTCCTATCCCTTGTGTTATTGTAGTCTTTTGTAGTTACTGTTCTGTAGGGTATGTATGTATGTAGTAGTTGTATGTTAGATATTGAAAATAAAAAATTATATATAAAAAAAATAGGACAGTATATAAGCATTGTTATTATAATGGTTCTCTTTGCCTTCTCTTTCCTCACTTTGTGAAAGGAGGCAAACAACAGACCACAACAAAGAAGAAACACCGAGTTCTCAGTGGAAAGGTAAATTATTTTGTATTGTCAGTCAGTCACTGTAAGAATAGGAAAATGAAATGATTACAGACAACGTAGCTGGCTTTTTAAAAAAATGCCAGTCGCTGGCTGGTCCTCTCCTGCTAGGCTGCCACTTATTATGGCATTTCCCCTCAGAGAAAAAAGTGTAGAGAATCAGTAGAGAAAAGTGTGCCTGCACTGAGAAGCATCTTTTCCAGAGATTTGTAAAATCACCCCCCTTTGTTCAATCTTCATGGAACTTTTTGGGTCTTTAGATTCAATGGAGAACTGTGCAAATTTGGAGCCATTATTATTATAAAAATGTGCCCCAGACCCTCAAATACATTCCCCATTGAAAATACTGGTTCTATAACTGTGGAACCCCAAAACCCACACAGATTTGAATCCCGTACCATACTGGTAATGTCCTACCCTAAAATCTGTCATCATGGTGCCCCCTCCCCCAAATTCAGGATCTGAAATTAAAATATAAATTTTCTCAGTGCACAACCCTACTATTATGAACAAAGCATATGAGAACCAATATGTATATTTTCATTTTTCATTTCATTTTTAAACATGCTCAGTTTGGAGTACTTCATAGAAGAAAGAGCTGCTGATGTATTTCCTTACCCAGTAAGGATGACAAAAGACAGAATGACACCCTCTTTTACTGGGTGTGCCATTTCCTTTTCTCATATCCTCCTTTCCATTAACTGGGCTGGGCTCAACCCTTTAACAGTAACACAATACAGATCTTTCTATGTTAAAGTTGATCCAAAACACCCAGGAAATGTCTCTATGCATGTTAAGGCCCTTCAGAATCTTTTGGAGGTACAACTTAACATTCAACCAGTCCAAACAACTATTCTACTTTGTTGGTGAGAGTTCTTCTGAGTTCTTGCACATCTTTTTACCATGCTGAAGAACTTTGTGAAGAATAAAATCTTGCCTAGTGTTTGGAAGGAAGAAACTGAAATTTCAAATAGTGTCAGATGAGAAGAAAAAGCAACTCAAGAAACAGCAGATTAGAAAACCACTTTCATAGTGACTACCATTAACTAGTGTTAAAAATGTCTTTTGTACCACCAATGTAACACATTCGTTATAAAACATTCACTCCCTGAAGATCTTAGGAGCAAAGTAGCTGAGAGGCTGGGAGTTCTGTCTTTAGAACCCCCAAGCACTTTTTTCTTTGTTAAGCTACGGCCACATGAACACAGTTCAGACTGGGTATGAAGAAAAGCAGGAGATTTAACTATTACCCTCTGCACCATTCCCTCAATGTATAATGGCCCATTTTGTCTGCCCCACTGGGGCTAGCACACAAGCCTTATATGTGTTTGCCCCAACATGGCTCATATTAGTCTGCAGGGCCTTTCCAGTCCCCTTCCTCTGTGCTGATCTGCATTGGAACCCCCAAAAGATGCTATTTAAAAAGAAGAAATGTTTGGAAGTTTCATGGTTTGGCCTCTGCAAAGCGACTGGGGCAAAGAGGCTATAAAGTATGTGCGCACATGAAAAAAATTATCCATTTTTTTTAAAAGCCTTTAAAATTTTCTTTATAAAAATAAGTATGCTTATTAATAAAGAGTAATAAAGACTAATCTTTCTTCACTTTGGTTTCAGTGTGATACACATTTTTGATCTGAAGGATTTGTCCTCTCTGCCAGGGTCTGCTACCAGCCAGTTTGGTGTAGTGGTTAAGAGCACGGGACTCTAATCTGGAGAGCCGGGTTTGATTCCCCACTCCTCCACAAAGCCAGCTGGGTGACCTTGGGCCAGTCACAGTTCTCTTGAGCTCTCTTAGCCCCACCCACCTCACAGGGTGATTGTTGTGGGGTAATAATAACACTTTGTAAACTGCTCTGAGTGGGCATTAAGTTGTCCTGAAGGGCGGTATATAAATTGAATGTTATTATTATTATTATTATTATTATCTGGCATAAGGTGCAGGAGGGGGCTGTTATATAAAAGGACTGCTAACCTCCAGTTGGGGCCTGGAGATCTCCTGGAATAACAACTGATCTCCAGACTATGGGAATCAGTTCCCCCAGGGAAAAGGGCAGCCTTGGAGGGTGAACTCTGACACATTGCATCCTTGCTGAGCTCTCTCCCCTCCCCAGACTACACCCTCACCAAGGTCTACCTTCAAATGTCCAGGAATTTCCCAACCTGGATTTGGCAAGCCTATTATTGGCATCCCATTAAGCCTCTGTTAAAGGGGTAGGATATTCTTTCTCTAGGCAGGTGGCAAACCTACTGCTGGCCTAGATTTAACTTTGGAAGAAACAATGTATTTTGTTGTTGTGGGTTTTCCGGGCTGTATTGCCGTGGACTTGGCATTGTAGTTCCTGATGTTTCGCCAGCAGCTGTGGCTGGCATCTTCAGAGGTGTAGCACCAAAAGACAGAGATCTCTCAGTGTCACAGTGTGGAAAAGATGTTGGCAGGTCATTTATATCTACTCAGGAGGGGTGGGGTTGAGCTGAGTCATCCTGTAAGAGTTTCCCAGGGTGTGGAATGCTAATGGCGGGAGGCTTCACTGTATCCTGAGGAGATTCTTTTGCATATGGATTGGTGCTTGATGTGCTAATCTTCTCTGCAGGGCTATTGTTGGGTATAGAGTGTTTTGTTAGCCTGGTGTTTTTCAGAACTGGAAACCATGCTCTGTTCATTCTTAAGGTTTCTTCTTTCCTGTTGAAGTTTTGCTTATGCTTGTGAATTTCAATGGCTTCCCAAGTGTCGTCCAGTATTTTGGTGTCCTGGAATAAGATACTGTGCCCTGTTTGAGTTAGGCTATGTTCAGCCACTGCTGATTTTTCAGGTTGTCCAAGTCTGCAGTGTCTTTCATGTTCTTTTATTCTTGTCTGGATGCTACGCTTTGTGGTCCTGATGTAAACTTGTCCACAGCTGCAGGGTATGCGGTATATTCCTGCAGAGGTGAGGGGGTCTCTACTGTCTTTTGCTGATCGTAGCATCTGTTGTATGTTTCGGGTGGGTCTGAATACTGCTTGAAGGTTATGCTTTTTCATAAGCTTTCCCATCTGATCAGTAATTCCTTTCATATATGGCAAAAACACTTTTCCTGTAGGAGACTATTTTTCCTTGGTTGTTTGATTCATCCTGGGTTTGATTGCTCTTCGGATTTCATTTCTGGAGTAGCCATTTGCCTGAAGTGTGTGGTTTAGATTATTAATTTTCTCATTGAGAAAGTGCGGCTCACATATCCGTCTTGCACGATCCACTAATGTTTTCATTATGCCTCTTTTCTGTCGGGGGTGGTGATTGGAGTTTTTGTGTAAGTACCAATCAGTGTGAGTTGGTTTCCTGTAGACCTTGTGATCTAACTGAAAGTTTGCTTTGCAGATGACCAAGGTATCCAGAAATGGGAGTTTTCCCTCGATTTCTTTCTCCATTGTGAATTGTATGTTCCGGTGGATGTTGTTGAGATGATTCAAAAACCCCATCAATTCTTCCTCCCCATGGCTCCAAATGATAAATGTATCATCCACAAACCGGAACCGTACACTAGGTTTGTGGGGTGCTGATTCTAGAGCTGTTTTTTCAAAATGTTCCATGTAGAAGTTTGCTATAACTTCCAAGGCAATACAGCCCGGAAACCCCACAACAACCATCGCTCTCCAGCCGTGAAAGCCTTCGACAATACAATGTATTTTGTGCTTCTAGATCCACCAATGTTTTAAAAAGCTAATTTGGAGCCATGAAATACACATCAGTGATAAGGATTCCCCCCCTCCTTCCTGTGCGCTGAATCTAGCACGTAAAAAATTCTTTTGGAGAACTGGAGGAAAAAATTGGCGTGGTGGGAAGACAAATGCCCTTTGATGAAGTGACATGTGAAACAAGCAAAATTATCCGGAAGCTTGTCAGGCATAAATAGTATTTTGTTTGCTTTCCTCCCGCGTTTGTTGCTCACCGCTCCTCTTTAAGAGACTACTTCTCTGGATGTGAGGGATTCCTCGTCCGTTGCCACTTACCTTGAGGCTGAAGAGACGATGAAATTACCGCAACAAAGACAGTAAAAGACTTGTGACTATTACGGTCGAGGCTTTGCCTCAGTTGGGACTTTAAATGAAAACACTTGATAATCATTTGAAAGTTTATTTGTGTATGAGAACTATTCATGTACATTTTGTATATTGTGTAATTTGCATAAGATTTATGAGTTGAATATATAAAGTGTCCTAATTTTGGTCTGCTCATTTTTCCTAGTACAAGTTTGGAAGTGGCAAAGGTATATATGAAGAACCCACCTAGGATTAAAGACCTGATATAACATTCATTAAAGGGGAACTCAAGCACATCATCATTGCAGGGGTTATTTTGATCTTGTTCTGGTCAGCTCACTGAACTGTTACGATTGTCATTTCTCTGTTAGAAGTTTGCATTCCAGAATGGCATACCTCAAGAGTCTGTTGGTCCACCACAACTATTATGTGGTATAATGGTTAGAGTGTCCTACTAGGATCTGGGAGATCCAGGTTCAAATCCCCACTCTGCCATGGAAATTTGCTGGATAATGTGTGGGCCAATCACACATTCTCCATCAAATCTATCTTACTATTTATGTTGTGAATGACGATGGTGATTGTCTGAGGGGGGGTTGTTTTTTTATTGTTATATTGTTATAAAAATGTTAAAACCAAAAATAAAGTATTTTAAAACACTTACCATACAAGGATGTTGTGAGGATTAAATGTTGGAGAGGAGAATGATGCAAGCTGCTTTGGGTCTCCATTGGAGAGAAAGGAAAGGCATTAATGGCATACGCAAATAAATAAATAAATACTATTTGACATCTGTATTGAAGACTTGGATTTACAAGCTGGAGATTATTCAGATCAGATTTAGAAATAACAAAGATTTAGGAAGAACTGAAAGCAAACTGACCTGATTGATCAGGTTATTGAACAGCAGCAATGGAACAAAACTGAACAAAGTTTGAGGTTTGCCTGCTCTGAAACCAAATTTTTGAGCATAAAATGTGTTTGAATTTCACCCAGACAAGTCCATTCTATTCCACACCAATATGCTTGATTGTTCCTCCAAGCATCAGGACTACTTGGGGCTGGTGCCCTATTGAAGCTCATGCTGAGAGAGGAGTCTAAGAAGAAACTGATGCCTCCTTTTGCTCTTCACCATATTCCACAGGTTGCCATGTGTCAGTGCCCTCAGAAAAGGCACTAGAGTAAGTTGTGATGAAGGGAAGAAAAGCTAAGAATGTGCTGAGAAGCTAAACCCTAGACTGGGGGGAAGGTGGTTCAGAAAGCCCATTTGCTCCTTCAGATGGCAAATTCTGCTCTAGCTATTGCCTTTGTCCAATGGTTCTATGTCAGAAAGGAGGCATTTCTTCAGCATTCTGCTTTGGAGCACTCAGCACTAAGATCTCCCTTTTGACTGGGGAACACTGTATGCCTCCTTTAGGGTACAGACTGCTCCCCCGTGTATGGGGGTGCATGACTTGTCCAAAGGTTATTATGTGATGCAGAGGTTTTTAAAAGCACTGCCAATATTTGTGGTTGGATTGGCAAATAAGGAACTAGGAACCACAAATAAGGAACTGGGAGCTGAGAACCAACCAGCCTTGTGACAAACAAAGAGGTGAGTAACTTCCCACCCTCAACCCTCCGTAGCATTGTCTATGTTGTCCCTTGCAAGAGCCGTATATACTTTGCTTGATAGTAGGCTCAGTATTTCAGATCTTGATGTTCTCCTGCCCCTATGGACCAGAAGACAAATTGCTGAGACATTCACAAACATCAAAAGGGTGGATCCAAAGGTGCCCTTCCATTGGTATAACAACACCTGCTGGTCAAATGTCATTTCCATGGTGGAAGAACGGGCACAATTTTTACCAATTCTCCTTTGCACTGCAGACCCCTGCTTTGCATCTCTATGATCTTCCTGGAAGGCCCTTGACTCCCAGGAGCAGAATTTGAAGGGGCCAATGGGCTGAAGCAGGAGGTGGAAGGTGGAAAAGTTCTGTACTTGAGCTTCACTCCATTGGAGATTGTGATTCAACATGGAATTAGGAGATAACTTCTTATGCATGGTACTCCAAAAGAGAGCATGGGGGCGTAGGTCAGTGGCAGAGCATCTGTTTGACATGCAGAAGGTCTCAAGCTCAATCCCTAGCATCTCCAAGTAAAAGGAGCAGGTAATTGGTGATGACAAAGGCCTCCATCTGAGACCCTGGAGAGCAGCTGCCAGGATGAGTAGACAATTACTTAATATAAGCAGCTTCATGTGTAATAATACGTTTTGTGGGCCCAGGAACAAAATGGATCATGTGGAGGGGGCAGGGGGAAGCCAACAAACAAGACTCAGAGACAGAAGTATTGGAAAATGGAAAAGTCACAACTGGTTTACAGCTTATGATGCCTTGGTACTGCATAGGGCATGCCAGGCTTACTCCTGGCTTACTCGGCTGTGCAAACATTAAAGGTGTCTGCACATCTTTGTAGGGGCTCCTGGGAGGCACCAGACTGCCAGGATGATGGTGGCCACCATGTGCCTCTCCTCTCCACCTTGTGGACTCATGAAGTGGGTCCCCAGTAAATCCGGGGCTGAAGAATCTTAGAACTCACGATGGGGAGCAGGAGAGCAAACAGCAGTTTGCCTGGCCTCCTGGCCAGTGTTATAGTTTCTCCCAACATAGCTTAGTTCTGTTTATTTGTAGACCACCTTGCAACTTAAAAATGTCTTCATGGAAGTTTATAGCACATTAAAATGCAATGATACATACTGAGACTTGGAGTCCAATGATTTGTGATGGTAAACATGGCTCTCTCAGAATCTTTTAATGGTCAATTATACCAGTATGGAATCTTGATTAAGGTCAGAACCACAAAGGGGGTGGGGGGAGGAATTGTTTAACTGTTGTATGCCTTTACAGTGTTGCTAACTCAACCCCCACCCAATCATTCAAAAGCTATTTTTCATAGGACATAAAATACTATCCCCCCCCCCCGCTGAAAACCTTATTTGGAGGCTAATGAAAGGCTGAGGAGCTAGGGGTGGGGCAAAAGATTATTGATTTGTTGTCGATAAAATGCACATGCTGCTTATCCAGAGACATGCTTGAAGTGGCTAGAACAGGGACACCTAGTCTTGTTTCTGAGTCTGTTAATAACTAGTGTAAGTTTCAGGTAGAGGTAGGGTTGCAAATCTCCAGATGGTGTCCTAAATTCTCCTGGAATTATAACTGACGTCCAGACTACACAAATCAGTTTTCCTAGTGGAAATGATAGCTTCTGATGGTGGATTGTATAGCACCATATCACTGCTGAGCTCCTTCTCTCCCCAAAGAATCCAGGCACTACCCCAAAACTCCAGGAATTTTTCAAGCTAATGTTAGCAAGCTTAAGTAATGGGCATCACCACAAAATGGCCACAAGGATAGGCATAGCCAAACAAAAAATGCCTTCAATGGGAGAGAGGCCATTCATAAAATGTTGGGAGGTTCCAGGTCAAGCATGATAGAGAGAACGATTTCTGAAAAGATGCTCCTTGCAGAAGCAAAGGTGATGCCTTCTGGGCTTTTCTAATGCTCTTCCTGTTCCAACGAGGTGAAGGAAAGTTAGGATTGGTTCTTTGCTTTGAATAGGATGTGTGCACCAGGGAATGCATTGGCAAGAACCAGGGCACTCATAGTATCCATGTTGGGGCTTCCAGGGGATTGTGGTAGCATGACGTTTGTAATGGTAGGGTTGGATGTTATTTAACTTTTCTTTACAAGCTGATGCTGTGATTAGAGATGGGCACGAACTGAAATACGAACCAAAATTAAGCACGAACCATGCCGGTTCGTGGTTCACAAACCACGGTTTGTCAGATCCCATTTCTGATGAACCACCATGAACTTTTAGGCTGGTTCGTTTGGTTCGTTTTTTGGTTCATCACTGCAGACAGCCTGGAGCCAATCAATCAGTTTCCTAGGCAACAGGGTATGGACTTCCTGCAGACCTTCTGCTGACCCGGAAGTGAACTTCTGCTGGCCCGGAAGTGACCTTCTGCTGACCCAGAAGTGATGATTTTATGACCTGGATGTGACGCTTTCATAAACCAAACAAACCAGTTCTGGAACCAGGGGCAGATTCGTGAAAGTTCATGGTTCATGAAATTTGATGACCCACGAACCACATGGTTCGGGTTTTTTCTGGTTTGAACCCATCTAGTTGTGATACAAGCTACCTTGACTCCTCTGAGAAAGGTAGAATAGAAATGTTTTATAAATAGTTAAGGGTGGGGAGAGATAGGTGCTCATCATTTTTTCTTTAAAGGATGTAACAGCACTGTTGGAAGGGTAGGGTCTGATTATAGAAATCATGCAGTGATGGAAAGTTAAGCCCCATCTCTCCTCTTTGCACAGGCATGACCCAAAGTGAAGCACACATGGCTGTAATTGAGCTTCAAAAGCCACTAATAAGATACAACCATCGTCTCCCAGGTCCTTTCGATTTTGAATCTATGAGAGCATTACTCATGACTGGTACATATATGTGCAAGTGCATAGTTTAAAGCCACAATAATATTGTGGCCTTTAAAAACAAGGCATTGTTTTTTCTTCCTCATTTCCCTCAGTTTGGAAGCAATTTGAGGCACAGGGTTTGTCTGACAGACAGACATTTGGAGTAACTGGATGGCTGCAGTTTCCTTCCCTCAGAAATTCTCATAAATGCTCTCAGAAACTATTATAACAAAGTTGATGTTTGCCTTTCCAGGCCCCAGAATGCAGCACAAGGATTGCTGGTGAAGATTTGCTTTAGTTAAAGAGAAAGAACAAGACAGGTATTAAAGTTATGATGAGTGGTGCGAGGACCTGCTCTGAGCCAAAGTAACCTCTCAGCAATGTCAGTGGAGAGATCTGATTGACATTAGCAGGTACTGAAGGGAGCCTTTAATAGAGTGGTGCATTAAGTTTGAAATATCTAGACTTCCTGGAACCAGAGGTTCTATTCCTGACAAGGTGGTTGAGCTTCTTATTATTTTATGGCAGATAAATGGATTTCTCTTCATTCGGTGGTGTGTGGGGGGTCATTAGTGATACCTCAAACCAATTCCTATGTTTTCATCAAAACTGAAACTATTCTGTTCATACAGTCAGGGGATTATTTACATGAAACTTTCCCCCCCTTTTTTCATGAATAGTTTATCACCATGTTGGTGGAATCCTGCTAATATTTTGACTACGAGTCAAAAATATGTCAGTTTAGGATGCTGTTTTATTTATTTATGTATCACGCTTGTTTCTTACTCTCCTTCTAAGATGTTCAGGGCATCATATAAGGAATTATTGTAGTTTTATGCCTCTCATGTTGGATTCAGTGGTAGATTTCCGCCAATAGCTGTGGGTGGTGGCTGTTGAATTTCTCTTTCAACCACAAATCCATCTTTTATGCTGTTCAGGGGGGGGGGCTTCCCCTAGCCTTTGGGGCTGCAGTGAAATGTCCCATTCTGCTGATGGAAATCGCCTCCACTGAATGCACCCCAATAATTCTGTATTCTAAGTTAGGCTGAGGGCCTGTTTACACATGCGCTAAACATGTGTTTAATGTGGGGAAACTCCAACTGAACTCACATTTTACTTATGACTGCACTTATCTTCAAAACGGTTTGTGGGGAGGGGATCCGCTCAGAAGTGTGAATATGGAAGAAGGAGAGGCTTCGTCAGTTGTCCTACCCAGGGTACTTTTGCGGATACAAAATAACCATGTGGGGGAGGTGTTTCTCTGACTATCTGTTTTATGCATCTGCCCCGGAGACATGAATCTCTAGCAATAAGATGAACAGCCAGCCCCCAAAGTTCTTTTGTATCTGCAAAAGAATGCTGGGTAGAAAGCAGGGATTGACAATCCTCTTCTTCCTCTTCTTCCCAATGAGGATGAGGGATCCCCTACTCCCAGTCCTCACCCCCTGCCACCACTTACCTGGTAACTGGGGGTGGGGTGGGGGGAATAGGGCTGGGAGGCAAGAAACCTCCCAGGCAAGTGTATAGCAGGTGCACACCCAGTGGGTGCAACAAGATCACTTACTGAAGTGATGTAATTACGCTTTGTTGCAGGCATGCTCCCACATTTCACAGGAGCCAGTTTTTGTCCCCACTGGGCTGAATCAGCCCTGTGTGAAGTGTGGAAGCATGCCCACTGCTGGCACAATGATGTCACTTTCTAGAAGTGAGGTCATCGTGTCAGTGCTGGGAGCGCACATGCACTTCATGTGCACATGCGAAAGAAGACTCTCGGTAACTGCCAGTGTCATCCCCCACCCCGCACCCCCCGCCAAGGAGGTTCTACGGACCTGGCAACCCTACTCTCTGTGTGCTTGTGAGCCTAGTCTCTTCCAAACCATTCTAAAAGCGAGTGTGGTCACACTAAAATGTGAATCCAGTTGGGGTTTCCCCCATTAAACACTAAGAACAACAACAACATTGTGCTTCTGTACTGCCCTTCTAGACAGATTAGTGCCACATTCAGAGCGGTGAACAAAGTCAGTGTTGTTATTATCCCCACAATACAGCTTAGAGGAGTGGCTTACTCAAGGCTATCTGCAGCTTGTATGGCAATAGTGGGAGTCGAACTAGCAGGGCGCTGATTCACAGCCTACCCACTTAACCAGAACATTACAGCTGCTACATTGTTTAGTGTACATGTAATCAGGCCTTGAGAAGTAGTGATTTGCCAGTGTCTTTCATAGCTGAATGGGCTTCTACATTTCTCCAGCTGAAATCTAAAACTCTATTATTACCTCCATATGGGTGGGGGATCCTTTCACATTGTCATGGTATTGCTCTTCTGCAAACAACTGGAAAGAGACTTATAGTGAGGTTCTGCTTTGCACTTAATACCGTGTTATATTCTCATTAAAATCCTGCAGATGTCCCATCCCCACACAAGAAAATCCTAAACATGCTATTTTACTGTCGTACGACAACAGATATAGCATAGAGGAAATGAGATCTGAAATGATTAATTAAATATTCAATTACACTGAGGATGGAGTAGGTGGAGGATTGGAGGGTGTACAGTTTCCTTCCTTCCTGTTTGTAAGTGTATGATGGAAATGTTACAACCAGAACCTGGGCTAGGCCTCAGTTCACCTAATGGGGAATGGAGTGGATTGGCAGGACAGACTGAACAGGCTACCCTGAGAGACTGGAGCTTGGCTCTTGAGGAGGCAGCTAGCTGACAACAGTCTGATGCTTATTCTGTTTGGCTCCTGGAAGCCCCTTGGGCATGAAATCTTGCTCTTCTCCTGCTAAGGTGAGGGACAGGAAACAGAGGGGAGGCAGTTGGGAAACATGCATGCTTGTTTTTCAGAGCACTTAGATATTATTTATACATAAATGTTGAAAATATTCTTTCCTATACCGATGTACACAGAGAGAGAGAGAGAAAGAGAAAGAGAGAGTGCACACTTACAGTCGCCTCCTTCTTCCCTACATTAAGGCGAGCTCCAGGTTTGGCATTAGGAAATCATGGGCTACTAGGGTTGCCAGTCCCCCACTGGGAGCGGGGGATCCCCTGCTCCAACCCTCCACCCTTGACCCCGCTTACCTGGATGACGGGGGAGTCATGGGCCTCATGGGCACATTCCCGGGCGGCGAAGTGTGGCCCATTCCAGGCTGATTTAGGCCTGATCTGGACCATTTCAGGCCCAGTTCAGCCCAATTCAGGCTGTCAGGGGGGGCAGTGCTCCCGTGCATGACAGCAGCCAGTTCCAGGCCAATTTGGGCTTGATGTGGGCTGAATTTGGCCCAATTTGGGCTGAATTGGGCCCGAATTGGGACCCCTGTGGAGCTCGGGGGAACTCCTGGTTTGGCCACAGCCTGCATGATGATGTCACTTCCCAGAAGTGACATTGTTGTGCAGGCCTGAGGGCCCGCATGCATGAAGTGCAAGTGCAAAGAAAACACATAAAAGGTAGGTTCCATGGCTCCCACCTTTTGCCAGGAGTACAGGGGGACCTGGCAACCCTAGGGGCTACTAAGCCAACCAACACAACTATTGGGGGAGTTTCTGGTTCTACTGACTCTTTTACCCCTCCTCAAACACATTTTTTCTCATATTTACAAAGAAAAATGCTTTATCAGCTCTTGCTGCCTCCCCCTCCCCATCCTTAGCATCTTCTGTCATTGAACTAATAATTTTCAACAGCATAAGTTCACTGCTATGTACTAGTGGAATTGAAAAGAATAATAATAAATAATAGAAGCACTCCACAACTGTAAGCAAAATCACCACCCCTCAAGCTCATGCTCCCCTCTTATTATAATGGGCTTTTTAATCAAAGATTTCCTGATTTCATTTCCTTTTTTTCAATGGCTGTTTAAAAATAATCAGAGAAGAGATGACATTGCTGGATGTTTAAAAACACAATTACAGCAAAAAATGGTGGTGTATTACCAATCACACCAGTAATATGGTCATTTGTGCATTCAGATGCATCATTTTCATTCTTGCAAGTCTAGGCTGAGCAGAGTAGCACTGTGATCGCATTCAAAGCCCAAAACTATTGCCAAAAACTAGGCCTGGAAAAGACAGGAGCACAACACAGAGGTTAAATGGAATCTGTTGTGAAGTGGGGAACTGACTTAGTCGATCCCACAGCAGATTCTTCCCAGAATATAACTTTGGAAAAAAATGTTGTATATGTTTCAGGAAAAAAGAGACTACCTTTGAGATTATTGCTTAAATCGCTACCCCAGAAAGTATAAGAACAACTATTTTTGTTGGCTATGTTACCTTACCCCTCAAGCTATCATTGGCCCACACTCATGACGTTGTATAAGTACTGTAATGCACTATACATAGGTCTGCCATCTAAGTTAACTAGGAGGCTCCAATTAGTGCAAAATGCTGCAGCTCGACTGTTATCAGGAGTGAGCAGGAACATGAACATCACTCCCATCTTACAGTCGCTCCATTGGCTACCTATCAGTTACCATGCTCAATTCAAGGTATTGATTATTACGTACAAAGCTCTGCACAGCTTTGGTTCAGCATACCTACGGGACTGTCTCCCTCCCTATGTTCCTTCACGGCAGCTTCACTCATCTGAACAGGGTCTCTTGCAGGTTCCAGGCTGTACACAGGCAAAATCAACAGCAGCCCATACACAGGCTTTCTCTGTGGTGGCCCCTACTCTGTGGAACGGTCTGCCTGAGGAGGTCAGGAGTAGAGGTGGGCATGATCCCAAAAAAATTACCCATCAAGCTGATCGTGGATCCGCGCCGGTGATGACCCCAAATCACCGATCCACACCGATCATCTCCCATTTCAGATCTGTGGATCGGATTGGGGAGTGGGAAGGTGGGTGACCGCCGGGCCCAGTGGGCCCGGGGAGGCGGCAATGAGCCGCCTCCCCTCAGGGAGGGGATGTACACACACACACACACACACTTAGAGCAGGGGGGTGGAGTTTTTAACCCGGTGACAAGCTGCCTCCCCTCAGGGAGGGGACGTTCTCACACACACACACACACACACACACACACACACACACACACACACACACACACACACACACACACACACACACACACACACACACACACACACACACACACACACTTAAAGCAGAGGGGGGGAAGTTTTTAACCCGTCCCTGCCTCTCCAAATAGAGAGAGAGACACCCCATCAACATGTTTCAGCCAGCTTTTTAAAAAAAGCAGGGACAGAATCCTCCATTCCTCCCCACCCAATTTTAAAAGCAAGCAGCCAGTCTTCCAAAAGCATATTTTAAACATACACACAGAGTCATGAATGAGGTTTTCCCACAAAATACAGTGTTTTAAAAGCAGGTTAAAAACAGAGAGTGACAGACAGAAAAACAGCCATTCCTCCTACAAAGCCCCATTTTTTTAAAAAAGCAAAAAACTTTTGGAACACTGTTCCCCCTCCCTCCCCTGGGTCTCTTCCCCCTCCCTCCCCAGGGTCTCTTCTCCCAACTGGTGGTGAGTGTGTTGCTGCTCCATGGTTGAAAGGAAGCCCTGCTGATCAAGGAAAGCTGGGCTTCCATTCGGGTTTCCAGGGTGACAGAAGGAGGGCAAACACAGCTCAGGCATTCCCCTGGCTCCGTTGCCCTGGGAATAGATTACTGGCGCCTGATTGTCTTCATTCCCAATCAGATCCCGATGGCCCGAATCAAGCCCCAATGAAGCCCCCCCCCGAACTCTGGATTGGTCGCCGTGGACAGCACCGATCCGCTGGGTCCTGATCGCGCGAACGCCATTATCGTGGGTATTTTTCTATCATAATGCTGATCGTGCCCATCTCTAGTCAGGAGAGCCCCCAGTCTCCTAGCTTTCCACATATGATGCAAAACCAAATTATTCAAAAAGGTTTTTTACTCAAATGGGAGGGCTGTATCATAGGGATGGGATCTCACATACTTTGCTAATGAGTTAGGGACCATAGACTTCACCACTATGTTGTCTTACATATTATCTGTTGCTTTAAATATGTACTCCTATGTACTACCTGTGCTTCATGTTGTCTATTGTCAGTTATAGAATTGATTATGTTTCACTATTTCTTCTACTCTGTATTGTATTCTTGCTAGTGTTATGTCTTTTAAAACTTGTATGTATTTACCCTATGTCATTGTTTATGGAAATGTCCTTTACACTGTATGGAAATGTCCTTGATACTGATTGTACTAATCTCATAGTATGTAATCCACCTTGAGTCTCAGTAAGAAAGGCGGACTATAAATGACATTAAATAAATAAATAAGTGTAAAGAATTAGAACAACCAAGTCTAGTTTAATAGATCATGAGAGGGTTGGGGTCCTGATTGCAAATACTTTGAGCATCCATGTTCCACACTGTTTTGCCATGGCTGCTATACTTTCCCTTCCTGATCTATCTACTGAATGCACTTGCCTGAAAAAAAAATTACTGAAAAGGTGCTTTTCTTGGTTGTTTCAGTACTTCTGGGGTGAGTAGCAAGTTGCATGGCTTGCCTCTCTAATATTCCAGACTTGCTCATTTTACTTATTTTGCTTGCCTATCAAGTGAAGTTCAATCCAGTAAGTTTCCAGCATGTATCAACATGATGAATGTTGCCTAGTAATGAATACAGCCAATTGTGCAAAAGCACAATTATTGCTGTTCAAAAATTATGCATGGCCTGCCTATGATGACCCTGGAGTATATGTAATAGAAACAAGCCAGTAAATTGTGAGAATGCATCAAGATCAGCTACTGGACCACCCACGATATCAAATGCCACTCCTGCGCATATGCAAAGCGACTCTGTGTTTTGAATCACAAGCACATCGTCAATGGAAACCTGCAAGGGGCACAAGTAAACAGACAATGGGCTTTGGAAACAAAATAAGGTCCATTTTTGAAACGTGTCCTGTGAGCATTGGGTTGGAGCCAGAGTAAACTGGCAATTTGCCACTGTCTTACTTTCTGTTGCAGACCCCAATAATGTCATTCCTCGGGGGCCCCTTTCTCTCCAGTGGGATGCAGTGGGAGAGGGGAAGAAGGAAAGGTCCATTCTGTCAAGGAAAACCCATTGAACCATTCCTAGATGGTAGGACAAGGGGCAAATCCACATTACTCATTCTAAGTCGCATGTTCCCCGCATTCCCCATGCAATCCCGAGTGCCAGTCACATTGCCTCATTAAACAGACGCATTTCATTCGCATTTATCCCGAATATGTGGTCACAGGTTTTCAACGGGAGTTTCACGGTGGCCGTGAACGGGCCAATGCACAATTTACGCGGTTTTTTAAAAAACCACCCCCCTTCCTGTCTCTCTGGCCGTTCTGAGAGTTCCTATTGGCTGATTCAACTTGCAAGTGCTCCGTAGTCTGCAAAAGACTGTTTTTGACTTCATAGCATTGGATTTATTGATTATGCTGTTTCTGAATCAAATCTGGTAGTTTGAAAAATCATTTTGGGGTGAATCCATCCTCGGAACGGACTCATGAAACTTCCTTTTTAACTGTTTTTTTATTTTTTTATTTTATATTACTGTAATATCAAAATTACGAAATATCAAAATAATGACACTCCAAGGAAGTGAAACTTCAGTAAAATTCAGGCACTGAACTGTCCTGCATAGGAAATGCCCACGAAAGCTTCCCACATGCTTCCAAATTTCCAAAAAAGAAACGGGAGAGAGCCATCAGTGCTGTCAGTGGGGGAAAGAGAGGCATCATTATCTTCAATGATGTTTCTTTATAAGGCAAGATAGAAATAACGGAAAAGTGTGCTCAAAAAAATAAAAAAAATGGGCGGGGAAAAAGGTCCCGCCCAAAAAAGCGGTTTTCGAGCGGCCGTGTGACCAGAGGGACGCACGAGAAAGACGGATTGGAAGCAGGAATGTGAACGAAGAGGGAAAAATCACGGATTGGAGGCAAACGGAAGATATCCGATAAACATGCGGGTAATGGGTGAATGTGGATTTGACCAAGGTATATTTTTTGTAGAATCATCACACATCTTCCATAACTGAACAAAGTAAGACTTCTTTTTTTTACCTGGTTCCTGAGCCTTCATTCATAAGATGAAGCATTTTACACCACTGCACTGCCAGGCTAGGAAAAGCTGCACTTATTTGAATATTTATTAACTTTGTCACAAGGTTTATTTTTAGGACTTTTTTGCCTAAATATTTATTTAGAAAATTTGTATGTCTAATAGAATAAACCCATTAAAACAAAGTCATTAAAAACAAAACAAATCCATTAAATACAAGCCACAGTCATTAAAAAAACAAGTCAGGGCATAAAAGCAGCATAAAACATACATTGAGCAGCCTAAAATTATATAGATAAAACAGTTCTCAGGCCAGAAGCAGACTATAAAAGCAGCATAAAACATAAAATCCCTTAAATGCATAAGTATAAATTTCAAGTGCAAAACAACAAGAAGGGTATTTCCGCATGTTCTTCATTGAAACAAGACAGAATATATTTTTTCCTCAGGCAAAAGAGAGATGAGCTGGACTGAACCATTTCAAGAGTAGAAAATATTTCATAAGAATTATCCCTAAAACAGTTACCAGTGCTGAACCTTTGGAATACAAGGGGCAAGATAAAGTAGACAAACAGAAAACACATTCCAATACAGTAGTTTATTTAGGAAAGGCTTATACAATCTCTTCAGGGAACTAGCTTGAGGAAGCTAATTTAGACAAAATATAGGCACTACACTGCTGGACTGGCCATTGCTTAGCACAATAGTTAACCAAACTTAGCACAATAGTTAACCAAACCCTAAGGGTGGAATGTGCATAGAGACTCAAGAGAAGAATACAACTAGCCATGAGGGAAGAGCCACATCCACTTTTCAATTTAAATCTGACTATTTCAAACAAATATTTGTATGATCATCATCAAGGTTATATTGTATATTGTATTGCTGATTATTACAGTGAATATCTGTTTGGATAAGAAATTAGGTCTCTCTTGTCCATCCATACAACATTTTCTTTAGAATCTTTAGATTCTCACTAACATATTCAGATAATTTATATTGTCGAAGGCTTTCATGGCCGGAGAATGTTAGTTGTTGTAGGTTTTCCTGGCTATATGGTCGTGGTCTTGGCATTGCAGTTCCTGATGTTTCACCAGTAGTTGTGACTGGCATCTTCAGAGGTATAGCAGCGAAAGACAGAGATCTCTCAGTGTCAATGTGTGGAGAAGATGTCAGCAGGTAATTTATATCTACTCAGGAAGGTGGGTTTGGGCTGAGTCATCCTGTAAGAGTTTCCGAGGGTGTGGAATGCTAATGGGGGGAAGCTTCAGTGTATCCTGAGGAGGTTATTTTGCATATGGATTATTTATTATTATCAGATTATTTAGTTTTTAAAAACCTCTTCCCTATTTTTTTCTTTTTTGTTTCTCCCCAGAGCAGAAGGGTGAAAGGAAATACCTTTGAGCACCATCAGAAAAAGGCTGTCATTTTTTTATACTTTTGCAGTGCAATCCTATGGAGAGTTACTCCAGTCTAATCCCATTGATTTCAATAGGCTTAGACTGGAGTAACTCTCCATAGGATTGCACTGCTAGTCTCTCCCTGCTGAAATCTCTTTGCAGGAGTTCAGATTTCCTGTTAGAAGCCACACCTTTAGAGAAGAGGATAGATGGTTCAGATAGGTGGGGGAAGATGTCATACAAAAAGTAGGGATTTGGAATCGCTAATTATTCAATAGTTTTAACCCTGGGATTTAATGTATTAAAATAGTATTAATTTTTTTTTGGTTTGAGGTCATAATGTGGAACCATTGTTAGAATATTGATTACTATATATTTAGGAGATTGTATTATATATTTTGAAAGAGTATATATTTCAATGTGTCCCAAGTTAGGGTGGGCTAAAAATGTGTTGGATTAGTATTTTCTATTTTATAGTGTGTGTGTGTGGGGGGGGGGTTGTGCAGTGCGTATTTGTCACACACTGTTCATTATTCACCTTAAGCCTCCATGCACAGAGGGAAAGGTGGGATAGGAATGTCTAATAATATTTAATTTTTTAAGATCTCACCTTTTTAATACAATGTAATTTTTGGAAGGAAGTATATATCACCTTGTTGTTCAGAAATTATTTCTAATTAATTGAAAATAACTGCAAAGCATTAGACATCAAATGATATATTTTCTCCCCAAAGCAAAAATGATATGCTTCAGACATTTCATGTGAAAAATGACATTGTTTTGGTTTGCAGAATTTCTGTCTGTCATACATTGGTATATATGGGACAATACTAACAGATGGTGATATAATAAAATCATAGAAGATGGTACAACAATTTAATAATTGCAGCCTAGTTAGAGTTAGGGATACTCAAACATCCATCAGTTCAGGTCACAGTCTGATCACTAACAGAGAACTTATTTTTCAGTGAACAGTTTAGCCATTTGTGAACAGTTCAAGCCTGTTTTTCAGGTTACTTGTCACATCCCGTATTGAAGCAGCACTGTACAGTACAGTACAATTGGAAGTGTTTCATGCATGAGTATTCTTACACAACCTAATAGCCGAGCTACTGTCACGTCCTTCACCACCTATTGACACTGCTTGCCACTCAGTAACCACTTGTACAAAGGGTAAGTTAATCAATCAGTTAATTACAAACACCATATATTTTTTTAAAAAAATCTCATATCATTTAATGTTCATTTAAATCCATGTTACCAAGGGGTTTTTTTGCATAGCCTCACAGAGGCAGAATTTCCCCCTCTTATCATTTAATTATCTGTTCTTACTATCCCTGATTCCTGGGTAGAATCATCTCACTGAGTGCTCAGATGTAAAAACCGTTGCAATTCAAGGAAAAGAAACCCCACCCCCACAGCTATCATGCAGCTGCAAAGCTGCTTGACAGCCACTTAGTAGAAAGAGAAGCAGATCGGATATTCAGCTCTTGAGTGCTCACAGCTGTCAAATACGATAAGTTCACCTATCAAACATGTTCGCCATGTAGTTTGAGACATCTTTTGTTAGGGTAGTTTTAGGTGGAACTCTCTAATTAGGCTGACCTCTGGTCAGTTGGCCATGGCACTTTAAGGGACATTTGTGATTAACTTTCAATTCCATCTCTACCTGAATGTATTCCACTTCCATCTCTTCCCATTCACAACCACCCAATCTTACTCTAAGTATTCCCTTTGAACAAACATTAAGGTTCTGATCCTCTGATCCCTTTCCATAAGAGGAACTCATAGACTCAGACCCAGCCCTGTTTTATTTTTTGACAGCTATTAATCTTGTTGACACATCACGGCTGACACAAGACATGACGGTATTTTATTCTTCGGATGGTGAGAAAGTTCTGCCTTTGTGTGTGGGATATGCACGCACACCTCTTAACTGTTTAGCCTGGGCTCAGAATTCATCTCCTCATTAACCGGATATAATTACACCTGACAAACCTACTGAATGCACCCAGGCATGAAAGTAGAAGACAGAAGGATTAAATTGATACAAGTCTGTCACCCTGGCAAATATAGCCCCAGAAAGCTTAAGCAGGAGCAGGATGAATAATTGTTTAAGGATCATCGGCATGATTACAGGGTGTGATCTCACACACTGCACCTGAAGAGTCAGATAATTATGGAAATTACAAAAGAAAATCGATCGGAGTGCTAAGATATGGGCAAAGTTCTGTATTGGTGCACAGTGCCTGAAATGCTATCTAAGAGGCATTTTACTTGATTTTAAAAGGTGGGGGTTTCAATGCATCAGAGGGTGGAATAAAATTAATGTGCTTTTCCAACAACTGAGGAGGAGTTAAAAATGCCCTTCAAAGTACAATGCATGGGAGAGGAAGAGAAAAAAAACACACAGGCCAAAGCTCTGAGTATCTTTTTCAGTACAGAATATCCTACCACTAAACAAATAAGGAGGTTTATAGCATGCCAACAGTTTGAGCAACTGGAAGATCAAATATAATCTAAGCCTTTATATGGGCAGAGAGATCCATAAAGAAATAAGGATGGCAAGATAGATAGAACTGCTTGGTTGCTTAAATAGACCAAGCCTGCCGTGCCAGCTTGGAAAATGCCCTAAGGGTTAAATGTAAAATATTACAAGATGCAAAGGAAAGGGGCAGTTTAGAGCTACCTGATTTAAAGCTGTATTTTGTGGCCTCATGTCTGATACGGATGAAGGAATGGATGACACTGAAAAATGACAGACTCCTGACAGTAGAAGGACACAACTTACGATTTGGTTGGCATGCTTACTTATGGTATGATAAAATAAAGGTCAATCTGGACTAGGATTCCCATTCCCCTGCCAGGGCGGGGGATCCTCCGATCCCACCCTTTCCACCCCATGCCCACTTACTTAGCCAGTGGGGGTCACACTCCCTGGGGCACCCCCTCCCTGGGCGGCATGGTGAGAGCGGGTGGCGAGAGTGGGCAGTGGTGAGAGTGGGCGGTGGCAAGAGTGGGCCCGCTCTTGCGACCACTGCCTGCTCTCGCCACTGCCGCCCCTTTGTGCCCAATGAGAGTGGGCCGCAGCAGTGGCAGTGAGAGCAGTCTGCGGTTGAAGCGAGAGTAGCCTGCGCTGGTGAGGAAAGGGTGCCCTTTGACCCGGGGGCACCCATTGACCCATGTGTGATGGCATCACTCCCAGAAGTGATGTCATCATGCACATGAAAAAAGAACCCAGGGGCAAGTGGTGTGTAAACCCCAGCCAGGAGAGTCTGGGAGAGTCCAGGCCCCTGGCAACCCTAAACTGGACTTTAAAAGTCACTATATAAGATAAGCAATTCCGCGAATATGGAATAAGTACAAACCAAGATTATGCCTGAAGACGCCATTTTGGATTTCACCACAAGAATCCTTTTATAGAAAAGAAATTATAACAAAACAGGACTGGTTGACATATGGAGACTTAGTAGTGTTTTTGGAAGAAGAGTGTAAATTGAAGACAAGGGAAGAATTATTAGCCAAAGGTTATAAGTGTGAATGGTTCTTTCATGTGCAATTGCTAGAAAGGTTTAAATTGGATAAAAAAGAATGAGAATTTCAGTAAGAAAGGACAGATTTTGAA
This sequence comes from Eublepharis macularius, assembly GCF_028583425.1. Lineage (NCBI taxonomy): Eukaryota > Metazoa > Chordata > Lepidosauria > Squamata > Eublepharidae > Eublepharis > Eublepharis macularius. Next base: position 141,389,993 of record NC_072794.1, on the reverse strand, counting down.
AAAGAAATATGTACAAAATTATGATAATATAATTACAAAAATGTATAAATTGTTGTTGAAATTTGATATGGAGGAAGAATCAGTCAAAGAATGTATGACAAAATTGGCAAAGAATTTTGGGTATAATATACAAATGGATCAATGGGAAAATATGTAGCTTAAGGGCCTCAAATTTACTTTGTGTTCCACTCTCAATGAGATTTTTTATAAAATGATGTTTCGGTGATATGTTTCCAGATAAAATTGCAAAAATGGCTAAAGGTGTCTCATTTTTGGTGAAACAGCAAAAAAAAATGTTGGTTACAATTACATATGTTAATGCAGAGGATCTTAAAAGGTTAATCTACAGCTTAAACCAGAGTTCTATTTGTTGGGAATTATGGACAAAAAATTGGAAAAAGTGTATGGTATTTTATTTATTTTCTATATATGGTGAAAGTGGCACGGCTTTTATATGCTCAAAAATGGAAGTGCAAAGATCTACCTTCATTGGAAGATTGGGTGAGAAAGATGATGGGCTTAGCTGAGATGGCCAAACTTACAGCATTAATTAGAGACAAAAAAATGAATTAATGATTTGTGATTTCAATTTTTAAGAATAAGGCTTTGGGATATCAAGAAGATGAGATACAGAAAAAAGATATTAATTATACCACAAGCTGATTGATACTAAAGGAGGAAGTATTGTAGGCAAAAAACTGTAATGGATTAACAATATGCTTATTATGCTTTTTACGGTTTTTAAATTTTTTTTTAACTTTGTAGATTGATGTAGGCCACTGTTGGCTCTCTATAGTTGTGTTTTGGTTATATTTTAGTTTCTTTCTTTTTGCTGTATTTTAAAACTTTTTTCACAATAAAAATAAAAAGTAATTACAGAAGGAAAATGTCCCATGATAGCATGGTAGGGGTTTTGAACACAAATTTACATTCTCCCTGAATCGGCTACCATTAATAGGATCACATTAATTTCAACAATGATTTTCAAATGACTATTGACAGGGTTGCTAGGTCTTCAGCACATCAAGCTCTGAAACTCCTTGGGACCTGCTGTGATATTGCATTGAATAGTCATATGAATGTATTATTTCCATTCCCTACTAGGAAGTGTACCATGTGGGACTGGTGAATGTGTTGAAAAGGGGGAGGGGATCAAATACGTTCTAAATTAGTGGTTCCCTACCTGGGGAGCAGGGACCTCTGAAGGGGCAGGATGAGGAGATATTGTTAGGGGTCTGCAACCCTTATGTGCACCAAGCATTGCCACTCTGATCTTTTTGTCATTATGTATTTTCTCAAGAGATTGCTACTAATAATATACCTGCTATCATGTGGAGACCTCAGAATTTTTTGATGTTTAATAGGGGTCTTAAAATACTTTAAAAGGTTGGAAACCATTGTGCTTAATGTAAAATGTCGTCGAGCAATTAGTGCTGGATCAGATTAGACTCCCATCTCCAATTTACAAGAGCCATAGATGCTACTACAAGTAGACATGCGCAGAAGTCTTAAAAGAAACCGTCGAGTTGAAGGCCCTGACATTTCAACCTGCCACCAAAATAAACCCCTAAACCTGTTCCTCAAAATCAAAGCCCGAGACCCTCTTGGCTCCTTCACCATAAAGTTTCTTCTTTGTTTGTAATATGGAGAAACCCTACTGGGTCTTTGATGTTAGAAAGAAAATTTAAAAAGTAATAGCAGGAGGATAAGAAAATCTCCAGGCTCTGACATCCAACCATTCATTAAAGGTTAACAAAAGTAAGAATAAGGCCCTTAACAGAGTCTTGCAACATCTGGGTACTTCAAAGGACTGACCCAAACACAAATTTCTTAATCAAATCTATAGCAATAACAACACTAGTAGTGCTACTGCTACTAGTGTAGCATATATTTCAAACAAAGCAAGCTTAATGTTTCCGGGCAGCCTGAAGAATGTTGTTCAGCCTCAAACTATAGCAAGACCAGTGGTAAAAGGAAACAGACAGACAAAAATCCCGCACAATACTGACATATACACACACAGGCATGTTTTATATGATCATAAATCAAACAATTTGCACTTTTTAAAGCTCTGTAGTACAGTTCAGAAGCTATAATTATTACAAGCACTTCATCAAGACACACACTACAGTCAGTTTGACAAATACAAACATTTTCCAGTTGGTTATAATGTTTCTTGATAAATATTTTGAAGTATATTCAAGGCAAAAAAGAGAGAGGGAGAGAGAGGGGGAAAGAAAGAGAGGGTGTGTGTGTATGAAATTCCAATGGGGAAGAGTTCAGGCTTTCTTGGTAGGGCTTGTTAATTGTAACAGAATTACAATTAACAAGATTCAACAGGGAGAAAAAATGTGTGCACTAATGATTTATGTGTTTCCATGGGCTGAAAAGCCTGAGGTGAAGTACACACATAACTTTGGGTCCCACCGTTGTCTTTTCAAAGCAACGCCTCAATACAATACTTATTGTATTGCGGCATCGGATTGTATTGCATTGTACTGAACCTGTGGATAATGCTGTCCCTTGGCATGTCACTTCTAAAATTTACCTAGGAATCAGTGTCTATTAGTATATTACATTCTGGATTTGTTCTCTTTGTTTCTGATGCTGCTTCATGTTTTTTCTCTCTCACCGGAACCTTATGAGGTAGATTAGGTTGTGTGACTGTTCCAAGATGATCTAGCAAGATCTATGAGATTTTAATCTAGGCCCAGTCTATGTCTGATACACAATCCACCATTTTACATGGTCTCTCTGATGTAATGTCTGGAGAGTCTTTGATTATGTTTTGAATGTAATTCGGTGAGCACCTACAGATATAGAGTATGTAAAAATTCACCTAAATGGGCTCCGCAAACTCACTTGCAGTGCCATATTGCGGAATGGGAGATGAGCTGGGGGACAGAGCCTTCAGTTGTAGTGGACATGCATTGATTTGCTGGCAGGTATAGTCAGTTTTTCATCATTAGAACTTGTGTGGGGTGGTTCCTAGGGCATTGGAGGGAGCTAGAGCGGATTGGCAATCCCATTTTTAGGGTTCCCCTTAAGGGATCTGGAAGCCAAGTCACCTGAATTTATCTCTGGGCGGTGGGGAGCTGCTAGGGCAGCAGAGCCCTGTGGTGCCCAGGCTGGCTGGGGGATGGTATCATCGGATGGTAGGTGGGTCAACTGACACCCAACTCTGTGCCCTATGCTGGGGCAGTCCTCTAATGACTGCAATCAACAAGGCTGTGACCTTCTCATCCAAGTACCTAAATGCTTGTCATTCTTGTTCTAGTGCCAAATGCCTCACAGCTTGCCCCTGCATCCCAAACTTCTCCACAGCTGTGAACAGGACTGGGCAATATATTCAGGCTCCTGTTCATTGCAGAAAATTATCTGGCTAGTCAGACCTAACATTTATGCTCAGAGGACGACTTTTAAATGTGAGCACATACATTGCCTAGAGGGCACCCAATGCTAAAGCAATGGCAAGTTGGTCTTTTTTTAAAAAAAACTTCTGTTTCCTGTTTGGAAAATGAAAATAAAGAATTGATCCCTAGATTGACTTCCTCTGTTGAATGAACAGGAAGAATGCTACGAGCAAGCACACTTCTGAAGCTCCTGCACCTGGACTGGAATGATGACAAGCAAGGTTGTACTTGCCCAGTTTTACCAACAATTCCCTAATTGTTGACCATTGTTCAAGCATGATCAGCTGTCTGTGCATTTCAGGCCATCTAGTCAAAGTGAAACTGAATGAGTTATATTCAGACATGAGGAAGGGAATACTTCTGTGCAGTAACTCCATAACTTCAATCAATAGGGTAAAATTAAAGTAATTTTGGCTTCTATGCCCAGAATCTTACAGGCCTCTTGGAGGACAGCTGATGTGCCAGAAGACTGGAGGAGGGCAAATGTCATCCCAATCTTCAAGAAATGGAAAAAGGATGGTCTTGGGAACTACAGGCCAGTTAGCCTGACCTCTGTCCCAGGGAAGATACTGGAACAGCTATTAAAGACATCAAACTGCAAGCATCTGACAGACAACATGGTGATACGGGGAAGTCAGCATGAATTTGTCCCCAACAAATCCTGCCAGAACATCCTCATCTCATTCTATGATTGAATGACAGGCTTACTGGATTGCAGGAATGCTTTCGATATAGTTTATCTCGATTTCAGTAAAGCTTTTGACAAGGTTCGTCATGCTGTTCTGACAGGTAAACTGGAAACTATGGACTGGACTCTAGGCTGGTTAGACGGAAAGGGAACTGGCTGGATAACCACACCCAATGGGTAGTTGTCAATGGCATCACATTTGATTGGAGAGAGGTGTCCAGTGGAGTGCCACAGGGCTTGGTTCTGCACCCAGTGCTTTTCAATATTTTTATAAATGTCCTGGATGTGGGTGTGAAGGGATTATTCATTAAATCCACAGATGACACCAAATGGTGAGGAGTAGCAAACACTCTTGAAGATAGGGATAGAATTCAATGAGATCTGAACACACTAGAAAAGTGGGAAGATTTGAATAAGATGTGATTTAACATGGATAAATGCCAGGTTCTCTGCTTGGGTAACAATAATGCAAAGTGTGCATAGTGACTGAGGGATATACCTCTGAGTAGCAGTGTGTATGAGCAAAATCTTGGGATATGGGTGGATAGGAAGCTAAATATGAGCAGTTAATGTGATGCAGCAACAAAAAAGGCAAATGCAATCTTGGGATGTATCGACAAAGGCATGACATCCAGAGAGCTCTGAGAAGCTATGACTGACTGAAGGTCACCCAGCTGGCTTCAAGTGGAGGAGTGGAGAATCAAACCCAGCTCTCCAGATTAGAGTCCTGGCACTCTTAACCACTACAGCAAACTGGCCCTACAAGGAAAAACTGAGGGGCCTGGGAACAATGGGTTTAAACTACAGGAGGCAAGGTACCATCTGAATGATAGGAAAAAGCTTCTTCAAGTTCAGATTAATTGAGCAGTAGAATTGGCTTCCTTGGGACATGGTGGGTTTCCCCTCAGTATAAGCAAAAGGGCAAAAGGCACTCGGGGGAACTGGAACAACAGAAAAACAGCAAATTCCTCCACACAAATATCACTGTGCAATGCAAGAAGAATCAAAAACAATGAACCATTTACTCTAGATAATAGCAAAAGTCAACCACATCAAAAAGTGTAAACACAATCACGTATCAGCCAGTCAGTCAGTCATGCACATCATAGTGCTTAATGCGAGAAACCAGAGTCAATGGAACCTCAAAGAGGCTCAAACAGTCAGCTCAAGAAGTGTCTCGGTGAGGATAAATCCATGGTAAAATAGGTCCAAATGAATGCTATAAATGGTGACCAGCTGAAGACTCCAGCAGGAAACGAAGATGATAGAGGATCCTGGGAGTGGCTATCACTCGGGGCTTTCTCAGGGGCAACCCAATAATAAATCAATACTTTTCATACACAATCGAGAATCTGGACTGGTCTGATTCCATCAGTAGTTCTGTCCATAATCACGGGCAATACCACCCCCCCCCCTGTCTGCCGGTTTAATCACAATGGACGTAGCCTCTATGATTCTATGAATGTTCACATGCCATTTCAATGTAAAAGAGAATTGATTTAGGATTTTATGAAGTTTGTACTTGCTCTATTATTCTTGCCACAGTACTTAAAATACTCTAACTAACAGGGTGTTGTTGGGAAAATAAAGGGGAGGGGGACTGGAGAAAATATGTTTATGGCTCTGAGCTTCTTGGAGGAAGTGTAGGATAAAAATGTATACACAAATCTTGAAACTACTGGGTATTCATCAGGATCACAAAAATCTGTCTGCCTGACAGACTTCAGTGGGATCTAGGAATCCAAAAGAAAACCCTTCTTGAAATATAGTATGGCTGGCCCTTACATTTTCTGCACACAATACGCCAGAAATATGTTGGTCTAAAGTAAAGTTCTAAACACAGTGCTAAACACTGCCAGTCTTTACATCAGCATGACTGATGTCCTGGATGCAGGCATAACTTATGTCACTTTAAAATGAATAATTTAGATTCCTTCTTGAATCTGCCCCTTAGTAGTATTTAAATAAGAGACATTGACTAAAACAATATTGGCACCTGCCAATCACTGTAATAATGACTCCTTTTGCATAGCCAGGGCTTATCCTTTCTTAGAGAGTGCAAGCATATTTGTCATCCATTTAATATTGAGAACATCACAGTTTCAGTGCTCGTTAAAGAGGTAATCTTGCTTTACTTATTTGATGTGAATAGTATCTATGACATCTGCTTTCATGCAAAGACACCATCCATGCTGAGTCTGTAACTGGCACCCTATGTGGCGATTCACATCTGATTCCCTTAATAAAAAAGAAACTGGAGACTGTTCCATGGCACCGCCTGCAGAAAATTGCTTAACTTTGTCAATATGTAGGAACCTACAGTGTAAACAGAGCAGTGTCAGCTGTTTCAGGAAGCAGCAAAGCTAAATGTACCAGAAAAGAATTTTTTTTTTAAAAAAAAAGAAAACTCTGGTTTCTTGGGGAATTCCTGGCAAACATGTGAAAGGTCTTCTCGAGCAGCGATTAAAGCAAAGCAGAAATCTCCTCCTTGCCAGTTCTCACTTGCTAAACATGCTTCTCAGCTAATGTTTTTCATTGATTTACAGAGCTCTTCCAGGCTCTTTGGTTGTAACAAATGGGCCTTGGAACAAATACTCTGGGCTTTGCCAAATTTCAGTGCCAGACTGGACAAGTATGTGCTCAGTAGTCAGAAAGGCTAATTAGGGGACTGTTTAAATTTTGTTTTGGCTCATGTGTTGTCCTTCTAATTTACTTTAGCTTCCACACATTTATCTGCTCATAACCGATGAGGCAAAGAATGCTTCCCTTTCTTGCTGATGCCATCTGGAGCTGCCATTATATATTGACACACTTCACCATTCTGAATACAAAGCTCTATTCAGTCACAACAAGTCTGATGGCTCTCCCTCAAGCTGTGGTTCTTCCCCAAAACCACCTGAGGGTCCTTTTGTACCTCCAATGCCAGAGCTACCAAATGGCATTAAATGCCCCCTCCATTCCTCATCTCAAAGAAACGCTTTCCCTTTTCCAATGACCCACCTAGTTTTATTTATTTATTTAGAAAATTTATGTGCCATGTCACCAGAGACATGCTCAAGTCTGATTTCTCATTGATTATTCAACTTTTGAGTCTCAGTTGAATGTGTGAACAGAAACCACTGATCCTAACTTCCCATTCTGCTTCTGCTGTGTGAATGGAAGAGGAGGATGGAAACTTTAGCTGATTCTCACATCTCACTACAGCCTCCAACTTTAATCCACTTGGTGTGGTTCCACTGGTCCATGGGGGGGATGAGATACTGCCATGGAAGAAAGTTTATGTTGATGCAGTGCAGCTCTGCGCACATTGCATAGAATCCAATCCTTTGCATATGAGGTAATGGGAAAGCTATATGCTGTGAAAAATTATCCACTCATGCTGATCACTATGGACACCACCATCATCAAAGATAAGTCATGGGTTAACTATTCTTATTGCTGTAAGTAGAGATGAGCCTACAAAGTGTCATGACTGATGTGTAGGGCTAGGACCAAAACCCCAAGTTCAAATTCCTGTTTGCTTACAAAGGTCATTGGATGATCTTGAGCATTCTCTTTTAGTCTTCCTTAGAGAGTTGTTGTGAGGGAAATGGGTAAAGCATGAATGTCACGCTGAGATCCTTGTAAAAAAGGATAATGGCCCCATTTTAATTTCCTTTTGAATCAATATGTTGTCAATTTTATCCTCCATTTTGTATCATTTTGGGGAAGAACCCTAAAGGAACCTGACCCAATTCATCAAGGGTCAAATAACCTGATATAAACAAGAGTAACAATTTGGTGGCTCCTACTGGAACTCATAAAACTGGGAAGCCCTGCCTGAGGGGAAAGATGACAGCACTGGAAAAGCAACATCTGGTTGCAACCACATCAGCGGTCAACTTATTTTGGCAAATGGCTGGCTAGTACTTTACTCAGCAGGTTATGGAAAAACAACAGGTGACCCAAGTTCAATGTATCCAGAAGATAGCTCACAACTTCATGTCTTTATAGGTACTGTACATAAGAACAATATGGCTGAGGCAAATTTCAACAGCCTGCCAGTTAAGACCCTTTTCTCAGGATCTGCTTCCTGTGCCCCCAGGTGAGGTGGACGGCAACCAGAGATGAGATGGGTGGCTTTTTTAAAGCAGCACTTATCAGTGATCTCCACCTTGAGGCTCACCTGGCCGCTACCTTACTTTTTTTTAGGTTCCAGGGCAAAACACTTATTTTTACTCAGGCTTTTAACTTAGGGGATACATCTTTTTCAGCTGTTTTATGGACTGCTCTAAGCCTGAGGGCTGTTTTATCATTATTTTAGAATGTTTATTTTATGCTGCTTTTATGCCCTGGGTGGATTTTACTGACTTGTTTTTATTGGATGTTTATGTTTTCATTGTTTTATTGGTTTGATTTGTTTTTTAAAACTATTTTTATTTACTTGTAATTGTTTTAGTTGTGAGCCACCCTGAGCATGTTCTCGAGAGGTAGCATACACATTCTCTAAATAAATAAATCAAATTAGTTCCCTTTTGGCAAGCCCCCTTGCATGAAGTAATAAGTGATACAAGCTTTCTTTCTAGGGTGCTTAAGCATAGCAATGATCACAAGGGTGTGTGTATCTTTTTCAACAATGTGATGTACCTTTTTAATTGGTGTGGGCAGCCAGCAGCAGCCAGTGATGGATGAGGGAGCAGGTTAAAATTGTAATATATTTGTGTGTATGTGCAGATGTGGTATTTCCCCAATGGGCATGTTTGAGGTATTTGAATGTGTACCAATGTTTGGTTTGCATGGGTATGGTACACAATTACAACATGAGCTTAACTGGTAAATAACTGAACAAATCTAGTTGCAACTGTGGTAAAGACTAGGGTTGCAAAGTCTCTCACTATGGTGGTGGACCTCCTGCCAACATCCCTCTCTTCCTGCCATCAGTCCTTCAGGCAGCAGCAGATTTTTAAAAATTGCTGGCATTATGCATGGTATGATATCACTTTTGGGGAAAACCATAGAGTTTCCAGCAATTTTTAGAGTAATGTGACATCACTTCCTGTTTTCCCTGGAAGTAATGTCACACCACATACAATGCCAGTGCTCCCCATATCCCCACCTCTATCTGTCGCTGGCTGCCAACCCTAATAAGGATAGATCTGAGCGCATTGCAAGTGGCTTGATGGTGACTTAAACATGTGTTCAAAGTTTCAAACCACTTTTGCCATTCTCTAGAATACATATTTGTCTTCACTCTGCAAGGTATAGTACAGGATCTTATATTTCAGGTGCCTCTCCCAGGCAGATAAGAAATGGTGCATCACTTTATGCCCCTAATCTAGCATGAGGAAGTGGGAGTCATGAAAAACATGATAGGATTGGTTACAGCCTCTGGCTTGTCTTTTGCCAGTCACTGGACCACAGAATCGCACAGTGGTGCAAGGAAACGAAATGATGTTAAAAATTTTAAGCTTCATTTGAGCTTTACAACAGCACATTTCTCTAAGCTGATGTTATATTTTCAGTACTTAAAAGTACCTAATGAACACTGAAGGTGCTAACCTGTTTTACAAAAATATGACTCACTTTTACGATAGAACATATAAGTAACTTGACCCTCAAGTGAGCTACTTTCTGCCCTCAGGCCTGTGTATCAGCTTTCTACTCAAGTCTGCAGGTGTGGTTTTTTTGTGATGTGATAAGTAATTTGAGGTCACAGAAGACTGTTGTATTAAAAAAGAAAAGTTCCCACAAGTGGCCTGGGAAGACTATTAATAAATCAAATGTCTTGCATGTGATAGCTGTCCTGGTTAAAACCATGTGTGTATCAAGACTGAAAACAATAGACTTCCTGTTTGGGATCCATGGAGGTCTAACGCAGCTCCACTTGCGGAGCTGACCGGACTGCCGTTTTAACCGGCCGGCGGGGTGAAAATAGCCCGCGGCCGACTGCTCTCAGGCGGGGAGCAGGCAAAGAACGCTCAAGACCCTAGGGTGAGCTAGATCTCGGACGAGGGGGGGCTCTACACAGCGAGTCTCCCCCCGATCCTTGAGGTCCCACCTTGCGACGGGTCGGCTATAATCTCTGCGGCAGTTTTGGGGCCAATTCGGCTGGCATAAGACCTACATACCCAAGCATCGATTGGGGGAAGAAGCTGAGAGGAGAACTTAAAATCGAAACAGCGATTACAACCCGAGAAAAGTGAAGAGAAGGTAAAGATCATTATCTTCTGAGACGGGACAGATTGATAAAAACAGAGAGGAAAAAAAGTAGATTTTTAAACTGCAACAGACTAGTGAAAAGGAGGGGAAGACTCGGCAGGAATCGAATTTAAAAAGAGACTAAGTTTAAAGAAGTTATTAAAGAAATGGGACTATTGTTTTGAATACCTGTGGCTTTGGAGCTGTGAGAAAAAGACACCATCGCGAGATCTGCTGTGGGAAGACGGGAGACAGGAAGTGCGTAATAACAATAGAGTGGCTGGAGAGAAGCGGCCCTTGCTGGAGGGCAGGAAGTAGGGAATCGCCATTTTTGAAAGGGGAAGGGTCGCGGCTTCAGCGGAAGAGGAAGTAGGCCATCTTGGATTACAAAATCATAGAGAAACCATAGAGAAAAGACGCCCGACATTTTGGACTCTTTAAAACTTAATTTCTATAAGAAGACCGGGACATTTAAAATAGAAAAACGTTAAATTTTACGCCACGGAGTTAAGGAAGAGAGCGGATTCGTGGGAGCGAGCTAAAGCAAGCCCCACGATGTCAAAAAAAGAGTGGCAATCGGCAATAGAAAACCTGGATAAAAACCTGGACAAAAAACTTTTAGATATGATTAAAGAACTTAAGGACACGAAATTGGAGTTGATAAAAGAGGTTAAAGAGGTTACACAGACAGTAAAATCGGAGCTGTCAGAAGTGAAAAAAGGTATGGAAACAATACGAAGTGAACTACAAGGAACGCAGCAGAGAGTTAAAACAGTAGAAGACGCGATGGAGAATTTAGCAGACACGCAACAAACAGAGATGAGATTGGTGAAGGGGAGAATGTCAGTTGCAGAAACTAAACATATGGAGAAGCAGCTACGTTTTCGTGGCTTGCCAGAAGTGGAAGGAAAGTCAGCGCAAGAACAGATGACTGAGGTGTTGGCTGAATACCTGGGGAAGGAGGAGGAGGAAGTTGTGGCTATCCTAGATGTGGCGTACCGTGTGAACTCGAGAATTGCAACCCAGAGGAAATTACCAAGGGATGTGATTGTGCAGTTTACAACTAGAAACATGAAAGAGAGGATTGTGACAAAACAGTTTCAAGATCCATTGGAGATTGATGGCAAGACGATTATTATAATGAAGGAACTGCCCAGATCAGTGTTATTGGACCGGAAAAAATATAAAGTGCTAATTCAGACTTTGAAGGACATGAATATTAGGTACAGATGGGAGCTACCGGAAGGAGTGTCCTTTGAGTTTGGAGGGGCAAAAAAACGCATCAGATCTGAGCGGGAGATGGAGCGATTTATTAAGGACAATGAAAAAGACTTACCAACAAAACTATGAATATGGAGTGTAAAGTATTATCTTGGAATGTAAATGGACTAAACTCACCGAATAAGAGGAAAAATATTTTTCATTGGCTACTAAAACAAAAATGTGATATTGTTTGTTTGCAGGAGACCCATATTAGAAAACAGGATGTAAAATATTTAAAATCTGGAAAATTGGGCAAAGAATTTGTAGCGGCCTCCAACAAGAAAAAAAGAGGAGTGGTGTTGTACATAAAGGAGGAGCTGCAGCCAAAATTTGTTATGAGAGATGTGGAAGCTAGATTTGTAGCAGTGGAATGTAATTGGAATTTAAAGAGAGTGTTGGTAGTCGGACTTTATGCACCTAATGGTGCAAAGGAAAGCTTCTTTGAGGATTTAAGGAAGCATTTAGACGATCTTGCATATGACCAGATAATTCTTGCTGGAGACTTCAATGGAGTGACAGATTTGGAATTAGACAAAAAGACTACAACAGCACAAAAGAAAAGAGGACTATTGCCAAAGCTTTTTTTTGAGTTGATTCAACAAGAGACTCTCGAAGATGTATGGAGGAGAGAATATCCTAAAACCAGACAGTTTACTTTTTATTCTGCAAGGCATCTTACATTATCAAGAATTGACATGATCTGGGCCTCAAAAGACTTAGCGTTATGGACTAAGGAGGTAGAAATAATGCCGATGGTAGGCTCAGATCACAACCCAATTATATGGAAATTTGGAAAAAGGAGAAAAAGGAAAGCCTGGAGAATAAATGAGGACTTGTTACAGGAAAGAGAGAATATGGAAATATTGAGAAGAGAGACAAAGTTTTTCATACAATACAACGTGAACAAAGAAGTACCAACCAACAAAGTTTGGGATGCATACAAGGCGGTTGTAAGGGGCATACTAATGGACTTAAATGGTAGAGCAAGGAAAAAGAAAGAGGAGAAAAGACAAGAGATTGAGGAGAAAATAAAAGCCAAAGAAGCACAGTTAAAAAAGAGACCAGGAAAAAAGAAAATATACCAGGAAATCAAAATTCTTCAAGAACAGCTAACAGCAATGAGTAATAAAGAATTGGAGTGGAACCTTAAAAGATTGAATCAAAAAGCGTTTGAGGGTGCCAATAAACCTGGGAAATATTTGGCATGGCAATTGAAGAAGAAAAGGGAAAAGAAAACAATAAATAAAATCTGTGAAGAAAATAAAACGTACTTGGAGCAGACTACCATCAGTAGAGCCTTTTATAAATTTTATGCTAAGCTGTATAATAAAAAAGAAGTAAACAAAGAATCAATAGCATCATATCTGGAGAAAACCAAACTTCCAGAAATCTCGGAAGCTTGGAGAAATAAGTTGAACAGTGAAGTAACTGATGAGGAAATAAGTAAGGCAATACAATCCGCAAATCTAGGAAAGGCGCCAGGGCCAGATGGACTTACGGCTAAATTTTATAAGATAATGGCCAATGAACTGGCACCATTCCTAAAAGAGGTGATGAATGGAGTTTTTAGGGATCAAAGGATTCCAGATACTTGGAGTGAAGCGAATATATCATTGATCCCAAAAGAGGGCCAAGACCTGACCAACGTGAAAAATTACAGACCTATATCACTACTTAACAATGACTATAAAATTTTTGCGAAGATATTGGCGGAGAGATTGAAGGGGTGGCTCTCGGAAGTTATAGAGGAGGAACAAGCAGGCTTTTTGCCAGACAGACAAATAAGAGACAATTTAAGGACAGTGATCAATGCTATTGAATATTATGACAAGCGTTGTGACAAAGAGGTTGGTTTCTTCTTTGTAGATGCTGAAAAAGCGTTTGACAATTTAAACTGGGACTTTATGTTTGCCACTATGGAAAAGCTACAACTGGGAGAAAGATTTGTCAAAGCAATTAAGGAAATTTATAGAGACCAGACTGCAGCAATTGTAGTGAATGATGAACTGACCAAGAAATTGACGATTAGTAAAGGAACAAGACAAGGTTGCCCGTTATCTCCATTGTTGTTCATTTTAGTATTGGAGATTCTGATGATACAAATACGACAAGACGAGGAAATACGAGGAATAAAAATAAAGGACTATTCATATAAGGTCAGAGCATTTGCAGATGACATAATGTTAATTGTAGAAGACCCACTGGAGAACATGCCAAAAGTGATAGATAAGATTAAGGAGTTTGGAGACTTGGCAGGTTTCTTCATTAACAAAAAGAAGTCAAAGATACTATGCAAAAACATGACTAAGCAGAAACAACAATTGTTAATGGAAACAACGGATTGTGAAGTAACTAGTAAGGTGAAATATTTGGGAGTTGAGCTGACTGCAAAAAATATAGATTTGTTCAAGAATAATTATGAAAAATTATGGATTCAGATAGAGAGAGACTTGATCAAATGGAATAGATTGAACTTGTCATGGCTGGGCAGGATTGCAGCAGTTAAGATGAATGTGTTACCAAGAGTAATGTTTTTGCTACAGACAATACCAATCATCAGAGACTCTAAACAATTTGAAAAATGGCAGAGGAAAATATCAGATTTTGTTTGGGCAGGCAAGAAGCCTCGAGTGAAAGTAAAAGTTTTACAAGATGCAAAGGAAAGAGGCGGAATGCAACTGCCCAACCTGAGACTTTATCATGATGCAATCTGCCTAGTTTGGCTAAAAGAGTGGATGACATTAAAGAATAAGAAACTATTAGCCCTAGAGGGATATAAAAAAATTTTTGGATGGCACGCATACCTATGGCATGACAAAGTGAAGGTCAACTCGATGTTCCTGCATCATTTTGTAAGGAGAAGTTTATATACAATCTGGAAGAAGTACAGAATTTATCTACAAGAAGGAACCCCCTTGTGGGTGGTTCCATATGAGGTGATAGACCCGAGAGCTGTTGATAATGAACAACAATGCTTAACGTACAAAGAAATAACTAAAATTGAAGTATCTAAACTTAGAATAAAGACGCAAGAGGAACTATCACCTAACTATGATTGGTTCCAGTATAGGCAGATCAGAGACTTATACAATTCGGACTCTGCAAAAGGGGGCATACGAACAGAGAACTCGGAACTAGAGCAGACCCTTCTTAAAGAAGATAAGAAAAGAATATCCAAGGTATACCAAGTACTGCTGAAATGGTATACTGAGGACGAGACAGTTAAAACACAGATGGTGAAATGGGCTATAAATTTTAATAAAGAAATAACAATGGAGGCATGGGAATACTTGTGGAAAACTACAATGAAGATAACGACATGTACTAATATTAAAGAGAACATTTACAAAATGATTTATCGTTGGTACATGACACCAAAGAAGATTGCGCTAGGGAACTTGAATACTTCTAATAAATGCTGGAAATGTAAGAAACATGAGGGCTCCCTCTACCACATGTGGTGGTCGTGTGAGGTAGCTAGGCAGTACTGGGGGGAAATAATAAGAGAAATGAGTGAAATTTTACAGTTTCAAATAAATAAGAACCCAGAACTCCTGCTACTAAACTTGGGAATGGAGGGAATTCCAGCCCATCATAGGACGTTGATATTTTATATGACAGCAGCAGCTAGACTTTTGTATGCGCAAAAATGGAAAGTACAAGAAGTGCCAACTATTGAAGATTGGATCTACAAATTGCTGTATATGGCTGAAATGGACAAGATGACGAGAAAATTGAGAGATCTGGACTCAGGGCAGTTTAACACGGACTGGGAGAAGCTGAAACAACATCTGGAGAAGAAATGGGAGGTGGGAGGAAAACTGTGGCAGTTTGAGAACTACTGAAGTATAATATAAGTATAAAAGAGAGGGGTGACTTTACCGGGGGAGGAAGAGAAAAGTGAACTTATAAGCAGTTAGATTAATAGATTGATATATATATATAGATATGTATAGGTTAATTGATAGAACATTGATAGAGAATAATTAATGATAAGGTTTAAACATGAGGATTGAGTAACTAACAATATTTTCTTTCTTTGATAAGATTTATATGCACCAAACTGAATGTACAGAAGAGTTAAATTGATTGACTATGTGATGAGCTATATAGAATTACCATAAAAAGATGAAATGAGTAACATATAGAGAACAAATCAAATTGTTTGATTTGTTTGATTTAAATGTGGGAAATTTTTATGGTTTATGATATATAGGTTTATGATATATAGAAATATTCAAAATGGGAAAAGGGGATAAATTGTTTATCCAAGGACGTACAGTTTGGGTGTATAGTAAGTAAAGGAGTTAAAGATGTACTGCTTAATATAATGGAGAATGTATATCAGTTTTAGATAGAGGAATTTAATAGAAGTAAGGGAAAAGGGACAGAGGGGGGGAAAGCTGTTGGAAGTCAACAAAAGGGGGGGAAAGGGAGGGGGTTAGAAATGAAAAATTTGGGGAAAATTGAATGTAATGTAAAAATAATAATATTCTAACCCAATAAAAATTTTTCTAAAAAAAAAAAAGACTGAAAACAATAGAAGAGATCAAAATGTTGCATAATATACAGAAGTACAGTACAGATATAGACTGCCAATGTTAGGATGTCATGCAGAGAAGCTGTATTCTGAAATGGGAGTCTGTACAAGAAAACACATTTGCATAACTAAAAACATTACTAATAATTGGCATGCTGATTAATAATCTATAGTTTCTGCAGCCCAAATACTAATTTTTGCCAATGCTTTATTAGGAAGTGGTACACAGAATCTCACAATAATAAATACACACAGGAACACCTTGTGTGATTCGTTTAGTGCAGTGGCATAAAACTATACATGGGTCACACTTTGTTTACTGGCAGCCGATCATCTCTATTAATTCCTTTTTTGTAAAGCATCTCTAAAAAGCCATTTAGTTCCATCAAAATATTTGCCTGCCATTTCATTCTCATACTGCTTATCCTAGCATTCCACCTACTTGTCCAATATACCTTATCTTTAAAAAATTGATTTTTTTGAAAAAGAACTGTATTTGGTTCTAAGCTCATAGGTTGCAGATCCCTGCTTTATAAGGATTGCATGGAATCTCAAAGGAAAAATGCAGTAAATTTCCTGTTTATTTTAGTGTACTCATTGATTTATGTAACACCTTCTTGGACAGAGTATGCTGAAGATAGCTCACAAATTAAACAGCATTAAATACAGGATGATCATAAAATTACCATGCATACGAAAATGCATACTCTAACAAACAGTTATAACACACAATTAAGAATCAACACAGCATAAAATAAATGCAGCTAAGAGCTAAAGCAGATTATATGTCCCATGTATAAAGCTCATTCCTGGCTTCTTTTTCTTTAAAATTGTCAGCATAAAAGGAACTGGTTCCTATCAAATACTATGGCATGGGGGAAGAGAGGGGTTAATCCCCTCTCCTCCTATCAACGTTTCTGACTCTTGCAGATCTGCTATTGCCCTCTGGGACAAACATACAGTTCTTATAGGTCCAGTTTGCCCAAACAGGGTAAAATAGCAGCCTCACATGATCATTTCATCCATGGGTTGGGGGAGTCTTCTTGATCCAAACCAGGTACTCTCACACTGTCTATTAAAAAAAAACATACACACATAGCCCTTGACAGTCCTGTAAGGGAGGGCACCATAGTTCTGCTGAGTATGGTGTGAGAAGGGGGCGTGTACCAATGGCAGACTTCTTGGAGCAGCCTGCAGAAGCCAATATCCTTGAGTACAGAAAAGTGATACCCATCTACAGCTATCATCTCACTGATGAGGTGAGTGACCCTCTTCCCTGTCCTCTGGATCCCCCCTCTTGGCACATTCCTGCCACACCCACCAAACATCTCCTTTAGAGATGCTTGACATTCCTGCCCTACAGGACACCTCGGGAAGAGCACCAGAGGTGGTCATGGGACAACTCTCCTTCCTGGCTTGCTGGTGACTGTATGGTGACAGTCTCTCTCTCCACTTGAAGAAGCATTGCCTAGTGATGTTTCTTCAAGTAGTTCCTGAGTCTGGTAGTCGAGAGATGAGCCAGGTCTTTCCCTCAACTGATCTGAGCCCTACACAGCTGGCAGAGTTCCTAGCAGGTGTCCTCTGTCTTCTGGAAGTGGTCTCAGACAGTGGAGGTATAAGGGGAACCAAGCAACACCAGAGACTAATGGAGGTCAGCCTATGGAGACAAACACTTCTAAAGCATGTGGCCTGGCTTCACTGAAGCCAAGAGACCAAGAGCCATGTGAGCAGCCTAGTTATTATTATTTTTTTTTTAGCATGAGATCTATTTATCTATTTGACATCAACAACTGAAGCCATCTTAATGCCTACACAAACTTCTTTAGGGAAAAACCGTAGGTCTGTGAAAATTACTTTTTTTTAACAAGGCTTACAATTCATCTATGTTAAAAACTTTGTGAAAAGTTTATCTAGCAACCACAGCAACTTAGAACAACCCAACAATAGAGCAACTGAAAAATACACTAATTGCAAAAACAATAAACAACTGCAGTGGAGAACAACGACTTTTAATACCTTTTTAATACAGGTAAAAAGCAATCTCTCCCCCCCTCCCCTAAGAACAAGAAACAACATATTAACAATGAACAGCAAGCAATTCTTTAAACCAACAAGAAAAAAAAGCAATCCCCCAGAAAGAACAGCAACTCTTAACAGAATGCAACTCTTTTAAACCAACAAGCAAAAAGCAACAGCCTCACAACAACAATCACGAAAAATAAGCAAAAGTACCCCTCACAACAGCAAAAGCATTTATTAAATAAATTTTGAAAACTCTGAAACTTTGAAAAGAAAGTAAAAAAAACAAACCTTGCCTCTTTCTCCACCCTTACCCTATCCCTCCCCAACCCAACGCCAGGCCTCCAAAACGCCCTTGCCCTCCAAAACAGTGGGAAAAACTAGTCTATGCTTGGCAGAAGTTCCTCAGGTGGTCCTCCAGGCAGGCAGGCAGGCAGCAGTTTCTCAAGTCATGTCATACTACAGGCAGGCAGCAGCAGTAATCCAAAGTGAAGATCCAAAAGGCAGTGGTAAATTCAAGGCAGATGTACTCTCAGAGAATCCTGAGCTAAAGAGCACTCATAGCACAGTCCCCAGAAATTTTACTCAAAATAGAGTCTGTTCTGAGCCAGGCCTGC
Source organism: Eublepharis macularius (assembly GCF_028583425.1). Classification (NCBI taxonomy): domain Eukaryota; kingdom Metazoa; phylum Chordata; class Lepidosauria; order Squamata; family Eublepharidae; genus Eublepharis; species Eublepharis macularius. The sequence goes on along the minus strand of NC_072794.1, from coordinate 141,371,276 downwards.
TTTTATGCTCTTGCAAGAATTTGAAAAGGCTCTCCCATCAAAGCATCCCTGTGATTGGCCAGACCACTAGAGTTCCACTACCCATTGGCCACTCACTAACTTTCCATCTCTCCTGCCTCACTTCCCTGAGCCAAGAAGGGGCTCAGGAAGAAGCCAGCCAGCTTTAAAATGGTGGTCCAGCAATTCCTGGATAATTTGGGCTTATTCAGGAATCCACTCTTCAGTATACCTGAACATATCCGGATTGATCTGGCTATGACATTTTTTAAAATTTGGTAATACTAAGTCGCACACCTCTATTTTAGATCAAACAAAGAGAGGCACCACACAAAAACAGTCTGTTTCGAAAGTAAACAGAAAAAAAATAGCCACCCTCCCAGTGTCCCAGCATGCCGAGTCATCTCAATTCCAACACATATATCGCTGCGTGCTTGAATAATCGGGAACTATTTATTCTGTAGGCATCTTCCTTCAATATAGACAATGAGACAATGTGGTACAGATTGCATAGTGTATGTTCCAGAGTGGATGGAGCATCCAACAATTAAGTGAGAAGCTTCCTGAGAAGCTTCCTGATTATTGCAGAATCTTTGGGGGCTTTGTGTTGCTTCACTTGGCATGCTCGCAGGGTCAAAAATAGTGCTTGTTGTGAAAAAAAAATGTGTGAGCTATAATTTCTGACTTGGAAAGTGCCATTGCACTTCGAAAAGATGCTCCAGACTGTATGTCAGCACAAAGCCCTCTGGGGTACTATCTCATTTAGCACTGGCAATTAGATTGATCAAGAAAAGCGCTGCCCTGCCCAGTCATGTCCGAACTGCTGCTTACAATGGAGATGGGAGACTAGCCAAAAATGGAGGTCAGGTGAGAAGTTTTCCAGAGTCCGTCATTGGCATAGTCGGAGTTTTGAGAGGTTAGAGGGTGGGCGGTATTGGGGCAGATGGCCTTTGTAATTCTTTTTTTAAAAAAAAAACTCTACTGAGCTGTTCCATTCCCTTAGCACTGGGCATACTTAAATGTACTTAAATGGTCATGTTGCACTCTGGACTAGTCCAAGTGGACTTAGTTAGCCTTGGCTATAGAGGAAGTGTCAGCATGACAAACTAGAAGAGCTCTGTGTACACAATCCAGTTGCACCCACCATGTTGGCCTGTAGCCTGTGTCAATTTGATCTGGGCAATAGCCACTTCCTAACGGGTACATCTGAAAGTACCCTAAATAACTCGATCACATTTTCTTTGGATGAAGATATAGCTGTAACTGAGCTGTCTATAAATTTTGTAATTAGACATTGTATACTTGCTTTTAAGTATGCCATATATATGCTTGAGCCACTTGGATGAGGCAGGCTGTAAGTTGCTGTTTACCTTGTAATCTAGATGAAAAATCTAAATAAATGAATTAGACTCTTTACACTTTTTGTTTTTGCAGAATAGTCCAGTGAAATATAAGGGCTATATATTTCAATAAGAGAATAAATAATATATTGAAACTTTCTGTAATTAAATTAATGTGGCTTAAAAATGCTTAACTTTGGCTGGCTTGTGCCTCTACTTTTTCTCATCTGGAACTGACTGGTATAGATCTACTCTTCTGTTTCACGGAATACCAAATTAGCCATATTCTAATATTAGCACAGAATTCCTTTAGTTGGGAAAAACTACATGGCTGGCAGATATATTCAGAACACCATGAGTTTGATTCAATTGTCCCTTTCTGCTAAATGATGAATCTTCAGTTGGAGGAAACAGTGGTTCTTCCAGTGGAAGCAGTGTTCTCCAATGGAATGGCTGCATCTTCCAGTGGAACATTCCTCATGGCTGAGGGGATCCAACCAATGTCAATGAATGGTGATCAGAATGCAACAGGACCGGTCAATATGTTCACCCCAGTCTACAGGACTCATTGGCTGATTTTTGCAACATCGTAAAGGCATCTACAAAAGCTGTTTTTATATACACATTGCTTTTAAAAAAATGGAACCAAACATGGAGTTGGATCCAGCCAGTTTTCCCACTCTATCACATCTAATTTCCCTCACTACAGCCCCCATCCCATATGACTTTTGTTCATGAAGGTTTCATAATAGAAACTATTGCCTATTTGATGGTTGAAAATGGATCCCTGCTCCTTTTTCACCAGAAGAAACACGAGATGGATCGAACTCATGCATGACGTAAACTTGCAAAGTGCTTGATTTTTTTGAAAGGCAGACAACGGCCTGAAATATGAAAAAATGGGAAGACAACTCAGCACTGGATTTAGAGACAAATGCATTTGAAAAGCAAAGATGGTAGGAGGGAAAGCTAACCCTGCAGCAGGAAGAGCCTTATTTTCTGCATATGTCTATAGGGTACTCTACATTTCGCATAGCCCTGGAAAGTGGCATTCCTGCAAACTATGCACTTGGATCCAACTAGCTTTTTGGGTGGTGTAAAAGGAAGGATGATTGCCACCTTTAGAGCACCAAAAAGTAGTGTGCGGGGAACCATGAGATCTGTGTGAATAAAAGCCACGAGGGATGAGAACTGTAGAAAGGAGGAGAATTGGGTAAGATCGAGTGATAAAGCTGGCTGGGTCCAACCCAACGTATTTATTATTTATTTAGAATATTTGAATGCAACACTCTCCATAAAATGCCTGAAGCCTAACATATCCATTGATTTCTGCAAACATTACAATATTAAGCATCCACACAGCTCCCAAATTTGTACCCTAACTGGTGCAGTTTTGAAGAAGGGAGGGGGGAACCTGCTCTGTCTTGGCACAGATCTGATGGAGATGAATTGTCAGTTCATGGCAACACCTTCTTGTTCTCTTGGAAAGGTAGACCAAATATTTGCTATCTGTTCACTATTGACAGTAAAATGGTTTAACCAATGAAGCTGTACTTTTCAAAACACAGGTCCACTTTGAAAACCAGATCTAAAGAAGGCAGAGCTGGTATGAAAATATTGCTGAAACCACTTCGGAAAATATAACTTTGTGAAAAACATTTTTTCCCTGACAACAGGTTGTTTTCAATAAAAATTTTCCATTGGAAAATTAGTTGTGAAAAGGCTTCATTTTGGTTACCATAAAATGTTTGCTTGCTGGGGCGTTACTGGCCTGCTGTAGTCAGTTTGAGGAAAAAACATTTCTATTTTATTTATAGAAATGCATTTCATGCTTACTCCTTTGACTTCTGTGTGTCTTGACAGCTTATTTGCTATATGTTACTTATAAATTACATGATAATATTTTTTGACAAGTCCGATTGGCGTTCCCTCAGCCCAATGCACTTGCCTTGTAAGCCATATGGCAGCTCCAGGGGGCATTACTTCCCAAAGCACCATGGGGCCCATTCAAATCAGGACCATGGAACCAGGGGAGGAGGGGCTCTGGCCATTTCCTGAGCCCAAATGTCCCTGGAGGGCATTATTTGCTTCTTTCCAGGGCTCAGCATGCACCAAGTTCAGAGTGTTAGGTCCCTCAACTGGGCAAAAAGCAGGACAGGAAAACAGTGGTTTGGGAAGGCTGTAGTCCCCTCCTCCCCAGCACTGTGGGGGAGGCTGTGCAGCATTTAGGGAAGTATGTTCAAGGTGTTAACTTTGGTGTTTAATGCCCTTCAAGGACTGCGACCTGCATACCTGAGGGACCGCCTCTCCCATTACGTCCCCTGCAGCGTGTTGTGCTCTGCAGACAAGCAGCTCCTGGTGGTCCCCAGCCTGAAGGATATCTGTCTGGCTTCAACCAGGGCCAGGGCTTTTTCTGCCTGGTGGAACGCTTTCCTGCTGGAGATCTGGGCCCTGTGGGCCTGTAAAACAGAGATGTTCCGCCGTGCCTTTGGCTGAGGACCAGTGAGTGTTCCCCCTCTTCCACCTAAGTCCACCACTTTTTCTGGAACTGCCCTTGGCCATGTCATATGCCCATATATATGTCTATATTCAGACTCCCAACTGTTTATTTAAGTAGTCTATGGATAAGGTGCCTGGATTATCTTAATATCTGTTTTAAGATTGTTAATGATTTTATAGTTTTATGATTAATTTATTGTATTTTATGGATGTTGTGAGCTGCCCTGAGCCCATTTGTGGGGAGGGCAGGGTATAAATCGAATCGAATCGAATCGAATCCATCCATCCATCCATCCATCCATCCATCGATGGATGGATGGATGGATGGATGGATGGATGGATGGATCCGATCCGATCCGATCCGATCCGATCCGATCCGATCCGATCCGATCCGATCGATCGATCGATCGATCGATCGATCGATCGATCGATCGATCGATCGATCGATCGATCGATCAATCAATCAATCTGACCCTGAGGGGAAAGTGATTTTTCCTTCTCTAAACGCTACTTGTTTTAAATTGAAACAAATCATCCATCATATTATATATGAGGTGCTCAACTGGCATTGTGAGCAAAGTACATTTGATTTGCTGACATCTCTGCCATTATCGAGTGGCTCGCGAGTCCCATGCCTGCTCTAACTCCACTGTAGCCCACCCAGCTTTTGTGGGCTCCAAAGCAGGCATGGGACAAGTGAGGCACAGGGACAATGCTAGCAGTCGGGACTGTAGGGAATGCTCTGCTAGCGGCAGTGGTGAAGCTTTCTAAGCTGCACCACAGCTAGCCTGCCCCATGCCTGCTCTGCCCCTGCTGCAGCTCGCCTGGCCTTTGTTGGCTTTGAAGCAGGTATGGGGTGAGCGAGGCAGGGACGATGAGACGGCAGCAGGCAGGTCCCACAAAGGCTGGGCAGGCTGCTGCCTGCCACCGCCTCATCGTTTCTGCTCCTTGCTCACCCCATGCCTGCTTTGGAGCCCACAAAGGCTGTCTGGGGAAGCTGCTGCCTGCCGCTGCCTCTATGTCCCTGCACTCCGCTCACTCCACACCTGCTTTGGCACCTACAAAGGCTGGGTGGGCTGTGGCGGGAGCAGAGAAGGAGTGGGGCAGGTGACCTGTGGCATGGCTGAGGAAGCTTAGCCACTGTCATCAGTGGAGCACTCCCTACAGTCCTGGCTGCCAGAAGTTTTGCCAGCTGGAGGCAAAACAGCGTAAGGGGGCTTGGAGCAGCGGCAACTGCTGGGGATTCCTTGGGCTGGTAGAAGGTGAACTCCCTGCACCCTCCCTGCCACCACTAGCTCAGCTAGTGGTGAGCTAGTGGTGGCAGGGAGGAGGGCACCTCCTGGCAAAGGTGCCCCCTGCAGACCCCCTCAACAAACTGAGAATTGTTGGAGCAGTATAGGGCACATGAATTGAGAGATTCACTGATGTGGATGCCTACACTTCCCGTTATACCTTTTGGGAAACTGATACGTGTCCTCCTCATGTCAGGCATCACTTCTAGCTTGGCTCTCAGTCATCTACCAATCATCTCACTCACTCAACTTTCTCTTTCACCCCACTTTTCATCTGTACCACACCAAGCATTTAAAGACACACACACACACTTAAAATCATTACAATGAGGTATTTGGAGGAAGTACCACAAATGCAAAGGGAGAATTTGTACAAACCACAAACATATGATGAAAACTACAAGCTTATTTACCAAACTGCAGTTTTGATCTTCCACAGTGTGAAAAACAATGCATAACTATGTATTTCATCAAGGAACGGAGCTACAGTAGCCAAAAATGAAACACACATGGCTACATATAAAATCTCTCCATCTCTTAGGATATATGTATATGGATGGGAGAGGGGTCTAGGAAATATAAAAGCACATTTATCCTTGGTCATACATTGTAATCAAAAGACAAAAGGATTCCCCATTTGTCTGTCTTTTTAATTGCTTTTAATTATCCTGTGCTGTTTTCCCTCTTTACTGCAATATCAATGCAAAACCATGTTACTCAATATCCCCTAATGCCCTTTAAAATCATTAACATATCATGAAATGGATGACAGACACCTGCTATACTACTAAAAATACAGAAAGGAAGGGAAAAAACCTCCTTTATTAATGGAAAAACCAATCATACCAAAATTGAATTATTTTAACAGCTCTGTTTCTATCGTGGGAACTCATTTAAGTAGACTTGGACAGCATAAAATGTAATGAGAGCCGACTCTAATAGGGAAGATGTTACTATAGCATTTAGGGGAAATGTAAGCTGATTCCATTATCTGTACAGAGCAAAACCTCTGACATTTCAGCCACTACTGGGCTATTTCAAGATTTTCCTATGACATGCTAAGAGGAAGATCAGAACAGACTGAATTCTCTGATCCATAGCCCAAATGACAAATGAGGTTACCTAAAGACATCAGAATAAATTATGCAGTAGGGTGAGCCTGGCATTCATAAGTCCAAAAGAAAAGAGGAATCCCCCTTGACAATAGGCTGAATCTCTCAACCCATGAATTGTACATGCATGAATGAAAAACTGGGACTTGGGTAATAATTATTTTATTAGATTTTGATTTTGAAATTTCAGATTTGGCGGAAAAATTCGGTTGAATCTTTCCTGAAATTTCGGTATGGCCAACAAGACTAATTTCTCACCATTTCTGTACAGTATTCTTCATAAAAGTTGCAATAGCTGACATCTTGTAATCCCAGTTTCTTCTCAAGCCCAGAAATGCACACCCCATGACATCTTAACCCTCCCTGTGAAGGCTGTCCACCATCCTGTTCTAAATGTGTATTAATACACTGTTGTTTTAATGTTTTAATGTTGATGAATTTTTATTGTATTTTAATATGTTGTTATCTTCCCTAAGCCCGCTTGTGGGGAGGGCGGAATAGAAATTTGAAATAAATGAACAAACGAACAAACAAACAAACAAACAAACAAACAAACAAACAAACAAACAAACAAACAAACAAACAAACAAACAAACAAACAAACAAACAAACAAACAAATAAAAATTTCACTGCTAGACACCGGGTTATTTAATCTTTTGCTTTTCCCATCTCTTTTTCCATTTTTGCTATTTCTTTAAGGGTTGCCAATTCTATTACTATTACTGCTGGGAATGCCTTATTTTCTGCTTCTTAATAGACAATATCCAATGAGCTGTAGCGGTCAATCATTTATCCAATACATACCAGACTTGGCAGATATGGGATGTAATTGCAGGGAGGGACTGTGGCTCAGGGCCAAACTAGACATGAAAACATCCCTGGCTTTGACTTGGGGATGGGGCCACCATTTTAAAGCATAATGAGGCAATTTAAAAATGCCACAAGGCCTGTAGCATGGTGGGATGAGGTGCTCTCCTCCCCCCAGCATCTTTTCAAGTGCCTAAACAGCTGCAAGGGGGGCAGGGTGCTCTCTTAACTGTGACTACTCTCTTGACATCTTGTTGCTAACCTGTGTTGATGGCTGGTTATGACTATGTTCATTTTGAAGAGTGAGGATCTGAGACCAGGAGCAGAACTGCCAAGACCACATGGTGAGGCCATGTTTCAGCAGAAATGCCCATGTATTTCCCATCGTTTTCATAATATGTTTTGACCAAAGAACGTCATTTTTTATTTTGCATCAAGCACCAACATTTGCCTGATTTAATTTTTGAAACCAACCATGGTGCCTTATTAACGCAACGCAATCTAGAAAGGCAAATATGAGAAGTAATTAATAAAAATGCAGTTAAAAAGTTCTTAAAAGCAACTCTCCCATATTTGGCATGATGGGATAGCATAAATATTGAAATCACTGTAATTCACATGATCTATAGTATATTGAAGGGAAAGCTATTCTCTAGCTGAGATGCATGGCCAACCCATTATCCTCAAAAATCCCTGTCTTTATTTAAGTTGTAGGCTTCTGTGACATGCTGTGATTTATTTTAATGATATGCAGTGCTTCACTTTGCATTTTGTGATTTCAGGACTCCTATAAGCTTATGTAAATTCCAGCTGCTAGGCCACAAGATAAAATCATGGCTCTTACTTACTCTCTTTATGTCACATAAATGTGAAAAATTGAAGAGTTGCTCCAGGCCAACGTGCTACATTTTACATTGTGGTGATCTCCGTAGGCTGCCTTTTCAGCTCATACTGAGGATAATGTTTTAAACAGCACATATTGAATATGAGAGGAAAAGAAAGATCAGTTGTGATATTTGGAGTTGTGTATCTCATGGTTCTTTTCCATTCCCTTCTTCCAGGCCATTTCTTTCCATCCTGTACTTCTTCCCACATTAAAGATTTGAGTGCCAATAGAACTGATCTTAGGCCAGGCTTGAAAAAATACAAATATATTTCTAGTGAAATTCAGGCTTGTTCCGTGCAACTATTTTTGACTTGATTAAGACATCACACATTGAGGTTTTGGGTGATTTTGTTGATCCAGTCTTCTGAATACATCAACATGTATATCGGTTGACTCACCATGTCCTGGTTTAACCCACTTGTCAGTGATTTTTCTGAATTTATGGTGAGTCATGAGTGTAGCATGGACTAATTCAATATGTCACATCACTAAAAAAAAAATCCCACATTACAGTGATCATATAGGATACAGTAATGTGACTTGGCCCATTCCCAGGGTGTTTAAAATGAAAGTACGCAAATACAAAAAGGTATATAAAAAAGAGGCACATCAAATGAAAACATTCCCTGGACCCCACGATATGAAAATATGCGACAAGCATATAGCAGTAAACAGTATTCACTACACCATCAGCTGATGTTATTTTGCATCTCATACAGCAAGAGTAAGAGATTTTTTTTTGGCTCCTTGTTTTGAATTTGTGACTGTTTTCAAGTTAAATACACAGGAATGGTCTGATGAAGATCTACTCAAAATGGAGTTTTGCTGGAAATCCGTAGTTTTTTCCATGTATATCAATTCATTCTAATATTTCGTATATTTCTGCTATTATACTATTTATTTTTCTGTGTATTTATATACTTGTTAATGGTATATTAAATATTGTTTACTATGGTATACTTGTCATAGTTTCAATATTGTGGAGTCCAGGTGGGTTTTTTTTCCCATTTGCAATACACCTCTGCTTTTTGCATACATTTTTGTACTTTTATACTTTATTTTTATATTCCTTGAGGGCATTTCTTCTTGTTTCCCCCCAATAACAAGGTAACTATGTAAACTGCTGATCCATAGAAAGCCCAACTTAGACTTATCTCCTTTATAGAAATGCACCCAGAAAATTTGGGCTATGTAAACTATACTTTACTTGATAGCTGGTTTTAAGGGTGAACCTTTTTATAGTCACAAATAACTCTTGCACTGCTTCTTTAAGAAAATTTATAAACACCTGAGTACATTAAAGATAATGTACTCAGGTGTTATACTTGTTTTGGACACTGGGAAGTAACAATGGGAAAAGGCTTTGGCTACTATACTGTGCTTGTTAACTTTCTGGGGCCACTATAGGAAATAGGATGCTGGAGTAAAATGACATCTACTCTGATCCAACAGAGTTCTTGTTAGGATTTTATGCACTTATGATTGCTGCACATTATGGAGTGGTTTGGGGAAATATTCTCACGTCCACTGTTCTTGAATAAGACTCAAGATCTACAAAGCTAGAGTAAACAAGAATAGATTAAATTGAAGCTTTTGCATAACTGTCCCAGGAAGAAAGTCAAACAATTTTTAAAAAGGGGAAAAAAAAACATAGCAAAGGGATAACATTCTTGCAGTTATGTTTTAGGTAGAGTTATACCCTTCTAAACTAATGGATTTCTATGGGCATAGAAGGGTGTAACTCTACTTAGGATGCCACTTTTAGCCTTTTAGAAATTGTCAGGATTTATATGGCAGGCAACGTTCAATTTGTCCATACATTATGAGAGATATTATTTGCTCACACACTTTGGAAAGAAGACCTGAGACCCAAGGCTGTTTGCTTAAGGGCAACTCCACCTTGGCTGAAAACTCAATACAGTGATATGGATGGCAGACAAGTGACTTTTCCCACTTGCACGTAGCTATTCCTAGAAAGATAGAACTGTACATGGTAGTTACTTGAAAATCTTTCCAGGGAGAAAAACATGATGGGAGGTGTGCAATTAGCTTCTAGGTCCATAGTACCCAACCTTATTGAAGCTATGGGCACTATGGGAACTTTGAGAAAATGTAGTGGATGCTACCACAAAAATGGCTGTCAAGAAGGGGGTCAGAGCTAACCACAAAATGGCTGGATCTACAAAATGGATCCAATCACAAAATCTTGGGAGGTTCCAAGCCAAGTGTGCTCCTATGATGGAGGCGGGTGTTTCCAATTGGGCATTACCTATAAACAAAAAGGTGGAGGTAAGCCAGGATTGGTTCTTTGCTTTGAGGAAGAGAAGTTTTCAGAGAGCAGGATGTTGTCACCAGAAAACACATCCGCAGGTGCCATAGTGCCCATGGGCTCCATTTGGGGAGCACTGTCCTAGGTCTTATGTTAACAAACCTGATTTAAGCCATATATGCTTTCAGCTTGCATGTTTTTGTGGAGTTAGTGAATAGTGCAACAACTACAAAACTAATAATTCAAATATTCCATTTTCAAAGGGCTTTCAAAATATGCATAATTTTCATCATTATTTTTATTTATACTTTTGACTAGATGTTGTCACATAATCTGTAGCTATGATTTACAGGAATCTGAGAGAACAGTTATGTTCATTTATCTTTTACCATAAGTTTCACTTTTGGTTTCACCATGAATTACTGCTTAGAAGATATCAGCAAGTTACATTTGGGTTTCACGCTGAAACTTTCCTACACTATTGAGTTCCTCTTCTTTTTGAGGCAATGAAAACAATATATGAGTGAATCAAGTACATATGCTACGGGAGTCAGATTGCAGAATTAGAAGACAAATGGAGAACCTGCAGGGACTTGCAAGGGGCATCTCATTGTTCCCTCCACCACCATATCCTCTTTCCTTTCCTTGCCCCCATAGCCTCTCCCCTTTCTCCTGATTCCTCTCTCCTTCCCACCCACCTTTGTATGCCTCCTTGTTTTCACCTCCCCCCACCCCACATCCTCACCCCTATGGCTCAATTGTGTGGTGCTGGCTGAGCTGGGCCCAGATGTATGGTAAAGAAACTGCAAGGACTTGCAGAGGTGTACTTCACTTTTCCCTGTATTCCCTTCCCTCACAATTTCCTTCCCCCCATCTTCTGACAGCCTCCATATGCTCGTATTTCCCTATGTCCTTCTGTCCTTCAAACCCATTAAACAACTTACCTTTAATCTATCCCCCCTCTTCATCTATGTTTATTAATTTGTTTCATGAACATACTGCCTTTCTCCCCAATGAGGACCATCAATGGGGACCCAAAGCATTCTCATTGCCTCTCATTCTCTATGCCTCCATATTAGCCTCACAAAACCCCTGAGAAGTAGAAATAAGCACTGATATAACCCATTCTGCCCTCCCCCTCATGATGTGCCCAGGTTCACAGAATCAGCATTGCTGTTAGATGGCCATCTAGCCTCTGCTTAAAAACCTCCAAAGAAGGAGAGCCCACCATCTCCCGAGGAAGCCTGTTCCACTGAGGGACTGCTCTAACTGTCAGGAAGTTCTTCCTAACATTTAGCTGAAAATTCTTTTTTAATTTCAAGCCATTGGTTCTGGTCCAACCTTCAGGGGCAGCAGAAAACAATTCCATGCCATCCTCTATGGCAGTCCTTGAAGTACTTGAAGATGGTTATCATATCACCTCTCAGTCGTTGCCTCTCCAGGCAAAACATTCCAAGTTCCTTCAACCTTTCCTCATAGGATTTGGTCTCCAGACCCCTCAACATCTTCATTGCTCTCCTATGGACACATTCCAGCTTGTTTATATCCTTCTTAAATTGTGATGCCCAAAACTGAACACAATACTCTAGGTGAGGTCTAACCAGAGCAGAGTAGAGCGATACCATCACTTCTTGTGATCTGGACACCATGCTTCCATTGATACAGCCCCAAACCGCATTTGCCTTTTTAGCTACCATATCACACTGTTCACTGTATGGTTTAATAAGACCCCTAGATCCTTTTCGCACATACTACTGGCAAGACAAGTCTCTCCACCCTATAATTATGCCTTTAATTTTTCCTTCTAAATGCAAAACTTTGAATTTATCTCTGTTGAAATTCATTTTATTTGTTTTAGCCCGGTTTTCCAGCCTGTCAAGATCATCCTGTATCTTTACTCTGTTGTTGACTATATTGGCTACCCTTCCCAGTTTAGTATCATCTGCAAATTTAATAAGCATTCCCTCTATACCTTCATCCAAGTCATTTATAAAAATGTTGAACAGAACAGGTCCCAGGATTGTTCCCTGAAGAACTCCAAATGTCACTCTTCTTAAAGAGGATGAGGAACCATTAACTAGCACTCTGGTGGTGCAATCTGTCAACCAGTTACATATCCACCTAATAGTAATAGGATCCAAAACACATTTTACCAACTTGTTGACAAGGATATTATGTGGAACCTTATCAAAAGCCTTACTGAAATTGAGATAAACTATGTCTACAGCATTACCCTGATCCAGCAAGGTAATAACTTTCTCAAAAAAAAGAGATGAAGTTAGTTTGACATGACTTGTTCTTGAGAAACCCATGCTGGCTCTTAGTAATCACAGCCATCCTTTCTAAATGCTCAAGGACTAACTGATGATTTGTTCTAAAACTTATCCTGGTATAGAAGTCAAGCTGATGGGTTAGTCTTCTTGAAGATGGGGACAACATTTGCCCACCTCCAGCCTTCTGGCACCTCACCTGATCTCCAAGAATTCTAAAAAATAATGGACAGAGGCTCAGAAATTACATCTGAGAGTTCTTTTACTACCCTTGGGTACAATTCATCTAGCCCTGAGGACTTAGTTCCATTTAAAGAAACTAGGTGTTTACATACTACCTCTATGTTGATCCTAGGCTATTAACTCCCTTCCCCCATCATGTGTTCTGTTATTGCCATGTTGAGCACCATCTCCCTTGCAGGAGAAGACTGAGGGAAAGTAGGAATTGTGCAGTTCTGCCCTCTCTTCAACACTTATTACAATTTCACTTCCCATTCCCTACAATGGGCCTACCATGCCCTTGCTCTTTTTCTTACTTTGAATATAAGCAAAGAACCCTTTTTTGTTGTTTTTAGCATCTCTTGCTAGCCTAAGCTCATATTGAGCTTTAGTTTTTCTAACACTCTCCCTACAAGCATTGGTTATTTGTTCATATTCATCCTTGGCTATAAGGCCCTCCTTCCATTTCCTAAATTAGTCTTTTTTATTTCTCAGTTCATTAAAACGCTGTTTATGAAGCCACTGAGGCTTCTTTAAGCTCCTCCCATTTTTCCTTCTCATGGGAATCTGTGTGCTTTCAATATTTCACTTTTAAGAAACTCCCACCCCTCTTCCTTCTCCTTAAATATTTCTGACCATGTGATTCTATCCAGCATAGCTTTCAATTTGTTAACTGTCTCCCACATTCTACTCTGAAACTCTAATCACTACAATACACAGCCCTATCTATACTATGTCTGTATGTCTATACTACATCAGGTAATAGTCTGTATATATACCCATTCAATCAGATCTACAAAGAAGGGGTTACTCTATGTCCCATCTCTTACTCACACTCCTATGGGGAGTTACTCCAGTCTAAGCCCATTGCTCTGGAAAAATCTATCAAAGGAGACATGTTCAGCCCATTAAAATAGATCTCTCATGCTGGAACTCAGGATGACATCCTTTTGGTTAGGTTTTAACTGGTTTAGATATGGGTTTTAAGCTGGAGGTTTTAATTATCTTAGTATTATGATTTTCTTTAAAAAAAACAGTGTTGCATATCTCTTCTGATACTATTCTGTATATATGTTATAAATATAAATATATATCTAATTCATAACATGGCTCCAAGTGTGGATACTTAAATCCAAAGATTGGAGCCATGGACAGATAAGACAGATCTTTCTATAAACCTGACAAACGCCCTAGGTTTACAGAAAAATCTGAAATCTTTTTAAAAAGGTATTGATGGGTAACACTCCCAAATAATAGAAGGAAAACTTGTAGCTTTAAGAAATGAATGCCCTCAGTGGCTGTTGTGGGGGTTGCTAAACAACCACAACAGTATTGTCAGCCTTCAAGTCTTAGTTTTTGTCAGTACAAGGAAAAGGGTGGGGGCAGGACCATTTCCAGAGCAATTTTGGCCTTTAAGGGAGGACTTAGTGGGATCAGGCCCAGCAACAACCAACAGGTAACTTGCTACTACCCAACTTGCATGACTAACCCTGGCCCAGATGCTTACTACTATTCAATAGCAGCTATCCCACTAAAGCAAGTGTGGTATAGTGGTTAGACTTTCAAACTAGGATCTTGGAGACCCAGGTTCAAATCATCATTCTGCCATGACAGCTTATTTGGTGATCTTGGGCCAGTTACATATTCTCAATCTAATTTACCTCACAGGGTTGATATTGGGATCACATGGAGAAGAAGATAATCATGTAAGCTGCTTTGGCTCCCCATTGTGCATTAAGAAAGAAGCCTCTTTAGTCATCAACACGTGGGGACAGAGATCCTCCCATTAGACTCTAGACTGGCCCTAAATTTCAACAGTAGGAAAGACAATAAATGGATAAAAGACAAAGGAGAGGCAGTTGTACTAATGGATTACATGTATTCAGGCTTCATTTCAGCTGGATGGAGGATTAAGCGGTTTGGTATATAATGGGTGTAACTGACCTTTGTATGAGATTGAAAGCAATACCGATAAGAGAAGGTTGGGCTCCTTTAGATTCCCTTATGTGCAAGTCAGTGACTAGCAGACCTTTTCTTTTGTGTCCTCATCTTGCTTTGTCATCATTGGAAAATCTAAAGTCTATATGTTTAAAAAAAGTATTCTGAAGAAGTGGTATGGGGAGAAGAGAAAGTGATTATGAACCATCACAGTAGATCTGATCATGTCAAATTCCTCTGGAGGGAAAGTCAGGAAGAAAAAATTACTGGCACACAGCTCTTGAAGTCAATAAATGAAATCTACCCAATTCAGCTGAGGCATCGAGGAAATCACTCTTGATTTGTCTTTGATAGGTTGACAAAATCTCTGTTAAAGCCGTTTTAATGCTTTTGTGACTAGGCTTCCAAATACATTGAACTCAAGCCAGATCTCAGCTCAATAGAACCAGCCCTTCATGTCAATCAAATGCAGAAAGGAGAAAGGGAGGGAAATCTGATGTGAACAAGACAGCTTTGCTCTTTTTTGTGCTTCTCTGTTAGCAACTCACAAGTTAAGAACCAACAGATCCAAAGGCCTGAGCTTTATGTTACTGTGTTTCTAAAGCAAAAAAGCAAAACAATAAAGTTTCACATATTTCTTAAATAGGGGTTTTAATTTTATCACAGGTTAGCCACAGTCTCTGGCCAACCATGATAGAGTTATTCATGGTTGTTAGAACCATAGATTCTGTTGTCCTGTTTGAATGAGTCTCAGAACACTATTGGCAGGGAAAGAAAGTTTCCCATCTTTGGGAAGGCATATCAGCATACCTTAAAAGGCTCTGCCTTCCCAGCAGAATCAGCTGCCATATGCTGCCAATCTACCTACCTTCCTGATGGAGTAACATGGGATTGGCTGCTCACTGTTCAGGGTTGGGTAGGAATTTTGGGGGTTGAACCCAGTTCCCCTAGAGTCTCACACTCTAGCTACTACATCACACTTGTTCTCCAAATTCTCTAGTAGAGCCCACTATCCACTGAAATGAAAGAGAGTTCCACAAAAGCATTGCATATATGAAGGTGATAGATAGAAGTGCTAGAACCTTTAGGAAGCTGGAATGAGATAGCTATATCAGGGCCAGATCTGGGGTTGCTGGCACCCAGGGCAACCCAAGACTGGCATTTCCCCCATGCACGCGCAGTGCACGCACTCCCAGCACTGTGTGATGATGTCACACAATGACATCTCACAGGGGCTGGAGGCACGCCGCCTGCATGGCAAGCCGGCCACCCCAGTGCATGGTGCTCCATGGAGTTGGCAGCAGCAGTGCGGGTGGCTGAGCAGATGGCTGGGAGGCTGCCTGTGCCATTTGCCTGCCATGCTGATGGGGCATCTGGCTTGCCGCGCACTCCCTGTCCTTTGCACATGGCAAGCCAGCCGCCCTATTGGCAGGGCAGGCAAATGGAGCAGGCGGCCTCCCAGCCCTCTGCTCAGTCACCCGCGCTGCCACTGCCAGCTCCGGCATGCTCCTGGCAGCTGGCAGCTGTGCCCGGCACACCCTCTTCGTTGACACTGGGGGCAGACGACCCCCCTGCCCCTCTGTTGATCCAGCCCTGAGCTCTATTTCTCTGTTTGATACCCTACCTATCCATATAAGTGCCAAAAAGATAGTTCACAAAAAATACCTCCCCTCCCCCCAATAAAATCAATATAAAATGTTATCAGATATAAAATACAAAAAAAACCCCACCTCAGCAACAAATAACAACAACATTTGATTTATATACCGCCCTTCAGGACAACATAATGCCCACTCAGAGCAGTTTACAAAGTGTGTTATTATTGTTCTCATGACAATCACCCTATGAGGTAAGAGAGCTCTAGAAGAGTTTTGATGGATGCAAGGTCACTCAGCTGGCTTCAAGTGGAGGAGTGGGGAATCAAAACTGGTTCTCCAGGGGCGTGGCGTCGGCTCGAAGCGAGATGAACGCGTTGTGCTGAAGCTCCGTCTTGATTCCACCCCAGGCCCCTAAAACAACACATTCTACTTCACGTTTCTGAAATTGACATGAAGGGTAAGCAGGATCAGTCTTTCAAGAAGCAAAATATAAAAGCAGTAAAGAACTTACAAACGTATTTCCCTAGTTCTCAAGCTGAAAGTGCTGAGGGGGAAGCGGAGGGAGGGAGGGCTAATATGGCGGCCGCGGGAAGCTCAGCTGAGGCACGGAAGCTATCGGCCGTACCCTATGACCCTGCACTGAAAACGCTGCTAAAAGAGATCGAAATGAGCTTTGCTGACCGGATCTCTATCATGATGGAGCCCCTATCTAAACAAATAAATGATGTTAAGCTGGTGCTAGATGCGGTAGCTCAAAGGACAGACCAAGCCTTGTCCCAAACGGCAGCTTTAAAAGACGATGTTCGGCTCCTCCAGTCTGAGAACAACAAAGTCCAAAGCAAAATCCTGGACATTGAATTTCAGCTGAGGAGTTCTAATTTGAAGTTCAGAGGACTGGAGGAGGATTTTACAGCAGACGTAGATCTTTCTACTTTTCTCTCTGACTGGCTGGCAAGTGAACTACAATTGCAGGAGGGAGCAACCGTCGCCATTTCTAAAGCGTACAGAATTGGCGCCAAAAATAATGAACGGAGGAAGGGGCCGAGAGACGTAGTGGCGATGTTCGTCGATTGGAAAATAAGAAAACAAATCCTGGAAGCGGCCAGAATGAAAAGGTTTCTAACGTACAAAGGAGCAAGAATTAATGTTTTCACAGATCTCCCTTCTGAAATACTTGAAAAACGACGGCAATTTAAAAGCGTAACAGAAGGTTTCAGATCGGCCCAAGTCGACTACAGCTGGACCCGCTTCTCTACGCTCCGTGTTAATACCAACGGCAAGATTCATTTCATTTCGACGCCTGAGGAGGGACGTCGCTTCATGCAGGAGCTCGGCATTGAAATCGCCATGGAGACGGAAGCGGGCGCACAACGGAGGAAACGCAGCATGCCTTTCTCGCCACAGAAGACCAACAAGATTGCTGCCCGTGATGCCTAACAACGACAGTTCTGATTGACATGTCCGTGTGAAGTAGAATGTTTAAAGCTAATACTATCCATTTCATTTGAGGGGGGCGGGGTGGGATTGAATGAGGGGCTTTTTTGCTCTATTTAGCTCCTTTTTACAGGCAGTCTTTTCTGTTGGTCTGAAGCCGAAGCTCAGAGGGGTTCTCCTCACTGAGCTTCTGAAGACTGCCTAGCAACGAGATAACCAGTACTTAATTACTAAAGTTTTATTTGCGATCTCCTTGCTTGCCCTGCCACTCAAATAGCCCACTTGATTCTAATTGATAGATCAGTTGTGCGGGGGGGCCACCACTGTGATTTTCAGCCACGTTGAGATCTTCTCTTCCCTAATTAATTAACACCACCTTCCCAACTGTCATAAACCCTGACACAAAACGCGCTAGTTACACTAGCTGATTGATTAATTCATTAAATATATTTTAATCTAGAATGGGGGGGGGGGGTAGAGGGAAATCTTTTTAACAGTACTCGATTCTGGGGGGATTGATTCACATTGCTGAAATTAGTAAACACTAAAATCGCATAGTTAATAATTTTTATTTTTTTATTTTATTTCTACCACATAAGGGAAAGCCAATAAATTCTCCAATTGATCAAATATACCCCACGTGATTGACTACCCATTAGGGATTAGTAGGGCTTCATAAAGTGATATAGGGGTTGAATCTTAAGATCTCATCAACTGTTTTAATATTTATCTCTAATCAACTTGAAATATCATAATTAATTGAGGGGAGAGGGAGGGGGGTTGTCTAATATTGGGGGGTTTGATTAATAGCTTATTGATTTTGCACTGATTGAGGACGTAAGAAGCACTATCAACAATTAATTTCTGAGTAACCGCCTCTTATTGATTATCCTTGAAGCCACTTCAGATCTGTGTATACGTATCAACTTGATCTCCCACAGGACCACTTGCAAACTCCTCCATTAATTGATCATAGCTGCTAAACCATCTATTCATATAGCCTAACATATAGATACAGGGTAATCAACTACTTTATTATCCATTTCAAATCGACCTTCACAATCCTGAGTGTCTTAGAGACGGGGGAGGAGGGTCCTATTATTTTGGAGAAGTCAATCTTGCAGTCAGCTGTCTGCGAATTATTGTGTGATTCCTCTCTCATAACCAGTTTGGTTATATGTTATATGTTATATAGTTGGATTTGAGGTATAATATTTTCTTCCTGCATGTAAATAGTTAGGAGAACTTAGCTGTGTTTAGCACTAGTGTCGATAACTTCTTATTTTGCCTACCTTACCTGCCCGTACCAAGCTGCACTATCTTAACGCAGTACTGCTCGGTTGGCAACGGAAGCACCTTATTTGCTTGTAACACTCCGATAGTACCACTTTGGCCTAAAGAACCTCACACTTCAATCACAGGGTACCTGATTGCTTAGCAATGACCTCGCAATCAGGTTTGCATGTTGTCACCCAAAATTTAAGGGGGCTTAACAACCTTATAAAAAGGAGACGGGTCCTATCGAAATTAGCAAAACTTAATGCGGATGTGGTTATGATTCAAGAAACTCATCTCCATGCGGTGCACGATGAGGAGCTTAAGGCCCCCTGGATTAAAATGCAGTTTCATGCGAAAGGCTCCTCAAAGGCCCGAGGAGTGGCAATACTGTTAACTAAAAACTGCCAGTTTGTACATAGGGCTAGTCTAAAAGACTCTAAGGGACGATACCTCTTCATCAAAGGCCTACTGGATGATCGGATGGTCACACTGGCCTCAATATACGCACCTAACGCAAGCCAGCTTGATTTCTTATCTGAAACACTGCAAAAACTACAGAACTTTCAAGAGGGACTGGTGATAGTAGGTGGGGACCTCAACTTGATAGAGAACCATAAATTGGATAAATCCTCATTTAATCGTACTAACGCCAATCCCAAAAAGGTACTTAACGCCTCATCCTCAACCTCGAAGCTGCTGGCGCTCCTCACTCGCTTCCATCTAATCGATGCCTGGAGGGAGCAAAATAAAACGCTTAGGGATTACACCTATTACTCCTCACGGCATGATGTATACACAAGGATCGATTACATTCTTGTATCAACAGACCTTTCTAATAGCGTGAGCCACTCTGAGATAGGTGCCATAGATTACTCGGATCATGCCTGGGTGGACTGTAGGGTAAACCTAACCTCTGAATATCCTAGGGAAAGGTATTGGACCTTCAATAAAAACCTCTTACTCAATGATAGCACTACCACAACAATAGAACAATATATCAAACAGTATCTAGAAGAAAACAGAACGGGACAAACCTCAACCCAAACGGTGTGGGACGCGCTTAAAGCGGTGTTGCGAGGGAGGTTAATAGCGCTCTCAGCATCTCTATACAAAGCTAAAACACAGCAGAAACAGACCCTGATTGACAAAATTAACACCCTAGAACGTCTACACAAAAGGAATGGCAGTAAAAAGGTATATAAACAGCTACTACACGAACGTAAAACCCTAGAGGCATTGGAAACTCAACAAATTCAGAAAAACCTTTTATACTTAAAGCAAAAATACTGGTACCACTCCCCTAAATCCCTACGATACCTAGCATGGAAAGTCAAAGACAAAAAAATCAATAGGCATATCAGGCTTATCAAGGATTCCAACAACCGGGTGCTCACTGGACCTGTCGATATAGTAAAAGTGTTTAGAGACTTTTATTCCAAGTTATACTCCTCATCCAAGCCAGACAAAGAGAACATCAAACTATATCTGTCTAAGCACAAAAATATTAAACAATTAGCGGAGACCCACAAGATGATAATGGACAGTCCTATCTCCAGTGTTGAGCTCCTTGACTCCATCAAGGGCTTGAAACGTAATAAAGCCTCGGGGCCGGACGGCTTCCCGGCAGAATTTTATCAGAAATTTGCGGCGACACTGCACCAGCCCTTGCTTTCGGCCTGCAATGACATTTTTGTGTTAGGCACCTTACCTGGAACATGGTCAGAAGCTAACATTACATTAATTCCCAAGGAGGGCAAGGATCTTTCGAACCCTAGCTCTTACCGCCCAATATCTCTCCTAAACACAGACTATAAAATCTTTACCTCGATCCTAGCAAAAAGGCTGAACTCTTTTATAGGGAAATATATTAGTAAAGATCAAATAGGCTTCATCCCCAACAGGGATATCTCGGAGAACATCTATAAAGCTTTAAATATACTAACTCATAGCAAGCATTACAATCAACAACTACTGCTCCTATCCCTAGATGTAGAGAAAGCTTTTGATTCACTTGAAATCACCTACCTACAAGAGCTCCTGTCCCATATGAATTTTGGTTCTGATTTCCAACATGTAATTAAAGCCATATATGACTGCCCCCATGCAAAAATTAAAACCAATGGTGTCTCCTCCCGCTCACTCACCCTCCACAGGGGCACACGACAAGGTTGTCCGTTGTCTCCCATCCTTTTTGCTCTAGCGATCGAACCCCTTGCTGAAGCTATAAGGTCTAATGTGCAAATCCATGGAATGAAGGTCAATGACAACACCTTTAAATTGTGTCTCTTCGCTGATGACATTTTACTGTTTATCTCTCACCCTCTAGACTCCCTGACGTACCTCCACAAAGAATTGGCCCAATTTGAACTAATCTCAGGGCTAAAGGTTAACCAGAATAAGTCTAGTCTCCTCCCCATAAATTTACCTGCTCCTGTGAGTAACGAAATTAGACGGCTCTACCCATATCAATGGGCACAATCCCACTTACATTACCTAGGCGTAAATATCCCCCAAAACCCGGACCACCTGCTCCGACTTAATCACCAGCTGCTGATGAAAGAAATTAAGAGTGTATTATTCAAATGGAACAAACAAACGTTATCTTGGTTTGAGAGGTATAACTTGATCAAATCCTTCATCCTTCCGAAACTAATATTCCTTTTCCGAACAGTCCCAATACAGATTCCCCATCACTTACTGAGCCAATGGCAGACGTCCCTCAATAGGTTTCTTTGGGATCATAAGCGTCCCAGAATAGCGTTTAAGATTCTGAGGACCAAACGCTCTAAAGGGGGATTTAACTTCCCTGATGTTGGCATGTACTATACAGCAGCTAGGCTATCGGATGTAGTTCAAATCTTGCACCATAACACACACTTTGACTGGATGGATGTGCTGCATCCACAACATCAAGCCCACACGATTGGCGAACTATTCTGGACCAATACTGCTCACCGCTCCACTTCATCGAGCGGAAACATCTTCCTCATGGCCCTTCTGAAGCTCTGGGATAAACACAGGTCCAAACTGATCCCTAAAATATCTAGATTCTCACTATTGACCTCACATGACGGGGCACCGCCTCAACATAATAGTGCAAACTCATCAACCTGGGAGAGCCTTAGGAGCAAGAGGCTGATAGATATAACATCTAAAACTGGCATCTTAGACAGAACAGAACTAGCCCGCAAACTCGGTGGGGAGGTTCCGTGGTACCTCTACTTTCAGTTAACCTACTTTTTGAGACACCTGGAAATAGGGCACGTCCTATCCAAACCTATGACGGAATTTGAAAAGATTCTTGAACCTGATTCTCTCTCCCGCAAAGGGCTTCTGTCCAAAATCTATAACATGCTGATTAACTCCCATACTAAACAGAATGAGACACTGAAAGATAAATGGCAACTAGATTGCGGTGTTGACATCTCGCAGTCTGACTGGGAACGGGTTTGGACTTCCAAACTACTAAGCACCCCAGTCATTAATGCCAAACTACAAAATTACAAAATCCTTCACAGGTGGTATCTCACCCCACAGCAGCTAGCAAGGATAGACCCCAAAAAATCCCCTCTCTGCTGGAAAGGGTGCGGTGAGCAGGGAACGTTTATACACGTATGGTGGGGATGCCAATCCATTCAAGGATTTTGGCGCTTAGTCTTCAAAGAAATCAAAACCATCACCTCCCACGCTATCCCTCCTAGCCCTGAACTGATCTTTTTGGATGTCTGGACTGACTCTCCTGTATCTCGCCAACGGAGGGACCTAATTCGCACATTCTTGACTGCTGCCAAGAATGCGATAGCAATCAAATGGAAATCACCTGTTCCCCCGGATTTACACATATGGTACAGGATGGTGTGGGACCATCTTATAATGGAAAAAATATCTGACAGATTGCAACTCTCTACAAACCCCTTGAAACCCTCTGACTTTGCATCCAAGTGGTTCCCTTTCTTGGATCATCTTGCCAAAAATGAGTTCTTAGCGTCACAGCTGCCCTTTCAGGCAATCATAAATCCAGAAGTGTGAGTGATCAAGAGGCCATTGTGGTACTGGAGTAGTTATGTTATCTTGTCCATGAGATGTAGTTCAACAATCATCCTTGCTTGTATGTTCGCAGATTAGGTAAAGTGTACCAGCTAAGGTATATGTATTGGAAATCTCCTTTGGTGTCCCAATTGTATATACAGAAATCGTTTTGTGTATTGTTATATGATATATCCTCTTACAGTTGATGTTGTTATGACTTATTGTTAATAAACTTTTAAAATTGAAAAAAAAAAAAAACTGGTTCTCCAGATTAGAGTCCTGCTGCTATTAACCACTACACCAAACTGGATCTCATAAGAAGAACATGTCACTGAGGCACAACTAGCTCATGGTGACTCCATCCAGGGGTGTTCCAGGCAAGAAATGAACAGAAGTGGTTTGCTGTTGCCTTCCTCTGCATAGCAGCCTCTGTCTTCCTTGGTGATCTCCCATTCAAGTACTGACCGTGACCAACCCTGCTCAGCTCCCAAGCTCTAATGAGCAGTACTGCATTAACCCAGGTGGGTCCATTTCAAGAGGGTTCTAAAAAGCTTGAGAAAATAAATATTCATTTGCTTGGAACCTAAGGTAAATGTAAATGCAATTCTGGAAAGTCTCCAACTGCCACCTGGATATTGCCAACCCTATCTGAAACCATCATTATGTACTTATAGACAGAGATGTTCCACCAGGCATTTGGTTGAGGCTAACATTAAATCCATCAAATGAGTCTCCCTGCCAGCCTCCCACCTGTGTGTGTGTGTGTGGGGGGGCTATATGGACATCTGCCCCCCACATATGAGCAGCCACAGGCTATCAACCCACACCTTCACCCTCTGAGCAGGTGCAAGCACTGAGTCATTACTGACCCATGGGAGAACGCTGCATCATGATGTTTTCTTGGCAGACTTTTAATGGGGTGGCCTTCCCCAGTCATCTACACTTTACCCCCAGGAAACTGGGTACTAATTTTACTGACCTTGGAAGGATGGAAGGCTGAGTCAACGTTGAGTTGGCTACCTGAACCCAGCTTCCACCGGGATTGAACTCAGGTCATGAACAAAGCCTGGACTGCAGTACTGCAGCTTACCACTCTGTGCCACAGGGCAGTAAGCTCAGCACCAGGCTAGCCTCTGCTGGGAGGCCAGCTCTTTGCATTGTGCAGGGGAGAATATGCCAGTCAAAGAAAAAAAATTCAAACAGATAAGATACAGTCCCTGTAATGTGAATCTGCTAGAAGCCTAGTTGGCTGCATTTTGAACAAACTGAAGCACTCAAACAGTCTTCATAGGCAGACCCATGTAAGTGCATTGCAGCAGCCCAACCTGGATGTAATCAGAGTGTGGATTACTGAGGCCAAATCACAGTTACAGCTTAGCAGCTTTCATGGCTAAACCTTGGGGGGGGGGGGTTGGAAAATGTAAATCTTGGGATTTCAAGGAAACTGATGGATGAATGATCCTTAGGGATGGAACTCAAATTTTGGATCATGACCATATGGTTAGTTTGTGTTCCTGTTACTAGCATGGATCCACACATGTACCATGCGCTGCCATTCACCAAAAGCAAAACAGTTCCATATATCTTTGCCACCTTTCATACACAATGAAGCTCTCCATCCAGCAACTTTGAGAATGGGGTCCTTACTAGACATGGGCACGAACAGCATTACGAACAGAAAAAACCCACAAACAGCCTAATCTGCTGTTCTCGGACAAGCTGTTCGTGAGGCCCCATCCTAAATGAACAGGTGGTCGTTGCAAGCCTCCTCCGTTCCCTTCCGCAGCTGTTTGTCAAGCCAGGCAGTCTGGCACCTGCAATCAATCCCCTTGGCAACAGGAGGCAGGGAGGGACTGAACTCTGTCTGAACTCCTTCTGGCTTTCCTTCTGGCTTTAACCCTTCAAAGTACTTCCAGCAGAGAGTCCTGTGTTTGCCACTGTGAAGCAAAAATGACAGCCAGTGGATCATGCCTTTCCCAGGGCGCAATCTCTCTGAAACTTGGGGGGTCTTCAGAGGACAGTAAGTACTATGTCCCCTGCAAATTTGGTGGGAATTAGACATTGGGAAGGTCACTTCTGTAACCCCTCAAACTAGCTGCCAGCAGACACTGGTGTTTTTGCCAGGACAGGACCCTTTAAACTGTCAGCTGGCAGGTGGCAGGAGGGAATCCCCCCTGCCGCCTGCCAGTTGATAGTTTAAAGGGATCTTTAAAGGGCCAGGTAAGTGGGTTTGAGGGGAGGGAGGGCTAAGTGGGGGGGTTGGGGTGGGGGGGTTCTGGCCCCCATGAACAACAAACAATGAACACATCTAGGAACAGTCCATGTTCATCCATGTTCATTGTTTGTTGTTCGTGGATGGCACCAAACGACGAACATGGTGTTCAGGTTCCACCCCCCGTTTGTGCCCATGTTTAGTACTTACTTCTCTCAGTCCTGCAATGTAATTATCCTGTACATGTACATCCAGCTATTTTTTTAATGGAACATTTCACATGATCTGTGGTTGAAGAACTTTCATTTTCTGCTTTGAGAAGAGATTAAGCAATTGACAGTCTGCAATTTTCCCTATCCTGGTTTGTAACCACTATTAACTTCTCTGTTCCCACAATTAAAGACTAAATAGCTTCACTTTCTTTTCTCAGAAAACTAGATGGTACTCCAGTGACCTTATCAGAAAACTAGAGGGCTAGTTCTGTGCATCAGAGGGATATCACAGAATGAACAAAACCGCTTCAGTTGCCCTTCTTTTCTATTATCCTTGCCCTTGCACTTTGCTTGTGGCTTGGAGCGTATGAATCAGAACACTGGCTCATTTAGCTCAAGTGCTCTCGACCCTGAGTGGCAGCAGCTTTCTAGGGTCTCAGGTAGAGTAAGGTCTCGTAACTTCAGATACCAGAAATGCCCTTCTACATGGAAAGCATATGCCCTGTTACTGAGAATCTGTCAGCTCCTCATAGTTTCTTCAGGGTACAAGAACAGTAAAGGCACTTGGAGCTAGAAACCCCATGTGCCCTTATTTCTGCCTTGAAAAGTTTACCCCTCCTAGAATTACTGTTTCCTTGCTGCCTGCCTTCTTACAGAGACAAGCTTAGGAGGTAGATCAGTGAGAGATAATGTGTTACGCTGAACCACAAATAGGCCAAGGCAAAAGGCCATCACATACCACTGTAATTGGTCCTGCATGGTTAAGTAGTTGTCTGGGAGGCTTGTGTCATGTCTCTGGCAAAGCCTGGAACTGTCCAGAGCTGACGTTTCCCTAAAAGACATCTCCATTAGCTCAGACCAGAAAGATCCTCTGTTCTCTTTAATTCAGGCTTCTTCATACACTAAACTAGACATTTACTGGAAGGCTTTGCAGTAATGCTAGTAGATTAATAAGTGCAGAGACGTCAAGGATGGGAGAGGCACTGGAGATGAAAGAACGGAACACAATAGACTCAGGAAGCCTTATTTTTAAATGATAAGGTGGGGGGAGGTCACTGGGTACTAAACACCCCCTCCTGAACTACTCATCAGCTCGTATTCCAGTCGTTATCTTTTCCCAGTCAAAAAGGAAACCAAGACCAGTTTAGTCAAAGAGCACTGATTACCCAAATTATATGAATCTCTTTGTCACATTTCATCATTCCTAGATTCTCCTGATGTCACTGTGCCAAACTGTAAACAATATTTTTTATTATTTAAGAATACACCACACAAACACATAATATCAAAGAAAAATAAATACATATTTATTTTTACCTATTTACTTCATTTATACTCTGCCATTCTCCCCAATGGGGACCCAAAGCGACCCTCATCATTCTCCTCTCCTCCATTTTATCCTCACAATAAGGTTACACTAAAAGTGTCTGTCTGGCCCAAGGTTACTTAGCAAGTTTCCTTGGCCGAGTGGGGATTTGAACGTGGGTCCCTCAGGCCCTAGTCTGACACCCATGAAAATATCAATCATATTTTTAAAACAATTATTTACACAGATGATAAAACCTTTAATATTACCATTTCTTCCAGCCTTAACTTTTACAAATATATGGTTGCAGATTTTGAATAAATTTATTTCATGCACTAATTTCTTTTCCTTCTGTTTCTTGCCTTTTGAGGCCTTTTGACCCTGATGTGTATATATTGGAGAGTCTAACTCATGCATCTGATGACACAGACTAATCCACAAAAACTTAGGCCACAATAAAATATAATTGATCTTTAAGGTGCCCCGAGATTCCTATTGGTTTGGAATTCCATGGGAACATCAGTTTCAATTTCTACAGCTCTGGAACTGTAATAGATTGTTGCAAGAAGAACTCATAGTCTGGCCCCATCTAAGATTGGGAAGATAACTGTGTTCCCATAAAGTCCATTTACATTTTGAAAACTTGTATGATGAACTATGTATGTCCTGGAGGGCTGCCCACATTACACAGCACAAACAGTGCAATCCAAAGCAGAATTACTACACTTTAAGCCCATTTCCATGGGTTTAGACTGGAGTAATTCTTCTTCGGTTGGACTGTTACTCCTTCAGAACTCACAGTGCATTTTGCCGTAGAAACAGAGAAGCAATGAGTTAAGTTTGTGAAAATTCATAGAATCATAGAATCATAGAGTTGGAAGGGGCCATACAGACCATCTAGTCCAACCCCCTGCCCAGTGCAGGGTCAGCCTAAAGCATATCTGACAAATATTCATCAGCCTCTTCTTGAAAACTGTCAGTGAAGGGGAGCTTACCACCTCCCTAGGCAGCTGATTCCACTTTTGAACTACTCTGACCATGAAAAAGTTCTTCCTAATATCCAGCCGGTACCTTTGTGCATGTAATTTAAGCCCATTGTTTTGGGTCCTACCCTCTGCTGCCAACTGGAACAGTTCCCTGCCCTCCTCCAAATGACAGCCTTTCAAATACTTAAAGAGAGCAATCATGTCCCCCCTCAATCTCCTTTTCTCCAAACTAAACATTCCCAGGGCCCACAGCCTTTCCTCGTAGGGCTCAGTCTCCAGACCCCTGATCATCCTTGTTGCTCTCCTCTGCACCCTCTCTATTTTGTCCACATCCTTTTTAAAGTGAGAACTGCACACAGTACTCCAGGTGCGGCCTGACCAAAGCAGTATAGAGAGGGGCTATGACCTCCTGCGATTTCGACGCTATGGCCCCTTTGATACAACCCAGGATTGAATTGGCCTTTTTTGCCACTGCATCACACTGAGTGCTCATATTTAGTTTACAGTCCACTCTTATGCCAAGATCTGTTTCACTTATACTGCTGCCCAGAAGTGTATCCCCCATCCAGTATTTGTGCTTCCCATTTTTGTGGCCCAGATGTAATATTGTGCACGTGTCTTTCTTGAATTGCATCCTATTCACAGCTGCCCACTTCTCCAGAGTATTCAGGTCTTGTTAAATTTTAATTCTATCTTCCTGGGTGTTTGCTACTCCTCCTAATTTGGTATCATCAGCAAATTTAATGAGCAGCCCTTCCACTCCTTCATCCAGATCATTGATAAAAATATTGAAAAGTACCGGGCCCAAAACCGAGCCCTTAATACCACTCGTGTGATTTGCAAATAATGATCATGTGTTTGATGGTTGAGGTGCTATTATCTAACAGTGCAATCCTATGCAATGACTTCAAAGGTCTTAGAAATGTGTAACTCTCCTTAGGATTGTACTGTAAGTTCACTCTGTAAATATCTGGAGTAAAAGCATCAGCTCCTTTTGCAACCTGGGTTGCCTCTTGCCATTCTGTTCTGTGAGTTCCCATGAGGACCTCCACCATAAAGTCCCTTTCGCTGCTGATACAAGACTGTCTTGTGTTGATGCAAGAATGTTTTACATTATATTTATTTATTGCATTTTATCATTCCCTTCCCAAGGAGTTCAGGCAGCACACATGGTTCTCTCTTCCTTCATTTTATCTGCACAGCAGTGTTAGCTTGGCTAAGTTTAGACACGCACAAGTTCACCCACTGGTATCTTTTTAACGGCAAGTGGGAATTCAAACTGGATATTCCAATGTAAATGGGATGGTCCAACATTCTAGTCATCACTCCACACTGGTGGAAGGGTCTTTGCATCAGAGCAATGTGCATGCAATAGTACAAAATCCCTTGTGAGTAGTAGAGATTAGTACAAACCAAAATACAAACCAAAATTAAGCACAAACCAGGCTGGTTCGTGGTTCGTGAACCGCGATTCATCAGATCCCATTTCTGATGAACCGCCACAAACTTTATGCTGGTTCGTTTGGTTCATTTTTTGGTTCATGACTGCAAACAGTCTAGTGCCAATCAATCAGTTTCCTAGGCAACAGGAGATGGACTTCCTGCAGACCTTCTGCTGACCCGGAAGTGACCTTCTTCTGGCCCGGAAGTGGCCCTCTTCTGATCTGGAAGTGATGATTTTCTGACCGGGATGTGATGTTTTCACGAACCAAATGAACCAGTTCGCGAACCAGGGGCAGGTTCGTGAAAGTTTGTGGTTCGTGGTTCGTGATGGTTTGTTTGTTTTTTGGTTCGTGCCCATCTCTAGTGATTAGTGACTTTGTAATTCAAAGAGAAGCTTATATTTTTTATAATCCTGCAACAATTGTATTGGGGAGATTGATCAAGATGAGTAGCCATGTTAGTCTGTCTGTAGCAGTGGAAAAGAGCAAGAGTCCAGTAGCACCTATAAGACTAACAAAATTAGTGGTAGAGTAACAAAAAAAATTAGTGGTAGCGTAACAAAACCACTAATTTTGTTAGTCTTCAGGCTATCTGAAGAAGTGAGCTGTGGCTCATGAAAGCTCATAGCCTACCACTAATTTTGTTAGTTTTATAGGTGCTGCTAGACTCTTGCTTTTTTCCAGTTTCATTGTGTTTGGGAAAAAAAACCCTCCACTTTTCAAGTAGTCTAGTGTCAACAGAATACTATTAATAACACTCCCACAAACATCTGATTATCCATATATTTTGCATCTCCCTCTAGGAAATTAGTCAGTGCATGATGCAAACTTTGAAATGACACAAAAATGTTCTACAAGATGGATGATTGCAATAATTCCTAAGACTAGTATAAACAATATTTCATGGCCTAGGATTCATGTATCTGAAGGACATCTCATCCCATATGTTTCCATGTACCAACTATGGTCTTCAGGTTACCACTTAGTGACTTTCCCCCTTATGTAAGGTGGCCCACCTAACATCAACAAGAGCCATTCCTTTTCCACTGGAACTCCCACTCTGTGGAATAGGCTCACTGAAGAGGGCTTGCAGTCAATAGAAATCAGGCAATGCTGCAAGGCAGTCAGGGACCATGGAAATAAGTCTCTGGGACAGCACAGAACTGTTTCATTTATGTGGATCTGGTGGGGGTAGAAAGAGAGCTTCTTGCCCTACAGCTATTGCTATATACTAGACAGCAGTCAGATAGGAGAAAATTTCTTTTTGGACGGAAGGAAGGAAGGAAGGAAGGAAGGAAGGAAGGAAGGAAGGAAGGAAGGAAGGAAGGAAGGAAGGAAGGAAGGAAAGAAGAGCTTTAATCTTAGCTTCCCTTGTTGATGATTAGAGACTCCTAAGATTGCATCTCCCCACTCCTCCCCGCGCCATTTTATAAAGGCTTACAATTAGGCACAAGAATGCCGAAGCAAACTTTTTCTTCAGTGAAAGAAGTAGGGAATATCTAGTGGTAGTGTAATACACGGCAAGGCAGTCAATTTGGATGATGCAGAAAGTCAGGGGTAGTCTTAACTACTACAGAGTATCCAGTGCAGGGCCCTGTCTGCCTACAATCCCATCCCACAGTAAAAAGGGAAAGAACAGGCTTCTGCAGCCATGAACACCTGCCCCTCTGGGGTTCAGGCAGCTGACTTAGCAGTGGCAGTGTGCCACTCCTTGGCAGCTCACTCAAGGGCTGTCCCTTGCTGGGGCCTGGGATGGTCCCAGCAAGACAGAAGCAGAGAGTTCAGCGATTCTGGGGGTCCATCCTGGACTTTTGCCCAGGGCTCCAGAATTGCTAATGCTACCCTGAAGGAAGGGAAAGCAATGCAATAAAGAAACGATATGCAACAGAGAACACAACAAAGAATGAGAGCCAGTAGTGTCATGGTTAGAATGTTTGACAGGGATCTGGAAGACCCAGGTTTGAGTCCTCCCTCTGTCATGGACGCTTCCTGGATGACTTTGGTCCAGTCACTTATGCTCAGCCTAACTTACCTCACAGGATGGTTGTGAGGATAAAATAGAGTAGAACAATGTAAACTGCTTGGGATTCCCTTTGGGAATAAAGGTGAGGTATAATTGAAGTAAATAAATCAAATAAATACTGTGGTATCTTGAAGGCTATGATATAAGGTCACATCAACTTTCTCTAGAGCATACTTCATGTAGATCCTCCTCCACAAAAGCATAGGTGACAACACATCTGTTAATCTTTAAGATGCTACAAGATTCCTTCTTGCCTTGGAAGCAATGAATTAACATAGCCACCTCTCTGGAACATAATGTTAATTAGGAATTATTATTTTTTCACTACTCCATTATGTATGTGGGTGCCCAATCTGGAATTTCTGCCTCAGACACCCAAATAACTAGACTGCCTCTGACATCAGTTGCTGCTTGCTTGGAAATTGAATTCTTTTTAATACTCAAACACCTCCTGCCACAAGGTTCATATTCTCCATTCACCTCTCTCTCTCTCTCTTTTTCCAAAATCATAATTAAGAAGCATGAGCCCTAAAATGAATGGTATACTTCTCCTACCTTCTTGCATCTGGGCATTTCCTCCTTCTAAG
This sequence comes from Eublepharis macularius, assembly GCF_028583425.1. Classification (NCBI taxonomy): domain Eukaryota; kingdom Metazoa; phylum Chordata; class Lepidosauria; order Squamata; family Eublepharidae; genus Eublepharis; species Eublepharis macularius. Next base: position 141,339,539 of record NC_072794.1, on the reverse strand, counting down.
CTCTGAACATATTTTCTGAGTGCCATCAAGTCAGTGATTAGCGGTCGAAACTTTCCTTGAATATGCATGTCATCAAAATCATATAATACATGTCTACACATCTCTTCTCAATTAATTTTCCATCTATATCCTCCTGTACCGGCCTCATTCTGTTTGCATTTTGAATTAATGTTTGCAGGATAAATGGAACCATCTTGGTCATGAAGGATGGAGGGGTGGGGATGGGGAGAAGAGAAAACCAAGGCCTAGAGAAACTGCTCCTTGAACTTTTCATTTAAAAAGGCTGAGCTCTGCAAGCAGTTCTGAGGAGTTTGACACAATACATCCCAAAATATTGATCAAACAGCTTGATTTTTCTACTAAATCCTGCAATAAAAAAGACCATACTTTTGTCTCAAAGTAATTCCCTAAGCACTGGGGTGGCGGGGAGGGGGTAGGGATTTGTATTTATATGCCACAAAGAGAAATAGGTTCTAGTATTTATGGTTTAGTCTTGATCAAATCAAGCCTGAATTCTCCCTGGAAGCCAAAATGATAAAACTGAGGCTATTGTACTTTGGTCACATCATGAGAAGACAAGATTCTCTGGAAAAGTCAATAATGCTCGGAAAAGTAAAATGCAGTAGGAAAAGAGGAAGACCTAAATTGAGATGGCTCAACTCAGTAAAAGAAGCCCCGTCCTCCAGTTTGCAGGATCTGAGCAAGTCTGTTAGTGATAGGAGATCTTTCCTTCATAGGGTCACCATAGGTCAGCGGCGATGGCACATAGCACAACCCATTCACAACCTTAGTGCTTTTGACATCGTACGCTTCAATTCCTTAGTATTACTGGCTGAGGGGGAGAAGGGGCTTAAACTATAGAAATTAGTGGAAGAAAAATGCAAGTGCTTTTAATGAACAGAGTCTCAGGTGACTTGAAGCACCACAGATGTTACAAGTCCCATTTATTTCTTACTCTGCCTGTTGCCTCCATTCGCCATCTTTGAAACAAGGAAGACTACCAAAGGAGAGGAGGGAGAGATTGACTCGCATCTCTCCCTGCATGGATAGAATTTTAGAATATGCTTAAAATTTTGGATTATAAATTCTGTGGGGCATAAATTTATTTATCTAAAACATTTATAAGCTGCCTTCCCACCCTAAATAGGGACTCCAAGGTAGCGCAAACAACAGATAATTATTTTTTTAAAATACTTTTATTGAAATTGTAAGATCTATAACAACACTGAGATAGCAATAAATAGCAATAAATAACAATAGATAGCAATAACAATAATATTAGTAATAACAATAATATAAACAATGTGTGGCTCTCTAAAAAACAAGAAGACATATCTAGTTATATAACTGCTTTTTCGGGGAGAATATGTTAACAATATCTAACGTGGTGCTTCAATATATGAGTCTCTTACACACTTGCACATAAATTAAAGATTTTTAATCCAGATAGAGAACTATTAGTTTCTAAGTAATCAAAGAAAGGGAACCATTTCTCAATAAAGTTCGTTGTGTTCGGGAAATGTTCAACAAAAGATAATTAAAACATTAAAACTACATTTCAAATGCATATATAAATACAATACAAATATAAACACATAAACAAGTAAGGAAGGAGGGCCAATATGAATTTACTGAGGGTACATCAAATGAAACAAAAACTGTCTTCACCTGCTGGTGAAAGACAATCTACTTGGGAGGATGCGTCTTCTTCTCCTCTGTAATGGTGCTACAATGATTCCCAAGAGGTTTGTTTTTCTTCAACATCAGCCACAGGCATAACTGCTGTGAAACTAAAGGAGCCATGATGATACAACTGCTGATTAATTCTGCCCTTTGTATAAGTCCTTTAAAAAAGCCCCAAAAGATGTGTGTCTAGAAATCTTGGGTGCCCTGGTAATGTAATCATGCTCAATTTTGGGGGGCACTATCATCATGTTGAAACTTCCAGAAAAGTGAGAATTGTATCCTGGTTTGAATACTTTTGGGGAATGCAGACTAGTGCTTGGTGACCTTTAATGGACTTCCACTGATATTAAAGCTCTGCCATTTATAATTCCAAGAAGAATCAGAACCAATATTGCATCTTCCCTTCTATGAACAACATTTTAGAATGTGCCCAAAATATAACCAAATAGGAGTGCTTTTTAATTTTCCAAAATACTCTTTCTAGGTATTCTCTTGCAGCTATTTTTCTGTTTCTTAATAGTCAATACTATTGAAACCAATACCTTAGCAATGCAAAACTTCCATTTATTATTACTGCTTTGTTTTGAAAAAATCTATCCTCTGATTGGAATTTAACTGAAAGGATGTTTCATTACTTCAAGCTGCATGTTCACTTTTGACCAAATATTTTGAGAAGCAATATTGAAATAATTTGCAAGTTTCCTTGAGGGGAAAAATAGACAAATGGCTGGGACACGAGGAAATCAGTCTGATGGGTAGCCTACTAGCTGGGAGTGTGTCCCTTTCATAGAGAACAAGCCGTCATCTTACTTATGCCGATGGAGTATAAATCAAAGAAACAAAGCTGACTTTCATGACTGCTTGTCTAGACAATTGAAGGTCCTTTAAACAATATAAATATTACTCCGTAAAGTAGTCAAACTGATAGAATGCCTCCACAGGCTTCTATGAGAACAGGAGTGGGGGAGAGGCAAAATTCCACCAAGTGGTGCAAGAACTGTATAAATATAATTGTAGGTTCCAGAGAACATAATCTCAGGTAAAATAAGCAGGTTTCTCAGACAAAATACTCCTCCCTATGTCATCCATCTTTAGAAAAGCAATCTGCAGAATGAGCCCTTTTCCAAAAGAGCACTGCTTGTCAAGAATGATTTTTTTAAAGGAATATTGAATGGTTGTTCATGGGCCTCAAGTGCTGTTTCGGTTGGCCCCTTAAGGTAGATTCATCATACTTGGCTCCATCTCATCCCACAAACATTAATATTGTTTTTCTGGTATAGCCTAGATTGGAATTGCTCTCATAAAGCTTTTCTCAGTGTTCACGCATCTTTATATTAATACCGTGAGCGATACACCTGGGATCTGTTCAGCTGTTTAAAGCACATGCAAGTAAAGAGAAGTATTCTTGCTTCCAGCAGTTACATGCCAAGGCATCTGCATCAGTAACAAACACCTTCAGGGAGCCCTATACACATAGAATTATAGAATCATAGGATTGGAAGGGACTTCCAGGGTCATCTAGTCCAACCCCCTGCACAATGTGGGAAATTCACAATTACCTCCCTCCCCACATCCCCAGTGACCCCTGCTCCATGCCCAGAAGATGGCAAAACACCCTCAGGATCCCTAGCTGAACTGGCCTGGGGAAAATTGCTTCCTGACTAGAGATGGGCACGAACAGCAATATGAACTAAAAAAAGCCATGAACAGCCCAATCAGCTGTTTGCAAACAAGCTGTTCGTGAGGCCCCATTCTAAATGAACAGGTGGTCGTTGCAAGCCTCATTCGTTGCTGTTCATCAAGCCAATCTGGCACCTGCAGTCAATTACCTTGGCAACGGGAGGCAGGGACTGCCTGAACACTGTCTGAACTCCTGCTGTTGCCCTGGAAACCCCAATCTAAGCCCAATTTAGCTTGATAGGCAGGTCTTCCTTTCAAGTGTGGAGCTCCAAGTTTGTTACAAGGAAGCAAAGAGCAGGGGGGAGGGGGGCTCCCAGCTTTGGTTTTGCAGACAGTGAGGGAGAAACAGTTGCTGTTGGCATTTTGAGAGAGAGACAGGGAGAGTGCATTGGAGCTTGAATTTTCTTTGTGTGGTGGGATAGGGGTCTACCTCTTTAAGTTTCAGGGCTGCTGCCAGGCTCTGGGCCAAGCTATTATTTATTACTGGTACCTTTCCTGCTGCCTGCTCAGGTAAGGTTTCTGGGAGTGGTGTGGTAGAGATCTACCCCTTCAGGTTACAGAGCTGCTGCCAGGCTCTGGGGCCAAGCTATTATTTATTATTGGCACATTTCCTGCTGCCTGCTCAGGTAGGGTTTCTGGGAGTAGTGTGTTAGGGATCATGATGGCTGGAGGAAAGCCTACTGGCCCCCACGAACAATGAACAATGAACATGTTCCTGAACAGGTCATGTTCGTCAATGTTCATTGTTCGTGGATGGCAATGAACAATGAACACCATGTTCAATTTTTTTCTGTTCGTGCCCATGTCTATTCCTGATCCTGACCCTAAAGTGGCGATTGGCATTACCCTGAGCATGTAACAAGGGGTCACATGAACTAAGCTCTGATGTCACCACATAGAAGTACACATGCATGGTCTTTGGGCATGTAGGGTTGGATCTAGCCAACTGTTTTTGCTCAGTCTCACTGAGTTCCCCTCCTTGCTATGGCCCCCATCCCACATAGCTTTTTACCAAAGCAGGTACCCCAATGGTCAGTATATCTTTTTTGATGATCAAAGGGGATCCCTTCCTCTCCTTTTCACATTGTTACACTTTATCACGCCATCATTTAGCACATCCTCTTCAACAAGTATCTTCATTACATCAGCATTGGCAAGTGTCTTCCTTACAAGCATGCTGATGTAGTGAAGATACTTGGAATTGGAACTGTTATATTGGACTATTGAACATTGGGTCTGAATACTTATGCATGGAGTAGATTATAAGTTTTTTGGGGACAAAATCACTTTGCACTAGCACTTTGAACAATAAAATTCTAAATTGTTAGTGTGGTCTTCTGGGACCTGCAGTCCCCTTGTATTTTCAGATTGTTGAGACCAGTCCTTTTGATTGTTTTGTTGTCTCTGCAAGTCGCTTTAAGGATAAAATGCGGCAGGGTTGGTGGGCAGAGGTGGCAGTCTAAGCCCTGCAGCTAACGAGGCAGGCAATCGGGCACCAATGTTCCTGCTACTGTGTGCAGCTTCATAACTGCACATGAATTTTTGCCTTTTTGTGCACAGCTTCTCAGCTGAAGCTCACGGAGGGTTGCCTGGGGCCCTGCCTTCCCTGTTAGAGCAGTTATACCATAAAATTCATAGAACCGAGGGGCAGCCTGGATATCTCTTGCAGCTCTGGCTCTCCTTAAGGGCCTGTGCTTTTCCAGGAGCAGCAGAAGCTAATTGGCTGGCTGCTAGAAGCTCAAGAGAGAGCGTGGGGCTCAAGATCCACCTTCCTGCTTTCTCCGTCTGTACCTCAGTCTCAGCTTCCTTTTAATGATCACTTCTGAAAGCTTGCAGCCCATCTTTCCCTCTTCCCTCAGCCATCTGTCCTTGTAGCAGAGTGAGAGGTCTTCCTCCCCCCCCCCAAACCTCCATGTTATTCAAGGGCTCAAAGCCTCCCTCAGCAAAGTTGCTTCAGGCCGTCAGGCAGCTTGTGTTAGCAGACTGACTTGGGATCAGTCTCAACCAGGCAATTTTGTAGAGGAAAATTTGCTGGGTAAGGGAGGTGCATGTGCGCAAAAGCACTCTCCCCCTCGGATTGGATTTCTGTGTCTCACTAGAAAAGTGCACTGCAAAACAGTTGAGGGTCTTTGCATTGGGGTTGCATGCCATGCAGCATTTACGTCACCTGCACCTCGCTGGGTAGGGCAGGGATCTGCACCTTAGTGTTGCTACTGGATGGCAGACATTTGTGGGTGGGAAAGCTGGCCAGCTGGCTGGATAATGGTGGGGGAGTTGTGTGGCTATTTCTCCCAAGCCTCCCCTTCTTCCTTCTCAGCTCCTCCCCTCCTGCAGGGACCAGGCCTCTCCACCTGACCCAGCAGCAGGAGGATGTGTGAACGCCTCTTTGGGGATCACCAGGGCTGGAGTTGCCTCTGGCCTCACTGTCGTCTCACATGAGCCCTGTTCAATGTGAGAAGGCTGAGGTGTTTCTGTGGGGGCTGTAGTGTGAGGGGAAGTGGGAGCCGGCTTTTATTGGTGGGAAAAGGGAAGGAAGGAGGCTGCAGGGATGCTCAGTGCCCCAGCCAGACTTTGGTGTGGAGGGTGGTTAGCCGGGATTCGGTTTCGTTTTCCTGGCCATGTCGGACACTCCTCTCCGCAGGTCTGGGAGGAAGCAGCCGAGCAGCCTGAATGGGTGGTTGACCTGAGAGGGTTAACCCCCAGGACTCCCAGGTAGGGGGTCAGGGTCCGGAGCGCTGCAGGAAGAGCCCCCTGAAGTCGATCCAGGGGGTAAATAGCCCATCTGCTCCTATGGAGGCCGGCAGACTTGCACAGCACATCGCGTGCTGCCGGGCCATGGAGAACGGCAACAAGCAGATTTAAGGTGAAAACCTGTAAGTAAGCGGATCCCTTCTGTTACTCTAAGCGTATGCGAAGGATTGGTGGGAGTTGAAGCTTAAGAAGGCTTGGATATCTTCCCCTTCATTGAGTTTTGGAACTTAGTAGGTGGACTCCCCACCCCCTAAGATGGCGACGAAAAAGCAGAGCCCTGCTGTGGGCAAATCGGTTTCGGCTGTGTTGCAGGGGAAGGGAGAGACTCTTGAAGAGGTGATTAAACGGTCGGTCATTGAAGCTATGAAGCCCTTTGTTGATAAGCTAAATGAAATCGGACAAAGGGTTGGCTCAGTTGAAAATGAAGTGAAAACCATTAAAGATGTAGCGCTCGAGGCAGAAGAATCTGCTCGTGAAAATGCAACACTCTTGAGAGCTACAAACAAAGAAATAAAGCTTTTGGAGAATCAATTGATAGGACTACAAGTGGATCGTGCTCAGACGGTATTGCATTTACAGAATGTGAAGGAGGAGGAAAGTGGAAATTTAAAGGATTTGGTGTCGGAACTTTTGGCGTCATTCGCAAAGGCAACTAAAGAAGAGTTAAAAAGCGATATTCTGGAAGTCTGTCGGACATCTTCAAAATATGCAATGAAGTGTCAGCTGCCTCGTGAGATTATTATTGATTTTTCATCTAAGAAGACTCGGGACACCATTTTATACAATTTGACCAATGTGGACTTGGACTTTCTTGGCAACAAGGTTAAGATATTGAAGGACGTTCCATTTTTAGCTCGGAAAAGAAGATTCAAATACAAAAGGTTTGCAGCTCTTCTGAGAAAGCGTGATATAAAATACAAATGGTTATTTCCGGAAGGCATCTGGTTTAGATACAAGATAATATCGGAAGTACAGCTGAAGGATTTTGTGCTTAATCATCAAGAGTTTGAGCAAGAAGAAGATCCAGAATCTGAAGGGGGGAGTGGGGAGGAGTGAGTGAGCGCAGCTATTGTAGCTGTTCAAAGAGAACTGAGACGGAGACGCGGGGGGGGGGGGGGGAAGAAGACCTGATCCTGACTGTAGTTTGTATCTTATAAGATCTACCAATCTAATAAAGTTTAACTTTAAATAATTGTATTATGAAGGGAATTCAATACTTGTAGTTGTAGTTTGTGTTCTTATGTTGTTTTTTCCCCTCTCCCCTTGTTTCCTTTTTCCTTTTTCTGTTTGTAGTTTTGATGTTAGTAATTAGGAAAAAAAAAAGAGGGTGGTTAGCCGGTATGTTTTCTTTTCAGAGTGGGATTGTCAAATGTACAGCACCCCTCTGTGCTCTTGTTCCCCTCCCTGAACCTGGGTTGTCTCTTCTCCTTTCCTCTCCTTCTCATAACCAACAGGAAAGGTGGATTTTGAAGCACTTCACTACCCTGAATGGTGAATTCATGGTCATATTTTGGAGCCTGTCTAGGGAGAGAAATATGTCATAAATGGCTGAAAATCTGTGGCTTTAAAAAAAATGTATTTCTATGGAGGTTTCAAAAACTGCTGCCTCTCAGTAGAAGACTCTATTAGGAAAGCTCTCTTCTCTAAGTCTTAGCCTAGTCCTTTGGTTTCTAAGGATAGGACAGGGCAAGAAAGGCTGTTGATGGCAATAACACTGTGGTATCCCCAAAGTATCCAGTGATACATTAAGTCCATAGCACGTGGAAATAATATTATTTCAAAGAATCCAATGCATTTCTCCCTTGTTTCCCTCTTGAGAGTTCTACCACCTCTTTCCCCAGAAGAAAAGCCATAGATAGATAGATAGATAGATAGATAGATAGATAGATAGATAGATAGATAGATAGATAGATAGATAGATAGATAGATAGATAGATAGATAGATAGATAGATAGAACTGAAGCAGATATTTTCTTGGTGGTCACCCCTAGCCCCCACATTCATAATTTTTCCCTAAATTGAAAAATCTCAGATTCTAGCTTTTTCTCATATGAAAGGTATTGCCCCTTAACAATCTTGGTTGCCTTATTTTGACTTTTTTGAGCTCAGCAAAAATATTAACCAGTTCTTTGTGTATCGAACTTGAAGTAACTTCCAGTACAGTGAATAAAATATGTAAGACAATCAAATGGAATAGAACATCCTGCAAACATCCATGGGCACACACACAGATTGGCAGGCTTTGGCCAGAGAGTTGTAAGCAGGCCATTTTAAAGGTTTGATTATTTTTTTAAGGAAGGAAGAAAGAAAAAACTCAGTAGATTACTTCACCTGTGCAGGCACTGATGATTTCTTTGGGGACCCAGCCCTTCCAAGCTCTAATGTAAAGCCTTGTCTGTTACAGGGTTGTTTTTTTGTTCTCTCAAGGAAAAGGGGGGGGGGACTCACACTCATATTATTCCAGCATTTAAAACACAGTAAAAAAAATAGCTGATAGTTTTGGAGGTGTGATTTATTTATTTTATGAATCACAGAAGAGCCCATAACTCAAAAGAGATTAAGGTTGAAGCAGGTTGTATGGCTCTTGCATTACAAGTGGAGATTAATGTCTTATCTCATGAAGGACTGTCATTAACTGCTTCACATTGTGATAGTTTAATGTTAGTGACAGGGGGGAAATGTACTTTTAACATTCTGAAGATGTTCTTGATCCCTGTTTCCCTTTACCACAATGTCATTGAGCCTGAAAGTCATTATACCTAGAATATCTATTGGAAAATGATCTTTTTAAATTTGCCGAGAAAACAAGCTTGCATGATTGGCTCATTGAAAGACACAGCTCTGCTTCCATGAAATGTAATCCTTCTCTCTCCCGGTTTCCTATGTTTGTTTTATAGGGATTGCCTATTCCTGTATGAATCCATTTGCTAGATCCCTCCACTCAGCAGTTGATCATGACCCCCCCCCCCACCAAACGGAGAATCTGCTCCTCCCAAGGCCATGCCTTCATGGTTGCACCCCATTGTTGTGGCATGATCTGCCAAAAGAGATAAAGGAGGTGACCTTTTGACTTTTCAAAAGAGTTGTGTTATTGGGTACATTTTTTCCAGGATGGTTTCAGGTGGGTGGTTGGGGAACAGTGTGTGACGCAGGTTGTGGTTTTTGGGGCGAAATTAGTGGTATGTTACTGTTGGGGTTTTGTGATCCAGTTTGAACTCTTTGGAGGAATGGAAGATATAAATATTTGCAACAAACAAACAAGTAAAGGCATAATGAGAAAATGTTCCTCTTCAGTTTCTTTCGGCTGATGTTTATATTTTTGTCAACTGTTTCAGTTCTCCAAATTTGCCAGTTTTGTAAACCTGTATTGTGAAGGCATGCTGTTCAAATTTATGTGTGTCTTATGTGGTATTTATAAATGCAATGTATGCAATTTATATGAATAATATACATGGAATAAGGGGGGGCCCTGCAAGAACTCATGAGGGAAGAGAAATCCAATTTCTTCTCTCCCCTCCTTTTGACCATTTCATTTGCTGAATCCTTGCTATTCTCCCTTACGAGCCCCCTTTTCTTACCCATCCCCCTACTGCTGGGTAGGGTTGCCAACTTCAGCTTGGGAAATTCCTAGAGGCTTAGCGGTGGTGCCTGGGGAAGGGGCAGAATTTGGAGAGGGAGGTCAGCAAAAGTGTGATGCAATAGAGTCCAACCTCCAAAACTGCCATTTTCTCCAGGGGAACCAGTGGTCAATTGTAATTCTCTTGGAAGTCAATCCTATAATTCAGGGAGAATTACAATTGACCTCCAGTTGCACTGGAGAAAATGGCAGCTTTGGAGGGAGGACCCTATGGCATCATATCGTTGACTGGAGGCCAGAAAAATCGCAGGCCCCACCTAGAAATTGGTAACCCTTGTTCAAGTCCATTTGACACACTCTTTGTTTTTAGTTTCCTCCCTACTCCACACTTTCCCAATACTGCTTTCTCCTCTCATTCCATTTCTCATCCTGGCAGAACCTCCCCAACCCACCTATTCACTTAGAGCCAAACTATTTATTTATTTATTTTATCATATTTATATTCCGCCCTCCCCGCAAGCAGGCTCAGGGAGGATAACAGCATTAAAAACATTTAAAACATTTCATTAAACATTATCATAAAACATTACAAGCATTGTATAAAGATATTAAAAATAGCAGCACTCTTTTTTTTTCACTTGTTCTCTACTTGATCAAGTGGAGCGCAAGTGTGAACGGCAAGTGAACAGGGAGGAATACACATGAGTCTGTTCACTTGCCAGGCAAATGTAATTCGTCACTTCTAGCTTGGCTCTCAGTTTGCCTATCCCTTTTGCAACAGGCCCAGTTGCCCATTTTTTTTTCTTCTCCTCCTTGCCAGTTACCTCCCTTTTCTTCTTTAGCCTGATCCCAACCTTTTCCATCAATGTTTTCATTGGGTCTACTTTGAATTTTGCATTGTCTGCACATTTGGTTATGTCACTGGTTAGGTTTTGTTTTTAACCCCGAACATTTTTTTTTTCTAAATCCCTCTCTACCCAATATTTTTCCTTTGCAGAAACAAATATCCTAGCCCAGGGCTTTTTCTAAGCTGGAATGCAGTGGAACAGAGTTCCGGAACCTCTTGAAAATGGACACATGGCTGGTGGCCCTGCCCCCTGATCTCCAGACAGAGGGGAGTTTACATTGCCCTCCGTGCTGCTGCAGCGGCGTGGAGGGCAATCTAAACTCCCCTCTGTCTGGAGATCAGGGGGCGGGGCCACCAGCCATGTGTCCATTTTCGCCGAGGGCGATTTAAACTTTTAAAAACCTCCCCCTTGTTCCAGCTGACCCAAAGTGCCATCATTGGACCTGGGAGCATGTGTGCACTTTGCGCATGCACATGTGGTACCAGGGGCACCACCTCCTGCCAAGAGTTGCCCCTGTGCTGGCAACCCACTGAGTTTCACCACCTCTTTTCCCAGAAAAAAAGCCCTGCCCTAGCCCCATTGTATGAACGTCTTGAACCACACGGTGTGGCCACCCATGGAAATTAGATATGTGACGTATATTATGAATAAGATTAATTTGTTTATGCAGCACGAATGAGAAAGTCAAAAGAGTTGCTACCATTTTACTATCTGATCTACCACACGTTTTTACCATTCTGGTGCACTTTATTTATGAGAAAATCCTTCTTTTTCATTTGGCAGAATGATGCAGATGCCTGTGCTTCCTCCAGGTAAGACAAACCTCTCTGAGGCAGGTTAGTGTCTGTATGGGTTGAAGCAGAATGCTCCGAAAGTCAAATCTAACCTGCAGAACCGGGTTTGATTCCCCACTCCTCTGCTTGAAGCCAGCTGGGAGACTTTGGGTCAGTCACAGCTTCTCAGAGCTCTCTCAGCCCCACCCACCTCACAGGGTGATTGTCATGAGGATAATAACCACACACTTTGTAAACTGCTCTGAGTGGGTGTTGTCCTGAAGAGCTGTATACAAACTGAATGTTTATTATTATTATTAGACATCAGCTGAAATGTAGTGCTGAAAAGTACAAACTAAACCAGCACAACTTGAGGGTCACCAAGCCAAATGCAATCGAGGAGCCATGCATTCTTGCTCAGAAGGGGCTTAATAAACTTTCTGGTTTTACCCTCTCCCTGGGACTTTAAATATGGTAGTGGTGAAGAAGACAGTCAAGCACCTAACAGGCCAAATTACACTGCAGATTCATTCAGCTTGGTTTGGTGGGTCACATGTTGTACAAGATTTCTACAAAGTAGACAAACAGTGCAATCAATGGGCTTAGGCTGGAGTAACTCTGCTTAGGATTTCACTAAAAGAGTACAAACAAGAAAGGGCACAGGCATTTGTAGGGGCAGAAGATCTTCGCATAGTTGAGCGTAATGCAAATGGAGGAGAGAAAGGTGCAGGCAGGGAGGTACTGAACAGCAGAGTAGGAAGATGGAGGTGGCAGGAACAAGACTCTGAATGGCTTTGAAAATAAGGACGAGGAGTTTGTGCTGGACCCAGGAGCTGACAGGAAACCAGTGAAGGGATTTAAGGAGAAGTGTCACATAGTCAGAAAGACAATATAAGTGAATTATTTTGATGGTAGAATACTAGATAAAGATATGAGGTTGTCATGCTGTAGGTGGGACCAGGAGTTCTCCCAGAGTTACAACTGATCTCCAGACTAAAGAGATCAGCTTCCCTAGATGAAATAGCTGCTTCAGAGGGGAGATTCTATGGTATCACATCCCAGCAAAGCTCCCTCCTGTCCCCAAACTTCACCCTCCTCAGCACTGCCCCCAAATCTCCAAGAAACTTCTAAGCCAGAGTTGGCAATCACAGAAGATGTGGACCAAGGATGGGGTCCACCCTAGCTAAACTGTTTCACTTTTGTGTCTTTTAATTTGTTCCTCCAAAGTTGGCTGTAAACCCTTGGCTGGCTGAGCAAACAATAGAAAAAAGAGTTGTACAACTTTGTGGCTGCCCCTTTTGGGGGGAGGGGGCACTTTAGAGGAGCAACAGGTCCTGGCAATATTGGAGACAGATTCCTGGGATAGAGGGATCATTGTTTTGACCCATAAAGTCTTCTTACATCCTTATGAAAAACTCTGTAAATGTCTCAGATTTCCCGTCTCCCCTTCTACGGTCTTCTTATGGGCTTTCTTTCTTTTTCCAAACCCATTTGCTGGTCCTTATTTGTGGTAAGCAATTACCGTGCTTTAAAACAAACTCCACGAAAAGCAATGTTATTTTTTTCAAGTGGAGATCAAAGAACAAGGCACACATAAAAGCGCTCTTATAAAAAAAAGCTGTATATTAAATAAACTAAGCTATATCCATATGCCCTTTTTAAACATCCAAGCCTCATGCTTTCTTCTCTAGAAGACTGTTTATTGCTGCTAGGAATGTTAACATGTTATAGAAAAGGCATGTGTTGTACAATGGGAATGTATCACACAGCCAGCAATCGGCATGTCATTACCTTATATCGTTTTCAAGGTCATGAGCACCCCCTTAATTTTTTTTAAGAGATGTGAACTCATGAAACAATTTGGCCCTTCTAGAGTTCCAGATGTGATCTCACAATAGAATGTTACTCAGCTGAATAGACCAATTGCACGAGATTCCAGTAAACCTTCATTTTTTCCCCTTGGTTTTCTTTCATCTCATATAATCAGTACCATAGTTAATCATTTCCATGCTAGGGCAGGCTCCCAATTTCTTGCTTTGTTTTGGATGGATTTTGTCAACCTAGGGGACTACCTGGAGTGTCAGCCAGGGATGCGGTACCCATCATGGGGTATCTGTGCGGCAAAAGCTACAAGAAAGGGTAAATGCCCTTGTTAAGCTGGTAATGCTGCCATGGGTGGATGATATTGCATTATCTTCTTTTTTTAAGGCCACTAGAAAGTTTATGTCATCACAGTATTCACCAAACGGTGTGCAGTTGCTGTGATATCACATTGTGTTGTAGCCTATATTATGCTGTACTTATTTTCATTGTTTTCTAATTCGGTAATCCGCCTTGAGTCTGAGTGAAAAAAGGTAGACCATATATGAAGTAAGCAAATAAATGAACATCTAAGTACATATCATCAATACCATAAAAGCAATCAAACACTGATACCATAAAAAGCAATCAAATATCATGAGATGAATAATGATTGAACTTACATTAACACCACATTCATTTGATGTTTTACATGGCAGGGATCAATCATGCATGCAGTTTTGTTTTGAAGTCACAAAAATGGGTTACCAATGCTATAAAAATGGAAGGGGCGACTGAACACACTCCTTGTCCATTGCCATCTAACTTGGCATCAGTATGAACCAAGAATAGTGATGGACCTTTAAGTGTACTGATGATGTAACCCAAAAGCCCTGTTCATGTTTAAGTGAACATCTTGCAGGTACATCCATACATCGGTTTATAAAAAGAGACAATGAGTATTAACTTTACCAATGAAACCATGGACCAGTACCTGGATTAGTGTGTGGTTTTTATCACACGTTCAGTTCTATATGCATTGAATATAACATGAGAATTACTCAGCACACATATAAAGAAAAATAAAAAATACACTGTACACAGGTTGTATATAATTTGTGAACAGGCCTATAGTTTTTTTATTCAGATAGATTTCTCCCAATCAGAAGTTGTTGTGATAATAAACTGCCATCTGCTATGATCTAGTTTAATCTATGCCCAGTTTTCTCTTTCCCCACGAACAGCACACAGTGGCTGAGGGCCAAATCAGACATGCACAGGAAACTCTGTTAAACCCCATTAACAAGTTATAGAGCCCCAGTTTGTATTGAGACTACACCGAGAGCGGAGGGCATAAGCTTTCCTCTCCATCATTTTCCTATCCTGAAACAGCTCCAGGGGGCTAGTAGTTGTCCTGCTGAGGACAAATTTGTGCATATTTTGCTGCCTGTTTCACATGCCTATCAAAGTAGTTCCTGGGGCAGATACTCCTATTGCCACTCATGCCCAGAGTCTTCCAAATTAATCATAGAACCATGCATTGGACTCAATGTCTTATTCCTTCCAACGTATTTCCATGTTAGACCCCCCTCCCCACCCCATTTCTGTCCTCTACTTAATGGAGCCACAGCAGAACAGTGATGGAAGTGACCATGGCTTCATTGGAGAGCACGCGCTTTGCATACTCTTCTCCTTGTCTGACTCCTCCCCCACCCCCAGTCTGGCCTCTTCCCCTGCAAGCTCCTCCATTGTCACTGCTGGGCTCTGTGGCCACCTGGCTCATAGGATAGTTTCAGCTCCTTGAATGCCTGGAGCCATGATGACTTGCTCCATCACCCAGCCTCTTTTCAGCTGGCCCAGCCCCACTCCATAAAGGAGGAAGGAAGAGAACAGGCAGCTCTCCACTCACCCAGCTTACAGAGTGGTGGTAGCTGGGCTCCTTCTTCCCATCCAGCTCAGTTGCAGTGGGTCAGCGTGCTTCCATGTTCATACACATCCATATCTATTTCTGCTACCCATGCCAGCTTGATTCATGGTGTACCCAGGACTGAGACCAGCTCCAGCTGTGGAGGCTTGGATCCCTCAGCACCCACCCTGGTAGCTTTGTGCATGTCTTCCATAACCTATCTCCTTCTCTCTCTTTCTCTGGCTGAGTGAAGTGCGCTGGTGCATGAGGATCACAACCTGGGAGAGCTCCCCCCAAAGGTGCTGGTACTCTTTATCATCACCCCCAAAAGCCCTGTGTGTACTTCATTTATGTAAACTTATTATTGACAACTGATGATCCTTTCCCCAAACAATAATTATTTATCACAGCTGGCAAATGAAATGAGAATCCTTTATTAGTTGGTTCTAAACAATTGTGTGTGCAGCACCTAAGCAGCCTTTCCTCAAATACATTGCCACTGTGGTGAAACTTTTAGTATAATATGGGGGAACAACATTTGCTGCAGATGTGGGAATTGAGGAGGATCTGATGGACAGAAAGGTAAAAGTTTTTCCAGGCTTAAAGAGCAGCAAAGAGGAAATTATAAAGATGAGAGTGGGGAAAAAAGAGAAAAAGCAAAAGAGTAAGATTTGTGCAGAGTTCTGTATTTGGCTGGCATGTTGCAACTTGGATAATTATAAATTAGATTCTATATCAACTGACAGCGTCCAGATTATACAACCTTTTTACGTAGCTCAATATGTATACTTATATTTTTAAACACTATATTTTTAAACATAGCTCCTGCCTGAAATGATAATAGTTACTATCAGATTTATGCAGAACCTCACTCCTTGCCATTTTGCATTTGGCTCTGCCTCCTTGGATTTGCGCCCACCACCATCTATTGGAATTCCAAAGATGCCCACAAAAGATTAGGGATCCCTACTCTAGGGGAGCTGATCTCTGTAGTCTAGGGATCAACTGTCATTCTGGGAGATCTCCAGGATTCACCTAGAGGTTATCATGCCAAGTATTTTCCTCACCTCTGTTACATCAAGTAACTAGCTGCTGCTGGAAAAAGGGCAAAGAAACATGTAATTCTTCATTGGGTCTTATCCAGCCAGAATTTCACTCGGTCTCACCTTATTCCTCTCCTACTCGCCTACATGGCTTTTGTCCAGGTGTAGCCCACAATCCCCAGCACAGTCTTTTTGTGGTCAAAAGAACCCCCTCCTCCTTTTTTACTAGCAGAACAGCTGGTTGGATCTAGTAGTGTGTTCTTTTGGGAACTTTTTGTAGGGTTTTGTTGTTTCCATTTTGGGAGTATGCTAATTTAAACCACTTGAGGAAAAATATGGAGCTGCAATATGCCTATAGAAGATTATTCTGTTTCACAACAAAGGAAAACAAGTAACAGTATGCCCCAATTAGCCTTTGTTTGGTAGGGCTGTCCATTTTTTAGCCAAATTAACAGGGATCTGTTAATTTAGACTACAGTATCTAAATAGATCAAGATCCAGCTCTGGCTGTCCTGTGAAATTGCTGCAGGTTACTTAGCCTTTCATTTCCATCTATGCCAAGGTCTTACCCAGAAGAAGCTATAAAATGTTACCTCCTCCTTGTTCTTGCTGGACCAGTGATTCTCTCTGATATCAACAGACCTAATTCTACCTTCTGTTCTAATGTACAACTCCATTATCCCCTTTCCAAGAGTGGGACTTTGTGCCTGTTAGGTAAACAGTTGTCCATTAATGGTTTGTTATTGCTTCTGTACACATGGTGAAACACAGCAGGTACTCTCAGCAAATAAACATGCAGTTCTTTAAAGAATGGGGGCGGGCGGGGAAGAGAGAGATAAATGTAGAGCAGGCTATGAAGTTCTGTTTGATTTAGGGTTTCTTTTTTGTTTTTCTTATAATGATCAAAACCATTCCTACTACTGAACCACATGAAAAATAAAGCTAGCATTTGTGTCTGTGCCAAAAAGGTAGAAAACCCTTTTGGCCCATGGAATAAAGGAAGAGAGAGATAAATTAGAAACTAGTAACAAGCATTTTTATTCAGTGGGGGGGGGGGAGGAGGAATTCTAAATGCTACTTCATCTAAGGATTTATTTTATGATGACCATGTATAGGAGCATGTATAGAGTTAGACCATTGGTCCATCTACTCTCGTAACATTTATTTCCTGACTGGCAGCTCCCCAATTCGTGTTTGAGGCCTTTTCTAGCCCTGTTAACCAAGATTCATTTAAAAATGGCAATAATTGAGCTTGCGACCATTCAAAGCATATGTTCTACCCAAGCTCTATGAGCCAGTATCAACAGGTATATAGAATTCCATGCACAGTCAGAATTATTACTATTTATACTGATTATTGTCTGTCCCATGTTCCAATTGCATTCTTTTCATCCATTTCTACATAGGCTCCTTCTCTGGCCTTCTTGATAGTAGCCCCAACCATGTAGAAATCCCTTGTAAGAGGACGTTCAGAAGGTGAAATCTTTGTAAGTTTTAGAAACAGCTGTTCTGCTTAAGAAAGCTTTTCACTGGTGATTTGGAAGAAGATTGGACTTTTCTACTTTTTTGTGTGTGATTCAAACTGCTAGACTTCATTTCCAGTTTTTGTATGGTTTTTAATTAATTTTTCAGTTGGTTTTATCTGAAGTATCCTTTCCTTTCATATTGTCGAAGGCTTTCACGGCCAGAGAACGATGGTTGTTGTGGGTTTTCCGGGCTGTATTGCCGTGGTCTTGGCATTGTAGTTCCTGACGTTTCACCAGCAGCTGTGGCTGGCATCTTCAGAGGTGTAGCACCAAAAGACAGAGATCTCTCAGTGTCACAGTGTAGAAAAGATGTTGGCAGGTCATTTGTATCTACTCAGGAGGGGTGGGGTTGAGCTGAGTCATCCTGTAAGAGTTTCCCAGGGTGTGGAATGCTAATGGCGGGAGGCTTCACTGTATCCTGAGGAGGTTCTTTTGCATATGGATTGGTGCTTGATGTGCTAATCTTCTCTGCAGGGCTATTGTTGAGTATTGAGTGTTTTGTTAGCCTGGTGTTTTTCAGAACTGGAAACCATGCTCTGTTCATTCTTAAGGTTTCTTCTTTCCTGTTGAAGTTTTGCTTATGCTTGTGAATTTCAATGGCTTCCCTGTGCAGTCTGACAAAGTAGTTGGAAGTGTTGTCCAGTATTTTGGTGTCCTGGAATAAGATACTGTGCCCTGTTTGAGTTAGGCTATGTTCAACCACTGCTGATTTTTCAGGTTGTCTAAGTCTGCAGTGTCTTTCATGTTCTTTTATTCTTGTCTGGATGCTACGCTTTGTGGTCCCAATGTAAACTTGTCCACAGCTGCAGGGTATACTGTATACTCCTGCAGAGGTGAGGGGGTCTCTACTGTCTTTTGCTGATCGTAGCATCTGTTGTATTTTTCGGGTGGGTCTGAATACTGCTTGAAGGTTATGCTTTTTCATAAGCTTTCCCATCTGATCAGTAATTCCTTTGAAATATGGCAAAAACACTTTTCCTGTAGGAGACTGTTTTTCCTTGGTTGTTTGATTCATCCTGGGTTTGATTGCTCTTCGGATTTCATTTCTGGAGTAGCCATTTGCCTGAAGTGCGTGGTTTAGATGATTAATTTCCTCATTGAGAAAGTGCGGCTCGCATATCCGTCTTGCACGATCCACTAATGTTTTCATTATGCCTCTTTTCTGTCAGGGGTGGTGATTGGAGTTTTTGTGTAAGTACCGATCAGTGTGAGTTGGTTTCCTGTAGACCTTGTGACCTAACTGAAAGTTTGTTTTGCGGATGACCAAGGTATCCAGAAATGGGAGTTTTCCCTCGATTTCTTTCTCCATTGTGAATTGTATGTTCAGGTGGATGTTGTTGAGATGATTTAAAAACCACATCAATTCTTCCTCCCCATGGCTCCAAATGATAAATGTATCATCCACAAACCGGAACCATACACTAGGTTTGTGGGGTGCTGATTCTAGAGCTGTTTTTTCAAAATGTTCCATGTAGAAGTTTGCTATAACTGGACTGAGAGGGCTCCCCATGGCCACCCCATCCATCTGTTCATAGAATTCGTTATCCCTTTGGAAGTAACTGGTTGTCAGACAATGATGGAATAAGGCTGTTACATCCTCTTGGAAAATCTGATTAATAAGTGCAATAGTGTCTTTTACTGGAACCTTGGTAAACAGGGATACAACATCAAAACTGACAAGTATGTCTTTTGGATTGAGTTTCAGAGAACTGATTTTGTTGATGAAATCTGCTGAATCTTTGATGTAAGACGAGGTTTTCCCGATGTGGTCCTGCAGGAGATCAGCCAGATGTCTAGCTAATTCGTATGTCGGTGAACCAATGGCACTCACAATGGGTCGGAGTGGGACTGAATCCTTATGTATTTTCGGGAGTCCATATAGTCTTGGTGGCTGTGCTTCTGTCTTGCATAGTTTTCTGTGCGTGTCGGGATGTAGTGAGGAATTCTTGATCAGTGCATTTGTTAGCCTGGTGATTTTGCAGGTGGGATCTCGTTTTAGTTTTTTGTAGGTGGAGGGGTCCCGGAGTTCCTTAATCTTCTTTTTGTATTCCTCTGTTTTCATGATCACTGTAGCATTGCCTTTATCAGCTGGTAGAATGATGATGTCTGGATCTGCATTGAGGGTCTTGATGGAATTTCTCTCCTTGCGTGTTATATTGCTGGTGGGAAGCTTTGCCTTTCGTAGAATCCTGGCTGTCTCTCCTCTTATTTCCTCAGCTTCCTCTTCAGGTAGATGACGAATGGCAGCTTCTACATTTGCAATGATGTCTTCCACAGGAATTCTGGTGGGGGTTACTGCAAAGTTTCCTCCCTTTGCCAAGATGGAGGTTTCTTCTGGTGAGAGTTGACGGTCTGTCAGATTGATGACAATGCGTGCATTGTCGAGCATTGGGCTTGTCTGTCTTTTCCCCTGTAGTTTGTTAAACTTCTGCTTCTGTCTGGATGTGTGGTTGGTAAAAACTTGTTCCATCTTCCTGTAGGTGAGATTATCGACCTTGTCCCATTCCTGACTTCTCATTTTATGGCTGGTGTTGATATGCAAGCAAAATAGCTCCTTGTCTGTGGCAGCAAGTTCTCTGTGGGTAGTGTGGATTCTCTCACGTAAGAGGGCCTGTTCTAGATGGTCATAAATGTGGTTTGCCTGTGTGGTTTTGAAGATTCTTTTTGTTGTGAGAAAAGATGGAATGGTTCTTGTGTCCCTGCAGCGTAGGAGAAAGGTTAAAGAACACAGTAGATGTTCCGAAGTGTTTCGAATCTCCAGGTAGAGACCCCCTCACCTCTGCAGGAGTATACCGTATACCCTGCAGCTGTGGACAAGTTTACATTGGGACCACAAAGCGTAGCATCCAGACAAGAATAAAAGAACATGAAAGACACTGCATACTTGGACAACCTGAAAAATCAGCAGTGGCTGAACATAGCCTAACTCAAACAGGGCACAGTATCTTATTCCAGGACACCAAAATACTGGACAACACTTCCAACTACTTTGTCAGACTGCACAGGGAAGCCATTGAAATTCACAAGCATAAGCAAAACTTTAACAGGAAAGAAGAAACCTTAAGAATGAACAGAGCATGGTTTCCAGTTCCGAAAAACACTAGGCTAACAAAACACTCAATACTCAACAATAGCCCTGCAGAGAAGATTAGCACATCAAGCCCCAATCCATATGCAAAAGAACCTCCTCAGGATACAGTGAAGCCTCCCACCATTAGCATTCCACACCCTGGGAAACTCTTACAGGATGACTCAGCTCAACCTCACCCCTCCTGAGTAGATACAAATGACCTGCCAACATCTTTTCCACACTGTGACACTGAGAGATCTCTGTCTTTTGGTGCTACACCTCTGAAGATGCCAGCCACAGCTGATGGCGAAACGTCAGGAACTACAATGCCAAGACCACGGCAATACAGCCCGGAAAACCCACAACAACCATCGTTATCCAGCCGTGAAAGCCTTCGACAATACAACAACAACAACAATAATAATAATAACAATAATTCTGCAAATCAAAACATTTGTTCTGGGTGCAGGGAGGAATAACACTTAGCAATTTGGTAATGCAGTTAGAGTGCAAGGATAATACTACCCCACCCCCCCATACTAGACAAGAAGTTTGGATTAAGCCAGGCTTTAATGAAATGTTAACAGTTGAACTGCAACTAATTAACTCATCCCCATAGTTATCCCATGTTGGGAGATTTTGATCTTCATCAGCACCATTTCCAGACACTGATCAGCATGCAGATTCACACACTGATACCCAACATTGTGACAGTTTTTAGGGGTCAGAAGGTGTCTGGATATCCTGAACAATTGGGATGGTCGTGAACTAGCCGACACAATAGTTGCTGATCTTTACTTGATTTTATCAGCCAAGACGGGCAAGTATCAAGCGGACAAGTAGTGGCTTTCATAGATGCCAGGATCCTGTTAGGGTTTATCATTGTAATTGGTTCAAAGCAGCCCAGATATAGGCCAGATGGTGTATTAAGCTTTTCTTCTATCTCATTTGTATTGCAGCTACCATCTTGATCAGAGCATATTCGTGCTATATTATCAGTGAAAAACTTAGCAAAGGCCTCACAGCTAATTGTCTGTTCTTGGGCCTGTAAAGGTTCAGATTTAGGGGTCAGAAGGTGTCTGGATACCCTGAACAATTGGGATGGTCGTGAACTAGCCAACACAATAGTTGCCGAGAAGTAACGTTTCTTTGCCGCTTTCATTTTCGCTTCATAGATCCTCCAGTGTGTTCTGAAGCAAGTTCTATCAGTTTCTGTGTGTGTTAAGCTGGCGTCTTTCTAGATGTCTTCCAGCCCTCTTCAAGTCAGCCAGCTCCCTGGTAAACTATGGTGTCGGCTTCTGTCCAAAGGGCCAGAGGGGTCAACAAAGAGCAATAGTGTCGATAGCTTCAAGGAGCTTTGCATTCCATGCTCCTACAGCAGCTTCTGTGGAGCATGTGTCTGGAATTCTAAAATCCCCCAAGGCAATTTGGAATCTGGAATGGTCTATGAGCCTTTGTGGGTGAATCATTTTAACTGGACCCCCTATTTTGTGGGGTGTTGAGGCTGTATTCACATTTGTCTTCAGCAGATAATGATCTGACCATGGTACAGGCTGAGTCTCTAATGTTGAAATAAGACTTTCCCTCAAAGACTCAATGCAAAATATTAAGTGTAGTGTGTGGCCTAACTAACCATCCCAGGGACCAGGTCTGTTTAAAGTACGTCCATTGGCATTTGCAATGTATGAAGCAAGGCAAAAAAGGCCCCTTTCCCTGCCGATTTGAAAAATGCCACCCCAAAATCTGACTCACACCAAAATGACCAGCTAATTCCATTCTCCTGTGTGAAAGAGTGGGAGCCTGGAAGGACAGGAAAGGTTTATGAATAGAGATGGGCACGGTCCAGAAATGGACCAAATTTTGACACAGTCCAGTCTGGTTCATGGTTCACAAACACATGGTTCATGGGACTCACATTTTCATGAATTTTGGTCCATTTGGGCCAATCTGTTGGTCTGTGGTCTGTGAGTCCAGACATCCTGGCGCTGATCTATCAATTCTCTAGGCAATGGAGGGGACAGCCACAGAACTTTTGCAGCCTTTAAAACTTTGATAGGCAGCTTTGCCTGCCAAGCAGAGAGCTCCCATTCTGCAATGGAGGAGTGGATTTTCTGCAGCCAATCTTAGCCCTCAAAACCTTGATAGGCAGCTCTGCCTATCAAGCAGAGAGTTCCCATTCTGCAAGGGAGGGAGGTACATTCTGCAGCCAATTTTAGCCCTCAAAACCTTGATAAGCAGCTCTGCCTGCCAAGCAAAGAGCTCCCATTCTGCAATGGAGGGGTGTACATTTTGCAGCCAATCTTAGCCCTCAAAAGCTTGATAGGCAGCTCTGCTTGCCAAGCAGAGAGTTCTCATTCTTCTCTAGGTGAGCAAGGAACAAGAAAATTCCCTAGGCAACTGCTGGGAAAGTGTCTGTGCTGTGAGTGAGGGGGCTCTTCCTCCACCCTTTTCTGTTTAATTTTGCCTCATTGCAACTTTTTGGTGCTGCTAGCCCATGCAAGTCAATTGACATTTGCGACTCCTAGTATCTACTAGAAGTTTCCTGGGGAAAGCTTCTTTGTGGGTCTGTAACTTGGACATCTGAAATGTAATCTTGACCAAACTTGGAGGAGAGGCTGCTGAAGATTCTCTGTGAGTTTGGGCTCTCTGGGTGTGAAGGGGCAGAGCCAGGGCTGCCAGAAGTGATGCACCACGGACCGACAGACCAGTCCACGAACTGGGCTGGTCCATGAAAAGTTTGTGGTCTGTGGTCCATGAAAATTGATGGACCATGGGCAGTCCGTGCAGTTTTCCTGGTCCATGCCCACCTCTATTTAAGACTGGCCAATTTGCACAGAAAGGCTTTTCACCTCAGCCTATCCCATTTGCCATACTTTAAACTTACATCTTTTCTCAGGCATTAGCTGTCATCTGCCTTTGACAAATAACAACTCCCACATGAAAAGTAGGAACTGATTTTCCATGACCAGTACCCTAGGAGGGGGACATCATTTTGATTTCTGTATACAAAAATGGGGACAAGTGAATATTACCTGTGCAAAGCCAACAAAACCTCCAGTTCTTCCAGAAATAGCTCTAAATGAGAAAAACCATCATTGCATCTATTCTATCTTATACAAATAGCTTTGAAGCTGAACTGGCATGTGTGATAAAATTGACCACTTTATTGATTACAGCCCTGGGGCATTGATGAAGCACATGGCCCAGATCTGTGGTATTGAATGACCCGCCTGCCATTAAATAGAACACCCCCATTTCTGGGCACTAACACCTGTGGGGCACCAAACATGGGATGGCAGGAAGTGTCGTGCATGTCCTAGGCACTGCCATGGAGATTTCCTGCCACCCTGGGTGAAACCTGCCAACAGCCCCCCAATCTGAGCACACGTCCTTCGGCTTCCCTCCAGATCCCTTAGGAGGATCCCAAAATGTGTCAGCTGCCCAGCCGGTGCGAACTCACTCCAGTGGATCTGGCCCAATGGCCTGAAAACCAGCAAGAAATTTGTGATAGGCAATCCCATCAGAAGCTGGCAACCACAGGGTGGGAGAGTGGGTGACCATTCACCACCACTCTTCTTGAGTAACGGGGCTGCAAGCCCGGCAGCCAGGCTCCACCTCCCCCTTTCAACACATACCCTGATAGGGAACCCAGCAGAGTACCCAAGCCTGGGAAATCTCCCTGCTCTCCCCCGCCCCGCCCCCCCCATGACTGCCTCCACACTGCTGAAGCTGATGTCTTTCTACTTCCCCTTGCCTCCCAGCTGAACGCATCCCACAGATAAGTCAGGGAAGCCCATTTTCTGGACTCTAAAATAATTCAACTGAATTTGGAAATTGGCTGAACCTGTTTCTTGGAGTCATGTGAAACCTTGCCAATGCCTGTGTTTTGTTGGGTTCTTTGAGCAATAGGAGCTCTTAATAACAACAACTTCTGGCAATGTCACCAAAGAAACAGATGGTTAGGAAAACACGAACCAGTGGAGTGACTCAGCATAATCAAACCCCAAATGCAGTCATCTTCGAAGCCTTTCTTCTAAGTACACTGTTTAGACCCAGGAATTGAAACCAGGCAACCTAAACACTGCCTTCAAGATCCCATAAACAACAAAGAAGTGAAAATGCAACCTGGGATTCAGCTCAACAAGTCGAACTTATCATATGAGACAAAAGACTACAGTGTTCCCGTAAACACTCTCTGGTGACCATTCCAAACAAGACTATCTTTTTGAGCATTAAGTCAGGGCATCACTGGAAGAAGAGGAACATTTATTCAGGTATAATGGAAATGGGAGTGCAACAGCTTTACCCCACATGCCACATCTATTAATTCCAGCATTCCCCCCTCCCCCCCGACAAATTAACAGTCCTTATCCAGGCTACAAAACATGGTGATTAAGACATCTCCCCATGTTAACAACCTGCCTTCTCATTATTGTTGTTTCACAGGAATGTTAAAACAAAGATCTTCCATAGGGCCTTCAGATCCCAAACTCACTGCAGTCTGTTTTTTTGATGCAATTCTGCTTCTCTTTGCATTGCTTTCCCCTTGTTTCTTTCAAACTTTTTTTGTTGGCATTTTTATGCATAATGGTTTTTATCACACTGGTTCTTTTGACTCTATGAGATCTTTGGTATAGAAAGGCAAGTTACAAATATTAGAAATAAAAAATAGATTGCCTGCTTGATGTGATATTATCAGATTACTCATGTAGTGATTTGATGGGGTTGGTTAAGGGGGGGGCTGGTATTAAAATTAGGGGGTTCAGCTTATGTTCTGCTCGCCCATCATGAGCAGGGAGTTTATCTTTCATTTGTCAGTTCAGCTGTTTGTGAACACCTGCTGGAACTTGTTCAGTAGGCTATTTTTCATGTGTTCAAACAGTGCAGTGCAATGCAATGAGCAGCATTTCATGCATGAGCATTCTTGCACAGCCCAAAGGGAATCATAGTCCTTTTCCAAAGATCTGTTGTTGCTGTGTACAACTCTGCAGCCAATTGTTTCAGCACCAAGTCAAAACTGTAAATCAAAGAACAAAGCCCCTGTGGATGGGCAATAGCATACAAACAAGGTAAACAAAGGATTCGTGAAGGGCTTTTGCCCCACTGAGACTCCCTGTTTTGCTCTGAAAAATGGAAGAGGGGCAAAAAAAATAATCAGAACCCTGTGCCCATTCACCCAGTGCCAATGAGGAACTAAAATAATCATCCTGTAGTCAGCTTATTGCCAAATAAAGGAATAAATGACTCAGTGAATGGCAAGTGGAAAAATACAAAAACCTATATAGAATATATAGATCTCTCACAGTTTCTAAAGAAAAAGCCTTTTCTAATGATCTCTGCATTGATTGGGGAGTCCGTTTTATCTCCAAAACTTTCCATTCAACAAAAAGGATGGAGTCTCAGGGCCAAGCTACACATGACGAATGACACTTGAATGGCAAGTGTATTTCTCCCTGTTCACTTGCCCTCCACTCAATCCACTTGCCATTCAAGTGTCATTCGTCATGTGTAG
Organism: Eublepharis macularius; assembly: GCF_028583425.1. NCBI lineage: Eukaryota > Metazoa > Chordata > Lepidosauria > Squamata > Eublepharidae > Eublepharis > Eublepharis macularius. The sequence goes on along the minus strand of NC_072794.1, from coordinate 141,313,367 downwards.
CTTGGCCCTCAGAGCCCCTGCATGTTGATCTATGCAATTATCCCATTATTTGTGGGCTGGCTGTACAATCTCACAAAACATTCTGTGTTTAATAAGGAACGAGATGCCTGGGTATAGTACTGTCATGGCTGTCCCCCTCTATGCCCAAGGCAGCCTGCACTCATCACTCCATTAACTGCTGATCAATTATGATGTTGATATGTATGGATTTCTTTCACCATCTGTGCATATCCTAATGGAGAAACCCTCATGTATCAAGTCATCAGATGCGTGAGTAACAGTTGGGTTTGGGGATCATGATAGGAGATGAGCAAATACAAATATGGGGATCAGTGAAGGAAAAAGACTTCCCATTTCTTCTAGAACTAAACCACATCCATTTCCAAGAGCCAGTTTGGTGTAGTGGTTAAGAGCAGTTGAACTCTAATCTGGAGAACAGAGTTTGATTCCCCCCTCTGCCGCTTGAAGCCAGCTGGGTGACCTTTGGTCAGTCACAGCTCTTCCAGAGCTCTCTCAGCCCCACCCACCTCACAGGGTGATTGTCATGAGGATATAGATCCAGAGGAGTTAGCCGTGTTAGTCGGTAGTAGCAAAAATAGAAAAGACTCCAGTAGCACGTATAAGACTAAACAACTTTACTGTAGCATAAGCTTTTGAGAATCACAGTTCTCTTCTTCAGATGCATGGAGGGTAAGAAGAAACTGGTCAGATATTTAAGTGGAGAGGGGAGGGGGGAGTAGATGCAATCATTAGCTTCTGATAATGGGATCAGTTTGCTTCTGATAATGAAATCAGTTACTTCTGATAATGAGATAACCATTCATAGTGTCTATTCAATCCAAGCCTGACTGAGTCAAATTTACATATGTAAATTTAAGTAAATCTCTATTCAATCCAAGCCTGACTGAGTCAAATTTACATATGTAAATTTAAGTAAGTCTCTATTCAATCCAAGCCTGATTGAGTCAAATTTACATATGTAAATTTAAGTAAGTCAAGCTTGGATTGAATAGACACTATGAATGGGATGCTTTTAGAACACAAAGTTAAAGAACCAGCCTTAGAATAAGAGCTGCTAGGGCATGTACAAAGTGTACCTATTCACACCTTTATTTTGAATCCCTTGCTCTGTCTGTTGTTGTGCTGAGACAGTATGCATTTGGACATAAGTTAAAGAACCAGCCTTAGAATAAGAGCTGCTAGGGCATGTACAAAGTGTACCTATTCACACCTTTATTTTGAATCCCTTGCTCTGTCTGTTGTTGTGCTGAGACAGTATGCATTTGGACATTTTCTTTTTATTAGTTATATTGTAATTTGTAATGCTGGTAAGTGTTCTCTGTACTGCATAAAGCTCCAGTATTTGAAAACGCTATTTCAAACGGTCACCAGGAGAAGGGACGTGGTCAATTGGCAAGTAGGTAATCTCTCAGTGGTGGATAAAGTGCAGTAAGCTCTCTTCATGGTAACCAGAAATTGGGTAGTGGGAGATGCAGGCAAGAAGCAAGGCCATAGAATGGCTACTCAGGGAAGGGAACTAGGAGCTCTTGCCCTCTCCATGGGTAATTCCAACAAAGGCCAGGCGGTGGAAGTGGCATACCCAAAATGGAGAGAAAACCTCTCCTAAGGGTCCAGAAAGCTGGGAAAGTGGCACTGGGCTGGGCAGAGACATGGTGGGCTGCTGGTGCCTAGATGCCTCAGACAGCAAAACAGAGCAGTGCACACAAGTCAATGGGGCTATTCCAGTACAGAGGGCATTCCAAAGGCAAAGGTGCCACCACTGAAAATGCCCCGTGTTTTCTCTCATGCACAGAATTGATGGTTGAACCACAAAGCCAGTTCTGTCCTGCCCAAAGTCACTCTTGTTGATATTATGTGAGATCTCATATAGGTGCAGGAACCAGCTGCTACTCTGAGTTGGTTGAAGCCACAATGATGCAAAGAGAGAATCCCTATTAGCGCATCAAACTTGTGGCGCAACAGCACCTCCTTTTATTGCCCAAGATTAAGTGGTTCTCTTTCTGTTTTTTTTAAGAATAGAAAGTAGTATTTTGCTTGGGTTAAATCCTTGTGGAAATGTAGTATGCAAAGTAGCATGCCAACTGTAACCCAGTTTCATTGCAGGGTAATTGAACTGGATGAAATCTCAGAGTAGGCACATTTACTAATATGGACTAAGTAGTAATTCTGGATCATGAAGAGTCAGTAGCAAGCCTATTTTGGCCGTAAAGACAAAGGTATCAGAAAGCTTTCACGTGAAAACTGTCATTTATCAAGATTTTGATTATATAGTCAGAGGGAGCCATTATACCTCCACTCCTCTCTGGGGCAAGATGCTATTAGATTGGCATTAGTGTTTCTCTACCCAATGATTGTGCTCTGTTAGGAGCAGGACTTCATCATTACTTGATGTATAAAACTAAAAACCCTTTGCTTGGTTGCTTCATTAGGCATATGGGTACTCTGACTTTTCTTGTGTTTAGTATTCTGGATGGTGTCAAAGAGAAATCATCTTCCCTAAAGACATACATTAATGATGCAGAAGGGAAGAAATGTATTTTGGAGTTCTCTTACAAATTAATTTTTTGACTGGTTGACATGTCCACTTGCAAAATCCAACTATTTTCATGAATCTATTTCAAGGTTCATATAGTTCCAGGGTACCAGGAATTGGAGTAGTTCCAGACAAGGTTTTACTCATGGCTCTGGGTCTCTGGCTAGGCAGATTGCTAGGAAGGGCTCTGATAGAAAATGTGTTCCTTTCTTTGTTTACTCTGAATAAAGTTAACTTTGATTGCTTAAGGACCCTCTGCATTTCTGAGTGACTGTGGCATCTTACAGTGCTGTACAGTTGTGTGTTCTCTTGCTGAAGCTTTTCTTCAAATCTGATTTCACATTTTCAAGTCATGATAATACAAAAGTCATATACTGCATTTTCAGATTTGCTCTTTCTTATGGCTAGCGGCTTGTATTCATGCTGCTGGTTAATCCTATAGAGTGCCCTGCCCCAACAAAAAATAGTCTCAGGGTTACATCCTGGAGCCAGATGATTTGTATGTCGCATCAGTTAAAGCCATTAAAAAAAACCCCCAGGGAATAGCACACAAATTGATTGATTTTGAAGTTATTTGAAACTTTCTTGTTTATTCATTTTTATGTGTAATCACTTCATCATTGCTAACAGCTGATGGAGGGTTGCCTTTTAGCCAGTCTCAAGGATAATTTTGCATGCAACCCCCCCCCCCCCATTCTCTCTCCTTTTTCATATTCACACATGGGGATTGAGAGAGGAATCACAGCAACAGCACATGCAAATTACAGGCCTGATTTCCACGGCTTTAGATCTGTCTGCTGCTACTCTGAGTTGGCTGAAGCCACAATGATGCAAAGGGAGAATCACCATTAGCTCATCAAACTTGTGGCGCAACAGCACCTCCTTTCATTGCCCAAGATTAAGAGGTTCTCTTTCTGTTTTTTGAGAATAGAAAGTAACTCTGGGCCCAGTTTCATTGCAGAGGAAGATAGTTTTAGATGGGTCGCTGTGTTAGTCATGACTCACAAAAGCTTCTACCCTAGAAAATGTTGCTGGTCTTTAAGATATTGCTGGATGCAAATTTAGTTCTGATTGCAGGGAAAGTCTCTGAAATGATCTTTTCATTTATCTTCTGGAAAAATCTTCATGAATTTAGCTACATTATTTCAAAAGAAGCTATTTTATCTTTTGGGGAGGCTGAGAGTTCCCTCACAACATTTTAATACAGGCTGTTCTGTTTGTGGAGATGGATAAAAATATAGAGCTATTTAAGGGGCTGTTAAAGGAGAAGAAAGGAAGGGGATGGAACTAGGAGAGGGCCAAAGGATGGTGTAGGTGAAGCAGACAAATAAGGAAAAGAGGATGTAGGAAGGAGGGAAAGACCAAGTTGGGTCTTTGGGTCTTTTATTCTATTTATGTCATTTATAGTCCGCCTTTCTCCCTGAAACTCAAGGTGGATTACATAGAGTGAAATTAGCACAGTCAGTATCAAGGACATTTCAGAAAACAATGCCATAGAATAAATTAATGCAAATTTACAAAGGCATAATATTCACAAAAATCCAATACAAAGTTGAAGAAATGCTGAAACAGAGCATAAGCAATTCTAGGACTGACATTAGATAACATAGAACTACTCAGTAGGGTCATACTTAAAGCAACAGGTAGTACATCGGATCACATACTTAAAGCAATAGATAATGCATAAGGCAACACAGTGGTGAAGTTGTCTATGGTCCCTATTTCATTAGTGAAGCATCTCTTTGGGATAATCTCCCTAAAATACAGCCCTTCTATCTGAGTAAAAGCCTTTTTGAACAATTTAATTTTGCAATGTTTGCAGAAGGCCAGGAGAGCGGGGCTCTCTTGACTTCCTCAGGCAGGCCATTCCATAGGATAGGGGCGACCACACAGAGGATGCATGTGTATGGGCAGCTGTTGATTTCACCCATGTGCAGGGTGGCACCTGCAGAAGACCCTGTTCAGATGAGCGAAGCTGCCGTAAAAGGACATAGGGAGAGGGGTGGTCCTGTAGGTATGCCAGTCCAAGGTCATGAAGAGCTTTGTATGTGATAGCTAACACCGTGAAATGAGTACGGGTCTTTAGAAAGGGGTGGAGGAATAGAGGAAATAGGGAATCAAAGAGAGAAGGTGATGGTAAGGGCCATGGAGGGTATGGCTGGAAGATACCTAGTGAAAGCAACCTTGCAGATGTTAAGTAGATGTGGCTCTGGTCAGTGCCTGGATGGGAAATTTAAATGGGGGCAAAGCCGGATGGCAGCAAGAAAATGGGACTTGAGAACCTGTTGTAGGTATTTGCTTATTGCTGTCCATGTTTTGTGTATGTTTTTCTGCTGTTTGGTGGAACTCTTGCTAAGAATTAGTTGCATGCCCTACACCCAGCTTGTACTGATCTTTGGGCTGGGTCCTGCCGTGAGACCAGGATCTTTCCATATTCTTGTTTCATCCTTTTTTATAGTTATCTTTTTTACAGCTAGAACATAGTGTTCTGTTTCAAAGCAGTGGTCAATGCCAAGACAGACAACACATTACACTCCTCTTTTTTACGCATCCACCAAATCATCTTTTCAGAATGGAAATGTTTGCTGAGGATGATCATAGTGAAAGCAGAATGAATGAAACCAGAAGGAAGATTGATACTTCCTTTTGGCTCTGTTGCTGGGTTTGCCTCAGCTTCCAGATTTTCAGCAAGGGCCCTCTATTTCCCTGGGACAAAGAAGTCCTAGGCAACAGGCATGGCATTTTGAGCTCATTCTGGCCACATCGCTGTCTGAGAACCAATAATGGGAAAAAAGAGTTAACCTCTTGGCATGAAAGAAGGCTGGACAACATATGCTTTTAGCATTACAAAAAGGAAGTTGTTTAGGGAGAAAAGATGCAGACCTGGCAATTTTGCTTTGTGGGGAGAACTTTGAAAAAAAAAAGAGGAAAAAGGATGAAGAGCTTCATCTCCCTTTAGAGGAAATTCCTTTGCAGTGTATGTATCAAAAAGGAGCTGAGGTTTCTATCGGAGACTGAAAAGCCCTGAACCAGGGCAAGATTAAAGGACATGGGGGAGATGAAGGTTTCAGAGTTCAGTATTTTGGATTTAGGAGTGCCAGCGTTTCACCTCATGCATGTTGCTGTTCCTTGAACTACAGGAATTCACAGGTGATGGTTTTGAGGACATGGAGGTAAATGTCATCACTTGCTAATTCTTGCTTCCGTTGAAGGAACAGCTACTTTAACTGGTTAGCATATTGGTGATCCTACTTAAACCTCCCAGTTGTTTGTATTGTTGAAGGCTTTCACGGCCGGAGAACGATGGTTGTTGTGGGTTTTCCGGGCTGTATTGCCGTGGTCTTGGCATTGTAGTTCCTGACGTTTCGCCAGCAGCTGTGGCTGGCATCTTCAGAGGTGTAGCACCAAAAGACAGAGATCTCTCAGTGTCACCCTGACAGTGTCACCTCTCGTGACACTGAGAGATCTCTGTCTTTTGGTGCTACACCTCTGAAGATGCCAGCCACAGCTGCTGGCGAAACGTCTGGAACTACAATGCCAAGACCACGGCAATACAGCCCGGAAAACCCACAACAACCATCTCCCAGTTGTTTTTTTTAAAATATTTTCTATCACCAGTCACAACACTGGTAGGTGAAACATATACAGATATGGATAACTGAAATCACATCCATGAAGCAGCAAAAAATCTTTTCTATTCCTTGAGCTACTCCTTCTATGAAACTTTCTTCTCTTAATCCTTAATGGATGGAAGTGGACAGCAGTTGCATTATGGGAAGACAATGCACTCTGCACATACCCATGGATTGCTCTTTAGTGCCGCTACATGTTCTAGAACTGAGTTGCATGAAAATAAGTTGCAGGGTTGGGACAGGAGTCATTACTTGAATTAAGCACTTGTACAAAAATATCCCTAAAGCAATAACTCTTCTTTTCTCCTGTGAAAGAACTCATCATGATATGAAATGCAGAACATTTTTAAAAGATCTACTGGAGAACTCTCAATTGATTTCACTCATACAGGGATTCAGTTTGGGCTTTTTATTCCATTGTGTATTGAGCACATATTTAATCTGGCACTAACCTCAGCCCATATGGAATAATCACAGTATTATCAAAACTGGCTAAGAAATTAAGAGAAAAATAGGACAAACCTTTGAGTTATTTTTTTTTTAAGGAAGAGGGAGTTCCAACCTTCTTTATGACTCTTTGAATTTATTGATTTTTTTAAAGCTGACTCTTAATCCAGGAAGTTTGTTGTGTTGCTTGTATGATCAGGTCTGTACATGGAGAGGGAAAAAGAGAAAGGTGAACAAATGAGACTTTTCCTTTAGACAGTGAAGTTGCCTTACACCGAGTCAGACTATTAATCCATTTAGTTCAGTGCTGCATAGTATGACTCGGTGTAGCCCACTGGATCTCAGGCAGAGAACGATCTTTCCCCAAACCTGCTATCTGAGGTCCTCTAACTGGAGATGCTAAGTTACTTTACTGAGTAATTTTCAAGACAACCAAAACAGAGAAAATGTGATGTGACAGTCCTTCTGGAATACTGTTTGTGACAGATCCCACCGAAACCACAGTCCCCACAAAAATGGCAATACAATAAATGAGACATCTCTACAGATGTTCTATCTACATGACAATACTGAGATTGTCATGTACTGACAATACTGAGATCCACTTATAATCTTGTTATAATGGGGGTACTTATATTTGGACATTTATACTTTACCTGACATAATGGTTAATCCTGTTGGTTATTCTCCACATGCTGGAAAATGAAAATATCTTGCTTGGGGAAAAGCTTAGTCTCCTTCCCACACCCCCAATACTGAATTATTAATCGAATGTGTTCAAACCTCTCCAAAATTGTACCTCAGTGGGATTTCCCCAGAAGCAACCCGTTACTGATTTCTGCTGATCCATCTATGATGAGAAGGAAAAGAACAGGCCAAGTTAAGAACATAAGAAGAGCCCAGATGGACTGGACCAGCGTTCTATCTAGTCCAGCATCCTGTTTCACACAGTGGCCAACCATTTGACCTGGAGGGTCAAAAAGAAAGGCAGATAGGTCAAGCCACTCACTGATGATGTTCCTAGCATGGGTATTCAGAGGATCATTGCTTCTGACTATAAAGCTTCCCTTTAATCACTATGGCCATCAGTGGGTCTATCCACCATGCATCAGTCCAATCCCCTTTTAAAACCATCCTCATTTAAAGCCATCTGTACAGATGGCCATCATGAAGCCCAATAGTGATAAATCCCACAATTGTGAGTAAGGAAGTATTTCCTTACTTCATTTTTCCTGGTTAGTTGGCAACTCTGCTCTCAGCACATAATTCACAAGGACAAACTTGCTCTGTTTTTCCCCCTTCCCCTTCAGCCAAAAAGAATAGAATAAATTCCAGGTCTATTAAATAGACCAGAAAGGTCATAGCCTAAGAGCTCAATTATCCCATTGGGGCACAGTGTGAGAATGTTTTGCTTTCCCAAGGAAATCATCACTACATCACCACTGGGTCTGCCAGTAATATACCACACTATCCTGTTTTCATATCTGCACTTAAATCCCATGCTGCCCTTCTGAATGTATTTGTTCATGATGAAGAGTCCAAGGTATACATTTTCATGCATCAATTAGTGGTTCGTGTAGAAAGATTACGCCACTTGGACTGTGGAGCTGTAACTGGATTTTCTGCAATTGTCAAAAGATCTATGTGAAGTCTTAGGGATCTCTTTGACTGCAAAGCAGGCCTGTGGTCTGAATATCTGCACATAGCTCTAGAAGATGAACCAAAGTATAGATTGTTTGGCTTAGATGTGGAAGATTCAACTTCAATTCTGTGCCCAGACATGATGATTCCTGTGTGAACTTGGACACATAATTAATTCACTGAGTTGCCAATCAGCAAGGTTTTTACTTGTCTATCCAATAAAAAACATTTTGTGTATGTGTGTGTGTGTGGGGGGGTAGCCTGACGTGGTGGAGGAAAGTGCCATCAAGTCATAGCCAACTCATGGCAACTCCTGCTGGGATTTTCAAGGCAAGAGAAAGAAGCAGTTTGCCATTCTCTGGCTCTGCAAAGCTACTCTGGTTTTCCTTAGAAGTCTCTCATCCAATTAGTAACCAAGGCCAACACTGCTTAGCATTCAAGATATGATGAAACTGGGCTTGCCTGGGACATGTAGGTTAGGGTGTAGTAGCCTGTACTAGGGCATAAAAAGATAGAATAACCTACATTAAAGCTAGGTGATGCAGCATGACAAAATCCTGTCAGATCCTGGTAAATCTGAAGGAACTACTTTGGGTCCCCATTGGGAAGAAAGGTGTAGTATAAATAAAATAAATAAATAAGTGCATAGGATTACAACCTCGCAGACCAATTAGAGTTAGTTCTAAGCTCACTGAGATCCTAAATTTGCCTACTTCTGCTAGAGTTGTGGCATTTGGCTGCCTCTTCATTTTGCATTAAGAGGTTTCAGGCTAGTTAATTCTGTCAAGTTCCTGCATGAATAAGGACAAATGAAAGTGAACTAAGTTGCATGTGTGACCATTTCTGTGACCATAACTACATTTGTCCCTGCAGTAGGCTTGCCAGGTTATAGTGAGTGACCTCCTGGGAAACCTTGATGTTTCCTGCTGGCATCTGAAATTGCAGCAAATCAGGGAGCACACCTCAGTGTTGCACTGGTGTGCAGCATCATAGATGCTTTAGGATTTGCAGAACCTCATTTTTTTTGCAGATTCTAGAACATTCCATGATGCCACTTTCAGTTTCTTCTGGAAGTGATGCCTGTCACTGGCCCCGCAAAATGCTCCAGGGGGTTGTCGGCTGTGGCTTGGCTATCCTAACCAGCAGCTGTGACCACAGAGATGAACGCAAAAAGCAAACTGGTGTGCACTAACTTTTTTCCAGGTGATCATGTACTCAGTGGAAAGGAACTGGCCCTGAAATTCTGCAGAACGGTAAGTAATGGAAATGCTAAGCATGAAACTCTCATTTTTAAAAATTACCCATTTGACTGAATGGGCTACTTTGTTCCCTAGGGTCATTCTGAAGTCACCTGATTCATTCTACATTGCAGTTCTTTACCTCTTCTAAGTAATATCCTCTATTTCCTCTTGAAACTGACACGTGAGCAAACCACAACAGGCTGGTGTTATATGCTTGCTCAAGTTGATTATTTTTATCTAGTAGTGAATCGCCCCACTTCCCCCTTTCTCAACAAAGTGATGATTCTCCCAAAGCCCTTTGTTGCGTCAAAGTTTCTTGCAAAATAGATCCACTCTGAACTGCACATCAGATCTTTCGGGCTCAACCAGCAACCTTTCTTCTCCTCCAGGACCTAGAATGGATTCTTACAATTGGTCAAATGCTTCTTAACACAAATAACTGTGTGCTTGAGTGGTCTGCTTGTGTGAGCAGTGCAACACTGGAGGAGCGCACTCTTGCAATTCATACGTTTTGTGATCCTAAAAAATTGAAAAGCTGGGATTTTGCCACTTTACAGAAGAGGAACTGTTATCTTGGTTCTGGTGCAATTGTATGAGGAGCTCTAATGCTACATTGCACACATAATTCAACCTCTCACAAAAGTAGCTTTTTTCATTTTGTACTGGTTGGTATGATGCAAAAGTCAAAACTAGCCCCTAGTACAACCACAGAAATATGACCACCCAAGAACATAAAATTGACCAAACAGTACCTTATAGATCAGAGGATTAAATGGAAAGGAAGAATGCTGTAAGCTGTTTTGGAGAGAAAAGCAGTGTATAAACCTACTCAGGAGGTACACATGACACAGTTCCTGCTGGATGGTAAGATTTTAGATTTCAGGCACCATACTACATGTCTGAATACTCTTTCATATAAACAAACCTTTAATATAGAAAACTAACTTGCCAAAGGGAGGCTAGGAAAGAATGTCTAGCCCTAACATGCAAAGACTCTGTTAAGTGGGTTTTAATATATGGGGGGACATTTCAAACCAAAATCTCTTATTTACAACCAGACACTGGTATTCTAGAAGACTTTGGATGACACCAGGAAGGTTGTTACTCATGGGTTCCAGAATTAGCTCTATATCTTATATACTAATAGCCAAGGGGCCATGATCTGTGGATACTTAAATCTGGAGACTGGAGCCATGAATGGACAAGACAAATCATAGAATTATAGAGCTGAAAGTGTCTTAAAGACCATCTAGTCCAACTCCCTGCACAATGCAGGAACAGCCTAAAGAATCCCCGACAAGTATTCATCCAGCTGCTCCTTGAAGACTGCCAATGGGGGGGGGGGACCCACCACATTCCTAGGCAGCTGATTCCACTGCTGAGTTACTCTTAATGTGAAGAGGCTTTTCTTAATGTCCAGCCAGTACCTTCCCTCCTGTAGTCTAAACCCATTGTTTCAAGTCCTATATTCTGATACCAATGGAAACAGCTCCCTTCCTCCCCTAAGTGACAGCCTTTTAAATACTTAAAGAGAGCAATCATGTCTCCTCTCAACCTCATCTTCTCCAAACTAAATATTCCCAAGTCCCTCAGTCTTTCTTTGTAGGGCTTGGTCTCCAGGCCCCTGTTCATCCTGGTTGTTCTCTGCACCCGTTCCAATTTGTCCACATCCATTTTGCAGTGAGACCTCCAGAATTGCATACAATACTCCAGGTGGGGCCTGACCATTCTACATACCTGAAAATGCCCCAAGTTTTTAGAAAAATCTGAAATCTAAAAAAAAAAAAAAAGTTTTTTTTAAAAAAACCCTAAAATGATATATAAAAAAGAATGCCTATCGCTTTAACCAGATGCCCTCAATGGCTGTTCCTAAGCAACTGTAACAGTTTAGTCAGTATTCCAGGGTTGATTTTTGCCTGGAAGAGGTGTGGGGTGGGGGGAAGGGAAGGCAGGACCCTTTCCAGGGCTGTTTTGGCCTTTGAGGAAGGATATATTGGGGCAGACCCAGAGATAACCACTGGATGACTTGATACCATATGACTTATATAGCACACCCAAGCCTGGCTGCTTGCTGCCATTTAATAGCAGACCCCCTCCCTATTAAAGCCAATGTAATGTAGTTGTTAGAATTTCAAATTGGGGTCTGGGAGAACCAGGGTCGAATCAGCACTCTGCTTGGGAAGCTCACTAGGAGACTTTAATTCAGACACACATTCCCAGCCTAACCTACCTCTCAGGGCTAATGTGAGGATAATATGGATGCAAGCTGCTTTGGGTCCCCATTGTGGAGAAAGACAGTATATAAATGAAGTAAATTAATAAATATAGATGAAGTTAGGGGGCAGATAAAAGATGTTTAGTGAGTCTGAAGAAGAGAAGGGCATAGGGAAAGGTGAGTATATGGAGGCTGTCAGGAGGTGAGAAAGAAGAAATAATGTAGGGAAGGGGATATAGGGGAAAGTGAAGTACGCCCACAAGTCCTTATAGGTTCCCCACCATGCAACTGGGCCCAGCTCAGCCAGAAACACACAACTGGGCCACAGGGAAAGGCTGGGGGGAGGGGGGAGGTGAAGACAGAGGAGCACACAAAGGTGGGTAGGGAGGAGAGAAGGAAGCAGGAAAATGAGGAAGAAGCTATGGGGTACGTGGAAAGAATTAATGCTGTTTCTGAGGGTATGAAAATGTCATTTTTATTTATTTATTTTTATTTATTTCTGTCATTTATAGTCTGCCTTTCTCACTGAGACTCAAGGAAGATTACATAGTATGCAATTAGTACAATCAGTATCAAGTACATTTCTATACAGTATCAAGCACATTTTCATACACTATCAAGGACATTTCTGTAAACAATGCCATAGGGTAAATAGTTACAAGTTTACAAAGACATGGCATTAGCAAGAATCCAATATAGAGCAGAAGAAATGCTGAAACAGAACATAATCATGTCTAGGACTGACATTAGACAACATGAAGCACAGATAGTACATAAGAGTACGTATTTAAAGCAACAGATATTATGTAAGGCAACCTAGTGGTGAAATCTATGGTCCTTCGCTCATTAGCGAAGCATCTGAGACCCCATCCCTATAATATAGCCCTCCTATCTGAGTAAAAAGGCTTCTGTAGAGATGGCGAATTATTTGGACTCAACATCTATGGCCATGCCACGAAGTTTCTCCCCTTGTGCAATACACAAAGGAAGGAAGGAAGTAATTTATGTTTTAGCTCTGACAACACAGAGATATGATTAAAGATTGTAAAGCATGAAAGTCTATGAGCAATCCATACATGCATTACACATCTAAGCAGAAATGAGAGTGGAGAAAACTAATAATGATGTAAAATGTCACTAGATTGCATTTGACATTCAGTAGGAAGGAATGGGTTCAAGCAGACTGAGGCCTTTTCATGTTGATAATTTTTTTTTGTCTTCGAAATTCTTGTTATGGTGCCTCTTTTTCTACCACTCTTCTTTCTGTTTTGTTTTGCTTTGGTTAGAAGCTGGCCAGAGGCGATTCAGTTTCGCTTTCTCAGCCATGCCGGACGCTCCTCTCGGCGGGTCCGGGAGGAAGCGCCCGGGCACCCTGACCGGGCGGCTGATCTGCAAGGATTAGCCCCCAGGACTCCCAGTTAGGGAGGCAGGGTCCGGGACGCTGCGGGAAGAACCCCCCGAAATCAATGCGGGGGGGGGGGGAATTGCCCGTTTGTCCCTATGGAGGCCGGCAGACGTGCGCGGCGCCTTGTGTGCCGCCGGGCAACGAGAAACGGCAAATAAAAGAAACAGGCGGAAGCCTGTAAACAAGCGAATCCCTTCTGTTCTACAAGCGTTTGTGAAGGAGAGGTTGATCTGAAGAAGACTCGCTCTTCCCCTTCGGTGAGTTCCAGAATTTGGTTGGCGCCCCCCCCCCCAAATGGCAGCAAAGAAGCAAAGTCCCGCTCTGGGTAAGTCAATCTCGGCTACCTTGCAGAAGGGAGAGTCGCTCGAAGAGTTGGTGCGCAGGGCGGTGGTGGAAGCCATAAAACCCTTTGTTGACAAGCTGAACGAAACTGATCAAAGGGTGGGCTTAATTGAAAGCGAAGTGAAAACCATCAAGGAAGTAGCGGGGGGGGGCAGAGAAGTCTGCTCTGGAAAGTGCGTCACTTGTGAAGGCTACGAAAAAAGAGCTGAAGTTGGTGGAGAACCAGCTGATCGGGCTACAGGTGGAACGAACGCAGACAATTTTGCGTCTCCAAAACGTGAAAGAGGAGGAAAATGAGGATCTGTGGGATTTGGTCTCGGAACTACTGGCGACACCCGCGAGGACAACTAAAGAAGAGGTTAAAAGCGCCATTTTGGAGGTCCGTCGGGCTTCTTCAAAATATGCAACAAAGTGACAGCTGCCTCGCGAGATCATTATTGACTTTTCATTTAAAAAGATTCGGGACACTATCCTATATAACTCATACAATGCGGATTTGGACTTTATGGGTCTTAAAGTCAAGATTTTGAAGGACGTTCCATTTCTAGTCCGGAAAAGACGTTTTAAGTACAAAAAGTTCGCAGCTCTTCTGAGGGACCATGGAATAAAGTATAAATGGTTACTTCCGGAAGGAATATGGTTTGGACATAAAGATCAAGCCTATAAGATACTATCAGAAGATCAACTAAAGGATTTTGAGGATAAAAACCCGGAATTCCAGTGCACCAAGAACGAAGAAAGGGAGAAGCCTGAGGGGGGGGGAGGAGGAGAAGAGCACCGCAGCTGCGGTTGCACAGAGAGAATTGCGTCCGGGACCCAGAAGGGGGAGGAAAGTTTAATTAGAATTTGAAATGTGTATTCTGTATGATTAACCACCCCATCATTATCTTATTGAGCTATTTTTTTTATTATGGCAGTATGAAGGGAAAACATTGAAGTGTAGTGTTGATTGTAGGTTATCCTTCCCTTTTTGTCCCTTTTTCCCTGCCCCTTCCCTTTTTCTTCATCTTTTCCTTTCCCTTGTGATAGTCTTGTGTAGTGTTATTGTAGTGTTGTGTAGTATACTGAAAAATAAAAAAAAATTTTTTTAAAAAAGAAGCTGGCCAGAGGCAACAAATGGGTGCCTAGCTAAGCCATTGCAGATGCAACTTAGAAAGCATTTAAGCAGCTGTAACATTTGTTTATTTTTATTTACAAGATTCGTATTCTTTTTAAAAAAATGGCATACAATCATAAATTAACATCTACAAAATTTAAGTAAAGATGTTGCAATAAATTGCAGTGCCAAACCAAACATTTATTTTTATTTACAAGATTTGTATCCCACTTGTTATTTTAAAAAAATCAAAGTGGCATACAGTCATCAAATAAAAATCTCTAAACACATTAAAATAAGGATGTTGCAATAAATTACAACATCAAAAGCAAAAGTGAATCAACAGGGTGAAAAAAACAATTGAAGATAAAAGGCCAGCAGGAATCTATGATGGAAAAATAAATAAATCTCAGTTTCCAAACACTAGCTGAAATAAATACATTTTCCCAAGCTGCAGAATGCCAGCAGCAAAGGAGCCAGAAATCACCCGTGGGAAGCCAAGCCAAAGCCAAAGGCAGCTACTGAGAAAGCCCAGATTCTCACTGGTGCCACACTCTTAGCTAATAAGTTGTTGTGATGGGCCTGCTGGTTACTTGCTTGATCTTAAATTTTGGAGCACAAGGTTTTCTGTTTTCTCCCAGTAGCCCTAGAATATGATTGTACAAATATCTCTTGTTCCCAATTTTTATTCACTTATTTATTTACTTCATTTATACCCTGCCTTTCCCCCCCAATGGGGACCCAAAGCAGTTTACATGATTTTCCTCTCCTCCATTTTATCCTCACAACAACCCTGTGAGGTAGATGAAGCTGAATGTATGCAACTGGCCCAAGGGCACCCAGCACACTTCCATGACAAAGCAGGGATTCAAATCTGGGTCTCCCAAATCCTAGCCCAACACTCTAACCATTACACCATTCTGGCTCTCAGTGTGTTTCTACTTGAGGTACAGTTTGCTATATCAGGTATGCTATTCCATGTTCTTCTGATGATCCATTGCCAGCTTCTTAGACATTTATATGGATCCACATTTTAGTACATATTCTGTACACATTTTATATGTAATCAACACTCATTGTGTCCACACAGTAGTTTCATAATGATAGTACATATTCAAATGTATATTCAGATGCACCCCTCTCCAACAAACCAACGGAAGATGTGCAAAAGAATATATATACTATTCTGTAATGTGAACAACAAAATAGCATATTCCAGGGAAAATTCCAATCATGAAAGAATTTGGAAGCATCCTTATCCTGGCTAGCCACCACTAGCTTTAGCTAGAAAGCCATCAGAGATAAGTTAACAGTGAATAACTTGTTCCCCTGGTGTCAATGGGAGAAGTCATACTTAGGGCTGAGAAAGAAGAATCAGAGAGCACTTTTTGTATACTCTTTCACCTCTTCATGAAAAGTGTCAGGTTTCAATGGTCCTTTGCTGGACTCTGTAAAGGGGGATGAAGCAATTGATCCATTGTTCACGGGTGTATATTGGAAGAAGTAATACATCACTATTTGTGAGACAACTGGGCCAATGATTCTCTACCTTGCCATCCATACTGTGAATGCTGCAGTGCAATGTAGAAAGGTTGATTGTCTTGGCCTTAGGTATGCACTCCTTTCAACTAGAGAGAGACTGTGGGCAGGGACATGGTGGAAAGTGGCTGTCAGCTGACAGTGTGACAGCACTTATGGGAAAAACCAGAATGTACATCAGTACTCTAGAAATTGCTGAAAACTCTATGGGTTTACCATAGAGAGGCATGACTTCACTTCTAGGTTTCCTTGGAAGTGACATCACTCTCTTTGTCAATGGCCATTTATTATATTTTATCTTTCTCTCACCACAGCTCAGAGTGGGAGTAGGAAACAACAGCTGGGGGTAGAGAGCTTTATTCTAGGAGCTGGTAAACTTAGCATGGAGTCCTCTGATTGGTCAAGATCACATGAAGAAAGTATAAAGTTTGGTGAAACCACCCACACTCCAAATGCCAAGGAAGCAGCTGCTAGAAGAGATGAGAAAGATAAAGTCCCCTGGAAATACCACCTAAATAAATTGATTTAATACAATTGCAAGATGTGGACCAGTGATTCTATGGACCATTTTCAGGGAGGAAGCCCATAGAAAAAATTATGCCATAAATGGATTCTGACAACTGAATAATGCCATGAGTAACTTAGAACTCAGCACTGCTAAAGCATAAACCTCCTGCTAGCCTTATAGCATTATCAAAAAACCCACAATGAACTCATGGAGAAGATGTTAAAAAGAGCATCTGCTACAATTTTACCTCTTCATTGCTCTTTATAGCCATATGTGGAATTCAGAAGGCCCTGGGAATCAATATCCAAATTTGCTCCAAATGATTTTTTTTCTGTGAAAATAAACTCCAGGCAAACTCCGTTTTCTATTCTTTATTGCTCTTTATCAGTTGATTCCGTTGGCAAAGTTTATTTCAGCTTCTCTGCATTCTATTGTGCATCAAGGCTGCATGGCAAAGGAAGAAAAACCCTTGCACAAAAGAAGAAGAAGAAAGAAATAACTGCCTGTAAGTAAATAAAATAACTAATAAAAAAAGTTAATTCTAGCTTTTTTTTGTTGGTTTCCATTGTAAGATTGCCACGGGACTAAAAGAACTCTAGAGATGCTTAATTTTAATAGCTCCATCATTGTAGACTGGTTGGGTATTAATTGTGTTAATGGTGATCATACTGAATTCATTTGGTATTTATTGAATGGCCACCTGTGCACCCCATATGTTTTACATCATCATTTAGTAGTAGTTAATGAACCCGTTAGGAGTTTAGCAGAGATGTGAGCTGGTGTTTCTTCTTCAGACTGGTAGAAACAAGGCTGTTGGTATTCTTTCCAACATGAAGATTTTCCAAAGAGCTATTTCCTTTCCTTACCAATATGTTAAAATTATAAATTAGCTCACTTTAACACCAAAGGAGACATGCATTCCTGCTTAGCTGCTCGTTGCCAAGACATAAAGTCAGCCTTACCCCCATTCTACACCTACTAACTTTAATAAGCTATCATTTATTGTCCATGTGTAGATTGCAAGGAAGAAAACTTCCAGTCCCTGTGGACTTTATGAAATACAGGACAAAAAGAAAAGGGGGAGAGTGAAATGCCTTCCTTCTTTATTTTACTCCACAATGAATCTCCATGACCAAAAAGTGACAGGTTTGGGCCATGTTTCAATTGTGCAATGCCAGAAACCAGTGGTGATGGGGGTAAGAGTCATGTGCAGGGAGTCAGCTATGGCTGTCAGCAAAAGAGAAGGAACACAACAGCCGGGTGTGGTTAAGGCTGTCTCTTTTTTAAAAAAACCACACTGACCTCCTGATATCATGCACATAGCACAGATGGCTGTGCAGAGCATCTCGCCATAAGTAGTAGGCGTGCAGTGCAGTCTATAAGAGGTTTTTGCGCCTTCCTCCCAAAGAAGAACCATTTTGTGCTTTGAACAGTGTGTCCTTGGAGCTGAGAATCATATCATATGTGCTGAATTCTGTACGTGATTATTATTAGAAAATTGCATGTACATGAATTGCGTGTATGCCCATTACATGTGATTAGTTATTGTGCCATGTGTGCAGTCACTGGAAGACTGCCTGTTCCTAAACAAGGCTTCCCACATCAAATGCACAAAAAGTGAAATAGACACATACATGTCTGTTTGTCAAACAATGACAGTTAACACCTGAAAAGCAAGTTCTTTCCTGTACGGAAGATGTATCTATATAGACAATTCATCACGCACGAAATAGACCTAAGATACCTGCAGTGCAAAGGGATGATCACTTCTGATTCTGAATGGAGTTCACAGGAATCAGGTATCTGTGCTTCTTAGTATACCATGAACATGGAAATGGGGAAAATGCAAGTAATTACCTAATGCAAATAAATGAACTCCATGGCCTGTGTCATTCTAGGTTCTTCTTAAGACATTGGGCAGAATTCTATGGAGACCCAAAGGAGCTTGCTCAAGATTATTCCCCCTCCCCTGATACCCTGGAAAACTTTTGCTGAGATTCAGGGAAAGTTTGTGAAGAAAACATGATGTGCAGTGCTGCAGTGAGGAAGAGGAATTAGGTACACATATAAACATTATCAGGTACATTGAAAACTGCTCAGAGAAGGGGGATGTGAATAAGAACACATTTCCTTCAGCTCCTTCCAAACATCTGTAGGATCAAATACATTCGTATAATTTAAAATCACTCATCATACAACTTTAAACTTGTGTCTCATTACTTGGCCACTAGTACACTATGAATTAATGTAATTATTCTCCTCCTCCTCATTATTTCTAATAGTCAAGTTTGGCCACATCTGCAGATACTTAAGTCTGTGGATTGAGGCCACGCTGAAAGAAAAGAAAACAGATAGTTCTGCAACCTTGGTCAACCCTCTCCAAATTTGCAGAAATATCTGAAAATGGAGTGGCAGTAGAGGCTGGGAGTAGGGATACAATTCTCCCATTCTACCACTGGGGGGCAGGGGATTTCCAGCCCCTGCCCCCCCCCCAGCTCCACTCGCCTGCCAGCAGGGAGGAAGTGGGTGAGACGCACATGTGTGGTGCACATGTGCTGCACTGTAACACCAGAATAAGACATCATTTTCCAGTGTGATGGGGAAGCTATGGGTCAAGTCAGGGGGCAATTTATTAAAAATTGCCCCTAAACTTAGAGTTTGAGAGTGATTTTTTTAATGAATTGCCCCTCTGGTGCAATCTGTAGCTTTCCCATTGTGCTGGGAGAACACAGGAGTGCATGCGAGGGTGAGTACTCTGTTGCCTCCCACCTTCTCACCCACCCTTGTCCCCTGGTTTGGATGCTGGTGGACTGGCAACTCTAGCTGGGAGCCATGCCAGGCTTGGTGGTGGCAGTGGTGGAGGCCAGGAGCTGTGCTGGGCCTGGAGGCAGAAGTCAAGAGTTGTCCCAGGCCTGGCAGCAGAGGATGGGAGCCACTCAGGGCCCAGCAGTGACTTGGGGGGAGGGCTGAAAAAAACCAGAAGTGGCCCAGACCTCTCTCGACCTCTGAGAGACCCTGAAGGAGGGAAAGCCAAAGCCTCCTCACTTCTGATGATGCACTCCCAATAGGGATCCCATTCCTCTGGTGGAGGCAGGGAATCCCCCACTCCCAGCCTTCACCCCCCTATCACCTCGCACCTGGCTGGTAGGAGGGAAAGCATGGGAATGGGTCCCGGAGCAAAGTGGAAGCATGGCGTTGCACCAGGGGCTGATTGGTTAAAAATTGGTTCCCAGCTCTAGATTAGGGCTGATTTTTACCTAATCAGCCCCTGGTACGAGGTAGGTGCTCCTATTGTGTCCCCCACAGCAACCTCCTTATCCCCCAGTTTGAGCCCTAAGGGACCTGGTAACCCTACCTCCCAAGTGGAACTGAGTTCCCTGTTATTATGTGTGACTGCAAGTTGTATTGGGGGGGGGGAGATTAATTCCCCTGGAGGAAATAGCTACTTTGGATGGTGGACTCTATGGCATTATAATCCACTAAGGTTCCTCACCTTCCCAGACTCCCAATTAGGCTCAGTGTGTTCCTTCCTTGCTTCCTTGCTTCCTTCCATGACTGTGATGGGTCTAGGGTCACCAAACTAGCTTCCATGGCAGATTGGGTATCCTATATTAACAGTGAAATCCTAAAAAGAGTTACTCCAGTCTAATCCCATTGAAGTCAATGATCTTAGACTGGAGTAACTCTGCTTAGGATTTCACTTCTAGCCTGACATTGTAACCACTATGCTATGCTGTAAGCCTTGTCATCACACACTGTCAAAACCTGAATCTTTAGTATCATACTACCTGAACCTGAAGCTGTCCCTGACCTCAAACATCAGCAGACAAAATTAGGATTATCATCCAGAGCCTACCAAATCCCAGGACTGGGTTTTACAAGGAGTACTGAGTCATTGGAACAGTATAGAAAGTCTACACAGCTAAAAGCTCCAGTGGTTTGAATTCGAAGTAGGATAAGAATGAGAAACTGGATCTGTCTCTACCTGGGAGGCAATCTGAACATAATGTAAGGCTGTGTGTGGGGCCACACACTGAGTGCAAGATCACAGCTATTAAAAATTGTACGTTTCAGTCCTGTTCCCACATTACTACAGCCGCTTCCTGTGTATTTTTTTTAAAAAATGAACTCATCCTCCTTTGGCACCTTTTAAACTCAAGAAGCTGCCTTGGACTACAAAATTTGACACCGGATTTTCTCCAGAGGTAAGTCTGTTGGATATTTGGTCCACTCCCATCTGTAACAACCCCTGTTTAAAAACAAACAGTAAGGCTCTTGTAAAGAGAAGCAAGTTAAGGGGCGGGGGGAGCACTATACATACAAGCCAATAATGCTTCTTTGCCTATCCATGGACTGCTGCTGCTTAGCTGAAAGCCAACTATGTTGGAAACCCAAAACAAGGTTATATAATAATAACAAATATCAAATGAATTAAAGTTGGGGAAAATGTCTGCCCCCGTCTGGCCCACCCATGAGTAACTGAGAGTAATAAGCCATAAAGAGAGTGGCTGGCACTCCACAGCTGAGCTGACCCAATGCCAGCTATGGGACTCCCACTGTTCTTGGAAATTACTGGATTTTTTTTCATATATAAATTGAGTCATACAGCAGCTAAGTGAACCACTGAAACCAAACTAAACAAAGGCAGGAACTGGGATGTAAGAAGTAAGATGGATTTTAGGCACTAACAAAGATCCTTTTATATGTTTTTTGTTAGACCTCACTTTAGCCCAAAAGATATAGAAGCACCCGTGTTGAGATAGGGCAGTTATAATTGAGCTTTGGTTGCGGGCAGAGGCCTATCGCTCACCACGTCTGTTTTCTGAGAAACGTCCATTGGGACACTACTATTTGAAGTATGGCATCTTCTCTTCCACAGTCATATAAGGGAGGTATGTAAAAGCTGGTGAGACAAGGGGAAAATAAGGGAAGAATACATGAAAGAAGATGCATCTCTCTTCTTCACATGGCAGGGCAGAAGGAAAAAATAAAAATATGAGGTAAATACCAGATGAACCAATACTCAGTTTCCGAGCCATGTATGGCAGCACCCCCAGGGTCCTGATAAACCTGTTGTTTATGTTATTTGCTTAAAAATCTGGCAAGCTACAGAACACATCTTGTAGGTAGTGTTCAGGTTAATGGGTCAGAGTTGCCCAGGCCTGATCAACTGGTAATGGTAACCATCTAACTTAAATGGTGAGCCCATGTGCAAGGTTACTCCACCAGTTGTAAATGATTATTGCAGTCACAAAGTCCCCAAAGTCACAAAAGAAGGCAGGCTGGACATAATATTTATTTTAAAGCTCTTTCTTCCACCACCTACTCTTTGCAGAATTTGGTATATTTCTCTATTTTGTATACATGGACTGCAAGATACACTTGTGTCTATTCTCATATTCTATGCAATAGAAGTGTGTGCGGCTATTCTGTGCCTTAGAAGTGGAAACAATGATCAGAGGCATGTGGCTGCTGCTGCTCACCATAGCTTTGTGCCTTTTTCTCTCCTTGTAAAGAGTAAATGCAAGTGGATAGTGTGACAAAGTCAGTGAAATGCAGTGCTTAGAGAGAGTGCTGGACTAAGCTTGACTAAGCTAATTCCTGACTCACCCTTAAAAAAATCTTACCAGGCGATCTTGAGTCAGTCATGTTCTCTAGTATGATTTAGATCCCACCCTTTCCCCAGGTAGCTCAGGGTGACATATGCAGTTCTCCTTTCCCAACTGTAGCCTTACAACAACCCTGTGAAAATAAAACCCCTGTGAATTAGGTTAAGTTGAGAGACTGTGACTGGCTTGACCTGTGGACACCCTATGAGTTTTCACAGCAGTGTGAGAATTTGAACCTAGGTATCTCAGATCTTGCTTTGCACCCTAAACATGGAACTTCTCTCTCTCTCTCTCTCTCTCTCTCTCTCTCTCTTTCTTGGTCTAATCTACTTCACAGAGTTTCCTGAGGATTAAATGGAGAAGGCAGTGAACTAAATATCCACCTTGAGTGTAGGGTTGCCAACTGCCAGGTGGGACCTAGAGATTCCCCAGAAATACAACTGATTTCCAGACAGCATAGATCCCATGGAGAAAATGGTTGCTTTGGGGGATGAACTCTCTAGTATTATACTCTGATAAGGTCTCTCCATTCCCCAAACTCTGCCCTCCCCAAGCTCCTCCCTAAATTTCCAGGAATTTTCCAATCCGGAATTGGCAACCCTGCTTGAGCTGCTTGGAGGAAGGTTAAGATACAAACATGATGGATGCAATTCCCCTGCCCCCCCGCCCCCGCAACACACACTCCTCTTGTTGCTGTTTGTGGATGCAAGGAAATTCAAAAAACAGTGATGGCACATAGTTGTTTAAAATAATTTTATTGACATTACAGGATTGAAGGGCAGGAGGAAGAGAGGTAGAGCTGCAGTTTTCAATGTCTCATGTAATGTTTGGTTCCATCAAAGCATTCAAGAATTAATATTGCCATCCTAAGGAGAGTTGTACCATTCTAAACTGAGTGTGTCAGAATTGCAATGCAAAATATATTGTCAGCCACAAGAATATGTTTTGTAGAGACTGTATACATTCTGGATTCCTGATCTGGGCTGTCTGAAATGGGGAAAACTTTGCACAAGTTGAGCCAGTTTGAAGACTAACTGCCCTCCCCGTGCTGCTTTCTCTCTTGCCCCATTCTGTCTCTGTGCTCACATCATCAACAGTGAATGGAAAATCTTGTGAACAAAGGTCAATTCCAAGTTACATGATTCACCCAGAGGGGACATGGCTGTTTTGTTTCTTCTAAGCAATGTCCTCCTTGGTTTCCTCTTGAAAGAGTCATGTGAAACAAAAAACCACAGCAGACAGGAATATTTGTGAGGCTGGAAAATGTATGAGGAAGAAAGTCTTCATCAAAGTGGAGCATCGTTGCTTTTAACTTCCTTTGCACATTATCAAGACGACTGGAGGTTTGCTCACATTTATGTAATGGAGACCACCCCTCTACCTGTTGCACTGAACATTTTTGGGGCTGACTGAGGGCCAAGCTACAAGTGACGAACGACACTTGAACGGCAAGTGTATTTCTCCCTCTCCACTTGCACTCCACTCGATCCACTTGCCGTTCAAGTGTCATTCGTCACTTGTAGCTTGGCCCTCACTTTAGATTCCTTTTCTCTAAGGTCCAAATTAAATGTGACAGTGTTCTCACGGCCACAAGAAGGATGCTGCAGCCATTTTAAAGTTATTTTAAATGACACAGCACAGAGCTCTTTCTCTCCACCCTGCACATTTTCAAGTGCCAAAACAATACAGGGGGGAGGGGCTGTCAAGACCCTGAGACCCTCACTCCCATTCCTGAATGCTGAAGTACAGCTACTTCAGGACCCCAGGAGTACCTGGAAGTCTCTGATCTGTTTTGTACGGCTTTTCAGCCTTGGGTCTGCTCTGTGTGTATGAATACCTTTGGCAAGTAACTCTGGAGACAAGCAGGTAAATATATATAACTGTGGTTTATTAAAGAAAGAACATAGGAGTGTATGCAAAGCAGGAAATGCTCTCTAAAGACATTTAGGTAAGGCACAAAAACAGATAAGGCTTTGCTATTCTACATACAACCTATCTAACTAAAATACTGCTGGCTAACTGTCTAGCAATTATCTGACCTGTTCTTACCAAGGCATTAGCAAAGAGTTCATCCATGCCAGCCAACTCCTGATAGAGTAGCATGGAGCTGAGAGGCTCCTCTCTCACATAGTGGTAGACTATAATAGTTGGAAGGTAAAGCTGATGAATTTGCCTGGAAGCTTCTTGTGGTTCGCCCACAAAACCGAGGAACCAATCAGGGCTCAGCAACTTAATTGGCATTACAACTATAGGGAGTACAGCTTAGAGATGACTTCAGCTACTAGGCTCCAAGCTTCTCAAGGACATCTCCCCAAGAGAACTGAACAACCTACAGGTATATCTGATTAGCAGGCCAAGTGACTTTTTCTCAAAACAGGCCTAGCACAGGCCTGCACAGATAAAAGCCTGAACTAAAGTATCAAACTTATACCTTTAGGAGCCTGTTTAAACATTTTCCTTACATCCCTGTGGCTGTTTTGGCCCTTGAAACGGTGTGAGATGAGGGGGAAGAGCTCCATTACATGAGCCAGATTAGGCCCTTGTGGCATTTTAAAATCACTTTAAAATGGCAATGGCATTCTTGTAGTGGCCATGAGAACACCAGCATGTTTAGTTTAACGTAAAGGGAGGTTTGATTCTTGAAAGCTTATATCCTGTAAAATCTTGTTCGTCGTTAAGATGCTACTGAACTCAGTTTTCATTTTAGTACTGTGGACTAGCACAGCTATTCACCTGAAACTTTCTCACTAAGACTCAAGGGAGATTACATAATTTAAAAGAACGTATTATATTAAGTATAATACAATTAACATCAAAATAAGGGCAATGTAATATAAACTACAAACAGTGCATTGAAACTGTATTAGAAACAGTATAGAACGTACAGTAAACAATGAACATCATGAACTGCCTAAAATCTCAGAGACATTACTCCCGCCATATTCCCCTTACAGAAATGTCCTCCTGAATAATTCTATTGCAAAAATTCTGTGGGATGATGATGATAATAACAACAACATAATAATAACAACAACAACAACAAAAACCCATTTGATTTATATACCACCCTTCAGGATACTTTAATGCCCACTCAGAGCGGTTTACAAAGTATGTTACTATTATCCCCACAACAAAACACCCTGTGAGGTGGATGGGGCTGAGAGAGCTCCAGAGAGCCATGACTAGCCCAAGGTCACCCAGCTGGCTTCAAGTGGAGGAGCAGGGAATCAAACCCGGCTTTCCAGATTAGAGTCCTATGCTCTTAACCACTACACCAAACTGGCTCTGATATAACAGTGGGAGCCTTTCTGACTTCTTTAGACCAGGTATGTGCCACGTCAGAAAGCTGGGGTCCAGGAAGCAGTTTAACTAACCACTTTGCAGAAGGCTTTTCTCAGATGAGTGAAAATGTCACAGCAAAGCATATTGCAAGAAATAATCCTCCCGAGATGTGGGCTTTGATGGGCTTTGTAGGCAGGAACCGTCTTAGCCACAGGGTGATTGAGGCAGCTGCTGCAGGCTTTGGGCTGGGCAGGGCCTCAACTACCTAGGCCCTATACCCTGATGAAGGGGGAAAGATAGGGGAGAGTTCAGCAACTTCTCCCACCACCACACTGGTCCATCCTGTCAAGAGATCTGGCAATCAGCTTAGTGGCAGCAGGTGGCAGCACATGGCTACCCTCTAGCTACTGGCTTGAAGGATGCAGTGCATGCCAGGCAGCTACCTCGGAAACAGCATCCAGTTCAGGGGTGACCAAGCAAGCCTGACTAGGGGTATGTGTAAATGAAGTCCCATGTTATAAAAAACACAGGAAAAAAACTGTTTTTGAGCCTTACTTGTGACTTTCCAGAATGGAGACGCTAGTCTGGGCTACTTGGTAGTCTCAAAAACTCTTCCTTAGCAATGAGCATGAATAGAAATATGAAACGAATTTCATGATGAATTGAGCTGATTTGTGTATTGCAAAAAAGCATTTCATGGGGCCGTGATTTTTACAAAATCCATGACTTTTGGGGTTGATTCATTCGATTCATGAATACTTCGTGATGTCAGACAGGCTGGCGCCGATCCATTGATTCCCTAGGCAACATCGGCCTGGAGTGTCTGCAGACCTTTTGTTGCCGTGGAAACCCCAATCTTAGCCCATATAACCTTGATAGGCAGCTCTCCCTGCCAACCTGGGAGCTGAGCAAAGCTACAAATAATGAATTACACGTGGTGGGTCTGTGCAAGTTTACCTGGGAACTGTAGTCGGAGACTCCTTCCCCTCTCTGTTTCCCTTCTCCGTTTTTCAGAACAGGATGGTGGAGTAGTGGCAGTAGCGGCAGCCTCAGCAGCTCCTTCTGCCACTTCTCACTACTTGCCAGCTTTCAGGATCCCTTCCCTGACTCTCTACCTCCTGTTGTCCTGCTACTCGATGTGCCTTCCCAACCACCCACACCCCAAACTCCCCGGAGTGGATCCTGAGCAGATACACTGCTCGGCTTCTCCTTCGACAACTTGGAGGCAGGGTGGAGGGCATGTCAGAGCAGCAGGAGGACAGGAAGGAAAAGTCAGCAAAGAGAACCTGAAGAGAGGAAAACCCAAGCAGATCCACTCCACTTGACTTTTCTTCCAGCAGCGGCAGAAAGCAGGAGGCCAGGAGGATGGGAGGGAAAAGTCAGCAAAGAGAGCCTGAAGAGAGCTACTTGGAGGGTGGCTGGAGGAGAGCCTGTTGAAGTCTCCTTGCGAGTTTCTCATCTCTGGATATGAAGGGGGGGGCGTTGTAGGGCCCCAGGATCTGACAAATCATGAACCTAATGAATCATTTCGCAAAACGGGACAATTTCATGAAAGTTCATGGTTTGTGGTTCATGGAATGCAATGCACCATGAAACTCAGGGTTTGTTTTTTTTTTCTTTTTTTTTTCAAGAATTTTTAATTGGATGGGTTTACAAACATAAACATAATAATCATTATCATTTTCCACCCCATTGCATTTTCCCCATCCTTCCCCCCCTTTTCTAATGACTCCCAACAGTTTTCCATACCCAACGTAACCTAAAGAATATATAATATAAATTCTTAAAGTCTATAATAATATATATAATATATATCTATATAATACATACTAATCTAGTCTATTTAATTGTATTAACTATCTTAATATAATACTTATCTAAATTAAGAGTATAAAAATTATATAAGTATATAATAGGTACATATACTAACTAAAAGAAATATATATATATATAATATACTATTCCTTAAATACCTATTATCTATATTGTAAATCTATTACTTCTATTACATCACTAAAATATCGTATATACTCCCTATTACCTATAAAACCTTATTATTCAACCTTATGACTTCCCATATGAATATGCTATCTTACTCTTAACCTTATAATACTATAATACTATAACTCTATACTAATCCAATAGAATATAATAATATACCCCCTTTTAACCTTGAGTAAGTTTCTATCTCCCCCTTAGCAACTATCCAAAGACTACAATTTCCCCTTCATGTCCCACTTTTTCTCAACATATTTCTTGAATTTTTCCCAGCTTGATGTATATTCCAGTACTTCTTGCTCTTTCAATTTCCTCGTTAATTTGTCCATTTCTGCCATATTCAGAACTTTCAAAATCCAGTCTTCCATAGATGGTATCTCCTGAGTCTTCCACAACTGTGCATAACACATTCTGGCCGCCGTAATCATATAAAATACCATAACTCTGTCAATTTTATCAAAGTCTTCTAGGTTCATGCATAGTAACAACAATTCTGGGGTTTTAACTATATTCCTTTGTAAAATACCCGACATAACCTTTACTATATCCCCCCAGAACTGTTTTGCCTTATCACAAGACCACCACATATGATAAAATGAACCTTCATGCTGTTTACATTTCCAACATTTATCAGACATCTGACTATTACCATTGGCCAACTTCTTTGGTGTTAAATACCATCTATACATCATTTTATAAAGATTTTCTCGCACCGTGGTACATGCTGAAATTTTAACTCTATTTTTCCATACCTTTTCCCAAGCTTCCATTGAAATCTCCCTATTACAGTTTATTGCCCATTTAACCATCTGCACTTTAACAACCTCCTCCTCTGTAAACCATTTCAATAATATCTTATATATTTTAGAAATCATTTTCTTCCCCCCCTGAAGCAAGCAGTTCTCAATCTCAGAGTTTTGTAGCCTAAAACCATTTTTCCTTTTGTCCTTCTCATACAAATCTTTTATCTGCATGTATTGAAACCATCCATATTGGAATGGCAATTCATCATTTTTTTTCCCTGTTTCGTACACATCTCTCCTCCTCCTCCAAACATTATGTGATATTTTTTTATTTCAAGGTCTTTCAAATCTCCACTACTGCAGCTTGCTTCATCACAGCAGTGTGCAGGGTCTGCTCAGTTACTACTTTTTTCCAAATTATTTTCCCCAGGCAACTGAGCAGCAGACCCACCCATTGACCATAGTAGTTGACGGACCCATTCTTTTGGCCTTTACGCACAGAAACACCTTTATGTACAGAAAGTAAAGAGCCACCAGCACTGTGTACTGTGAGTGGGTGGGGAAGAAGGGGTCTTTCCTCTCTGCAAAACAGCAAGGGAACATGTTATACAAATGGGGATGAAATCTGGAAATAAATTATTGGTTTTTAAAACTGAGAGAGCCACAGTGATTCCCAAGGCAAGTTGGCCATTCAGTGGGCTTCTGCTAGTGTGCTTGCTTGGGATTTTTCCAATTGCCAACTATGAATGCAGAAGTTCTGCAACAGTAAGGTGAAGGAGCATTGAGAGTAGCTGTGTATCTAGCTAAAAGACTGCAGTCATTTTGGGTTCTCTGTTATTGGCAATTCCTGCTTTGTGGGAGGGGGGGGGCAAGACACATCTGCCTTGTCTGTCTGCCATCATGTCAAGAGAAGTATTTCCTTTTGTTCCTGCAAAAGAAAACCCAACCTTTGAACCTATCCCTTCCAATCTACAAAAAGGTTGCCTGCTTATCACCAGGTCAGAGCAGGCCTCTGTTCTCCCATCCTTCCTGCCTGCCTGCCAGTAGATATTGGCAAAGTGATAAAAGCCTTCCCCAAGCTTTGGTGTAATGAATACTGGTATAATATTCCAGTGGTCTTCTAATCTCTGGTTCCATACAAGATGTCTCAGTAGATCTCTTGAATGAAGGTACTTGTCCTATGGTAAACTAAGTGTAATTGTTCTACCATCAATAACATTATGACTTCAGATCCCATGATGATACCTCATGCTTAATATTCCCTTGAAACCCCAATAAGGGATTAGTTTGAATTAGAGATAAGATTAAGGCAAATCCTGGATCTTAACTTTCTCAGAAATAGAAATTGGCAAGTTTCAACTTATTCCATGCCCATGAGTTTGGTTGAACAATTAAAATATGCTCTCGGAACTAAGCATTACAGAGCACCTGATAAATACTTGATGAAGTCAGGAAAGCTCCCACACTTACTATCATTTCCCTGAATATTTTAGACAGCAGTCATCTTGTGAAAGCTAGTGTGTGGAGCAGTGGTTTGAGTTTCGGACTATAATCTGGGAGAGCCATAGGGTTGCCAGTCTCTTGGTGGGGCATGGAGTTCTCCTAGAATTACAACTGATCTTCAGATGATAGAGATCAGCAGGGCTGGATCTAGGGTTGCCAGCGCCCAGGGCAACCCAAGTCCGGCCCCTCACATGAGCGCATAGTGTACGCGTGCTCCTGGTGCTGCGTGATGATGTCACTTCCGTGATGTCATCTTGCAGAGTGGAGCGTGCTGCTTGCATGGCAAGCTGGGTGCCCCAGCGTGCTGTGAGTTGGCCGAGGCTGCGCAGGGCTGGGCTGGGCGGCCTCCCAGCCCCCCATGCTGCCTTTTGCCTGTCCCACAGGACAGGGGGCGCACAGCAAGCTGGCTACCTCCTGCCCTGCAGGACAGGCAAAAGGCAGTGCAGGGGGCTGGGAGGCTGCCCGTGCGCTCCCGATGGCTGGCAGCTGCGCCCGGGCACCCCCCTTGGCGGTGCTGGGGGCAGACTACTCCCCCTCCCCCCTTGATACGGCCATACATTACCCTGGAAAAAATGGCTGCTTTGGAATGTGGACTCTATGGCATTCTTTTCTGCTGTTTCCTCACAGAATCCTGCCCTTCCCTACCTCCCCCAAATCTCAAAGAATTTTCCATTCTAAAGTTGGCAACTCTGGAGACCCAAGCTTGAATCTCCATTCTGTTGTGAAAGGTAGTTGACTTTGGGGCAGTCACACAAAATCACCCTAATCTACTTTGCAGGGTTGTTGTGAGGATAAAGTGGAGGCTATGGGAAGAAGTAAGCTGCTTTGTGTCCCCATTGTGAAAAAAGCTGGAGTATAAATGAATCAATTAAATAGTATCTTCTACCAGCTCTCATTACATGGGATAATTTGAGTGGGGGTAAGCAACATGGGCTGCCACCTGAGTCTTATGTCTGCTGATTATCCTCTATGAGCCTTCTTGTGAGGAGAGCAAACTATACATTTAATAAATAAATAAACAAACAAATAGTAAATGAATATAGCTGAAGATGGGGGAGCAGATAAAAGGTAGGTCGGTGGGTAGGAAGGAGAGAAAGAAGCAGGAAAAGATTGCAAGGAGGAGGAAAAGAAGAAATGGTGTGGGGAGGAGAATACAGGGAGAAGTGAGTTGCTCCCTGCAAATCCTTGATGGTTCCTCGTTGAGCAACTGGTCCCAGCCTGGTGGCTGACACCGCACAACTGAGGCATACTTTTCCCAGGGAAAAGCTGCCAGGGGAGGGAAGAAGGGAAAGCTGAAGACAGGGAAAAGATAAAAGGTAGGTTGAAAGGTGGGAAGGAGAGAAGGAAAAGCTGGGAAAGGGAAGAGGCTATGGGGGCCTGGGGGCTTTCAGGGAAGGGAAAGAGGAAATAGCGGGGGAGGGGATACAGGAAGAAATGAGATGCCTCCTGCAAGTCCTTGCTACTCCCCTGCTTATTGTTTTCTAATTATTTTCTAATTATTGCATTGTATACTGTGTGTATTATGCTAGTCTTTATTTCCATATTTTTACAATTCTGTAATCCTTCTTGAGTTTCAATGAGAAAGTTGGGTGGTAAATGAAATAAATAAATATTTGATTCTGGTGCCCAACAATGCTCCAAAGATTCCAGTGACAGAAGAAAAAATTGTCACACACCTTGTACTGGGAAACTGGGTTTTCTGGCCCCTCCTTTAATAACCTCCTACCCTGTCTGTTACCTTAGGAGCATTTATCTCTCTGCCAGCTAAATGTAACACGTTGTGTGCTTGCTAAACCAAGCTCTGACCAATGAAGATTTATGCCACAAGAAATGTGTTAATCTTTAAGGTACCACAATTAGAGATGGGCATGAACCGCATTACGAACCTCAAAAACCCACGAAAATGATGATCGCGCGATCGTGAACTGGCGGTTCGTGATTGTCCATGGCCAACGAACCAGCATCCAGGAGAGGCCTGGTTCGTTGCATTCGGGCACGGTTTGGGAAGCCAGACACTCAGGTGCCAGCAATCTATTCCCCTGGCAACAGAGCCAGGGGAATGCCTGAGCTCTGTCTGCCCTCTTTCTGTCACCCTGGAAACCCAAATGGAAGCCCAGCTTTCCTTGATCAGCAGGGCTTCCTTCCAACCACGGAGCTGCAAAGCAGTTACAAGTTGGGAGAAGACACCCAGGGGAGGGAGGGGAAAGGGGGTGTTCTGTAGCCATGGACACTCCAATCTCATCCCTGCAAACTCTGATAGGCAACTCTGATGGCCAAACATAGACCTCCTGTGTTGTTGAATGGGACCCATGCTAATAAATAGCCGTGGTCTCCCAGGCTGGGTTTCACTTTCTGTGAGCAGTGGAGTGGGACAGAGCTCTTGCTTGCCACTTGCTAGCCTTTGGAGAGAGACTGAGGGTACAATTGAGCTTGGCTTTGGGGGATAGGGATCTATCTCCTGTTTCCAGGGCTGCTGCCTGGCTCTGGGGCCAAGCTCAGTGGGCACCTCAGCTGAGGGCTCACATTGATTATTGATCAGAGCCTGATCGGGTCAGGTCTGTGGGAGCGGTGGGCTAGGGTTCTAGTCCCTCCTTCCCTCTGGTGCCAGGGCTGTTGCCAGGCCCTGGGGCCAAGCTCGGTGGGCACCTTGGCTGAGGGCTCTCAGAGTGCAACTACAAGTGACAAAAGGCACAGGTTGGACACTTGTCAGCTTCCCTCAAGTTTTGATGGGAAATGTAGGCAGCTTGGCGGAATGTTGGACAAGTGACAGTTGAAAAGTCCATTGGACAGCAGTCAGAGAGCCAAGCTGCAAGACTAGAATGCCTAGTCTTGAGGGAAGCTGACAAGTGTCCAACCTGTGCCTTTTGTCACTTGTGGTTCCACTCTCAGTGTCATCTCCTTCTCCTCAGTTGTTGTTTGCTGGCACTATGAGGCTCCGGGTGGGGGACAAGAGTGGTCATGGGGGGAAGTGCAGAGATTGTCCTGGTTGCAGCACGGGAAGCAGTGCTTTGCAGGGCTCTGGAGCAGCAGAGACTCCCGCTCCCCCAAAATCACCAGTTGAAGCTGTGGAGGAGGCCGAAGAGGTCTTGCCGGCAGTGGAAGAGGAACTCCTAAAAATTTGGGGGGAGGAGGAGGCCGAGGGATCCTTGGAGGAATGGTTTGGGTTCGAGGAAACATCCAGCCCGTCCACATCCCAAACTACCGGTGGTGCTGTCCCTGCCTGCAGTCCACTCACCACTCCATCTTCCATTGCCAGCACCATGGCACAGCCAGCAGTAACCCTTCGTCCTCCCTCCCCTGGAACCGTAAGTGGGCCACGGTTCAACCTCAATGTTTGGAGGCACTTTCGGACCCTTCTAATGACCCCCTTGTGGTGCAGTGCTGTGTGTGTGAGGGGCTGATGCGCAGGGGCAATGACCCGCAGCACCTGTCATCTTCGGCCCTGACTCGGCACCTGAAGAGGCACCACCCGAGCCTTTGTTCTCTGTCCTTGGGCAGTGAAACATCTGTCGGGGGGAGACTGAGGGCTGCCAGCTCATCTGATCTGGGATCGGTGGGAGGGTCTCCGGAATGCACCCCGAGTAAGAAGCCTTGCCACGAGGGTGTGGCTGGTGGGAGTGGAAGGGTCAGGCAGGCCTCCCTGGGGGAAGTTGTTCCATTGGGGTCAGGGGTGGTGCCACTGAAAAGGGTGAGGTCAAGAGCTCAGGAGGCGGGTGTTCGTGTGGTGGTGCAGACGATCGCCCTGCAAGTCTTCCCCCTATCGGTCGTGGAGGGCGTGGGCTTCCAACTGCTGCTCCAGCACTTTGCCCCATGGTTCTTGATGCCGTCACGGTGCACCGTTGGGCGTCGAGTCGTGCCCGCTCTGTACGAGGAAGTGTGAGACATGGTGTGCAGAGACCTGTCAGCCGCCCAAGGCAGAACAGTGCACTTCATGGCTGACCTGTGGAGCAGCTGCCATCACAGGTACCTGGCCATCACCGCCCACTGGTAGCAACCAGAGGGCCTCCGCCTCCCCAGGCCAAGATCTGGCAGCCATAAAAAGGTGCCCAGCTTGAGCCCGGGCTACAGGGCGGTTCTCCTTCAGGCCCAGGGGATGGACAAGGTCCACGCAGGGAAGAACATCGCTGCCACTGTCAAGGCGGCTCTGAAGGAGTGGACGTCCGGGGTGGAAGGGTTTGTCCGTGGCTTCATGGTCACGGACATGGGAGCCAACATGTTGGCAGCCCTGAAAGAGCCATCCCTCTTCCCGCGAGCTGCTCCAGAGGCAGGTGGAGGAAGGAGACCCCGAGCACCAACTATTCCAGGACCTGCCCACCCACTGGAACTCCACCTATGACATGATATGTTGTCTGGTGGAGCAGAGGTGCGTGGTGCAAGACATCCTGGCCTCTTCAAATGTGCTGAGGAGGGGAGAGGAGTTGAGCCTCAGCTCCATGGACTGGAGAGTCCTTGCACAGATGTCCCGGATCCTAAAACCATTCAAGGATGCCACTGAGGTCTTGTGCTCCTACCAGGCCCCTCCCTCTGATCCACGGCCTTGACCAGTTTCTGGCCCAGGAGCTCCAGCAAAGGCAAGAGCTGCTCCCCAGGGTCCTGGACTTTGTCCGGAGGATCCAGGCCTGTGTTGCCGAATGCCTGCATCCTCTACTCAGCGAGGCGCCCTACCAACTTGCCTCCCTCTGTGACCCCCACATCAAGGGCAGCATCGCCACACAGGCGGGTCAAATGCAGCACTGGAAAAAGGAGCTCCGCAGAGCAGTGTTCCGTTTCCAGAGACAGAGGGCAGAAGACAAGGAACCAGGCAGTGGCGAGGGGCAGGCGATGGAGGAGGAGGGTGAGGGTCAGGGGCAGGAGGTGGGAAGAGAGCTACGCCAGGGAAGAACCACCCCAATGGACACATTCGATCTCTGGGCCACATCGGTGGGCAGCTTGGTTGGCCACTGCACGGCGGGCACGTCCCTCTCAGTGGAGGACTCAGCGGGGGCCATGGTTCGCGAGGACCTTTCGGAGGCCACCAAGCCCCCCCATGCCAACCCGTTGCAGTATTGGGCGAGGAAATCGGACTGATGGCTGGAACTGTCCATCATCGCCACCAACATCCTGTCCTGCCCTCCCACCAGCGTGCAGAGCGAGCGGGTGTTCTCCCACCTGGGAGACCTCCTCCGTCCCCGCCACGCATGTCTGGTGGACATGTTGACGTTCATCAAGGTGAACTTCAACCTACTGGGGCACCCTCCCGTGGACCTGGACCTGCCCGGGGTCTGAGCCCCCCTGGGGTGGTAGCCGGCCCAGCTCATCCACAGCAGGCTCAAGCCTCCCTCAGTTCTCGGGGCTGCTTCCATGGATGGTGACCCTTTGCCCTCCTCTCCCTGTCAAGTTCCCCTTCCCTCTTCACACCTCTCCCTCTCTGGATCTGCTCGGATGCCTCCCAACCTCTCCTTTCTTTCCATCCCGTCCTTTCCGCGAGGGCAGGAAGGTGCCATGCTGCCAGCTGATGCTGCTTCTGGCCAAGAGTGGCACTATGCGGAACCCCCCCTTTCCATGGGTACCTGGTGTCCCCTCTGAGCAGGGGGGAGTGTGTCTCTCCCACCCTTTCCATGAGGGCAACAAGGTGGGTGTTGTCTGCTGCCACCACTTTGGACCACCAGGGGTGGCTCAGCAGCTCACGCTGAGTTTGACAGGTTTGAGCTGCACAGTACCCCCCCTTGTATGGGCACCTGCTGTCCCGTCTGGGCAGGGGGGAATGGGTAATGCTGCCACAACCAGTCACGTCCTCTCCACAAAGGCAAGAAGGTGGTTGATGCTGGCTGCTGCCAAAGAGTTCCTTAGTGGGGTGCTTGGAGGAGGCCTCGCGGCTGTGGGTGGACCTTCACACTCCCCCTCCTAATGACATGTCCGCTCCCTCCCATCCTTTCCGGCAAGGCTTGCGCAGCAGCTCAGGAACTGTTTCACATATAGTTAAGCTGCACAGTCCCCCTATCCTTCACCAACACTGAGCCCTCTGAGCAGGGGAGAAGGGGTCCCCTGACTCATGTCCATCCCACAAAGGCAGGAACGTGGCCAATGTCTGCTGCTACTGCTGCTGTCATGTTTCTGTCTCCCCCTCTCAGGAACCACTCTGACCTGTCCAAGCAATCTCTCCTGTCCTGCCCATCACCTACATTACACAAATGCAGGACGGCGGATCATGTCTGCCCCTGCTTCATGAGGGAACTGCTCCCTCCTGTTACTGCTCCCTCCGTGGTTACACAGCTCGGTTGCAATCACGCAGCCGATTGTATTGTATAGGGATACAGTTGGTTGACAATGGGGTGGCTCCCCTGTCAACGGGACTGACAGGACCTCTTTCAGCTGGGTGGGAATGTGTCCTGCAACTGTGGTCCTTTCTGGTGATGCAGGAAGGTGGGTGCTGTCGGCTGCTGTCGGGTATCTCCTAAAATGGAGCCTCAGGCAAGGACACCCAGTAGCTGGGGGATCGGGCTGCCCCATGTGAATGTCACGTCCTCTCCCCCTCCCACGGGGAATACCAGCGTGCTCCACTTTGGCCAGGCAGTTGCAGGGGGACCTCCCCACTTTCCCCCCATGTGACATGTCTTCTCCCTCTCATCCTTTCTGGCGAGGCAGGAAGGTGGGTGCTGTCAGCTGCTGTCGGGTATCTCCTAAGCTGGAGCCTCAGGCGAGGACACCCAGTAGCTGGGGGATCGGGTTGCCCCCAGGCAAATATTGCTTCCTCCCCTCCCCCCCCCGCCGGGAATACCAGCGCGTTCCACTTTGGCCTGGTGGGCGGGCACATGGGGGGTGCCACCAGTGAGCGGCCAGACCCCCTGCCCCCTAAAGGGGAGGTGGCTCATCGCTGCCTTCCCATGCCCGCCAGGCTCGGCGGCCGCCAGCATCAACCATGTTCCTGCCCTTGCTGGGAATACCAAGGCGCTCCACTTTGGCCTCCATGAACCATGAACCGGTTCGGCATTGGGAGATGTTCGTTGTGGTTCACGAATTCAGGATCGTCGTCTGCACCGAACCACGATCCGCTGGTTCATTATTTTTTTTTGGTTCGTGCCCATGTCTAACCACAATACTCTTTGTCATTTGGCTGCAGCACTCTTAACATCATAAGATTAACTTTTCTGGGAGTAAGCTCTTTCGATTAGAGTTGAGTAGGATTTTAAGTAGACCTGTTTGACTACTCTAATACCTCTCTAAATTTGCATCATGAATCTTGACCCTATTGTGATTGTTGTTTTTGACTATCTCAAATGCACAGAGAGATGACCCTAGCTGTAACCATTATTTTG
This sequence comes from Eublepharis macularius, assembly GCF_028583425.1. Classification (NCBI taxonomy): domain Eukaryota; kingdom Metazoa; phylum Chordata; class Lepidosauria; order Squamata; family Eublepharidae; genus Eublepharis; species Eublepharis macularius. The sequence continues at coordinate 141,276,317 of NC_072794.1, read as the reverse complement.
TCAGCTGAATGAGAATCCAATTGAAATACTCTCTAGTAATGCAGTTAGAGAAAGTCATATTGTACAAGCCATAAATCTGCAGAGATATACTTTTATTCCAAGAGATGTATTTGACAATATGCAACATCATATCACTATTATGAGGTTTATGCACTTCAGTTGACACCATGGTGCTGCCTCTACAGATGCTTCATTGTGTTTAGGTCTGAGTCCCTAACAATACAGCTGTTTTAACACATGTGCATTTTCCACTTAACAAACCATAAGAAGGTAGCAGAAGGTTACAACATTGGAATCCTAGGGCTAGAACACTGAGAAGTATTACTCTGGGACATCTTCCTGGCAGTCTTTAGTCTATGTATTCTGGGATTGTATTCATCTAATCCACTACACATGGGCACAGAGAAGGCAACTCTGATTGATATTGTAAGTGACAACTTTAGCCTTTGAATAATTCCTACATTTCACCTTCACAAGGTGTTATGCCCACAGTTGTCATGTTGGTGCTAGTAAGGCAAAGTTGGGATTTTTTACCTTTTAAAAGCCACACTGTTTCAATCCTTTGTAGGTATTGTTCGAGTAAGATACCCATGAGGGGAGAATCCGTTCTTGCAATTGTAAGTGAAGAGAAAATGGAAGAGTCCAACTAATAGATAAATATTGGTTCTTTATTAATATGTACAATGGACCTGGACCTAGAAATGTGAAATTTGGGGAGAACGTTCCTTTTGTGATGTAGAGGCTCACTAAGAAGGGATTTTAAGAAATTCACCCCCTAAGTGTCGTTAGTCAGCAAGGGCTGAATGATATTGAGGACTCCTCAGGGGAAGAGGAGCTCCATGCAGCCAGCCTCGAACAGCCAGAAGCTAAGGACTCCTCAGAGGAAGGGGAGCTAACAGAAGCTGACCAGCAGGGAATAACTGCTGATCAGCCTGCATCACCAACAGCTGAGGCAGGACCAATGCCCTCTAGCTCTGATCCAGCAGGTGAAACCCAGTTAGCTGACCCCAGCCCTCCAGATTCACCTCCACCCTTTGAGCACCGCAGACAGAAGCTGAGAACTGAATTGCAGGCAAGGAGGCAAAGTGCACACTTCCTGGCCCGACACCAGCTGCTTGTTGAGAGTGATGAGGAGTGAGCACAAGATAGCTCCCAAGCAGCTGGCTGCAAGCCCAGCCTCTGTATAAAAGCCTGCCACAGACAACCAGGGAGTGTGGAAGCAACATGTTGGAATTCTGTTCCTGTTGAACCTCGCCCTCGCCCTCGCCCTCGCCCTCGCCCTCGCCCTCGCCCTCGCCCTCGCCCTCGCCCTCGCCCTCGCCCTCGCCCTCGCCCTCGCCCTCGCCCCCCGCCCCGCCCCCGCCCCCGCCCCCGCCCCCGCCCCCGCCCCCGCCCCCGCCCCCGCCCCCGCCAGACCGTGCCTTGACTCTGCCTCTGGATAGCCCTTGCTCTGACTGGTAACTGACCTACGGAAATCTTGACTTGGCTTTTGAATTCTGGACTTTGGACTTGAAACACTCACCTGGCTTTGAACTCGTGCACTGACCTTGGGCCAGACTCAGACTATTCTGCTTGTGTTGACCCAGTCCATGACACTAAGCGGGTAAAATGGGGTCAAATGTGTTTTTACATAGGGATACAGCTTCCCTGTGTGGCTGGGAGGCTGCTAATCCCCTTCCCCTCACCAACTGCCAACTCAGCCACTCTGCCCTGAGGTCATTTGCAAATGAAGCCTGATTGGTGGAACTCTGTGTTCTGAAGTAAAAATCAGGTAAAGGAAACTGCAGACAGTTGAAGAAAGACAGTACAAGACTCCTGAATAGGGATTTTATATAAACGTCAGATGGCAGCTGAATTTTTAAATGTTCATGGGGAGATGGTACACACCTTTCTAGGGGCCATTTCAATGTGAACCTCTCACATGAACCTGCTGATGTGCCCACCACACCACTCCTCCCTCAGTCCAATATGCACGTCCTGCTCCTGCAGTGCACCAAGCAGCAGTGGCCAAGCACCAGCAAGTTCACCCTGAAGTGCATAAAGTGGCAGAGTCTCTCTATAAGCAAAGCAATCCTGGAAGACGAGTAGAGAGGTGTTCACTTCCATGGAAAGTCAAGTCTCATTCAGGCATGGCCTATGATCCTTCGTTGTCTATTAACCTCATCCATGCAGAAACACCCCTGTTCAGCTTCTCAAAACAAAGCAACATGGCCCAAGTGCTGCAGAACTGTAAGCTCATTGTTTGGGATAAGAGCACCATGGCACACAAGGGGTGTTTTGAGGCACTGAGCATAACCCTCAAAGATGTCAGGGGCAACAAAAGAGTGATGGGGGAGTCACTGTGCTGCTGGCTAGAGACTTCCAATGAAAAAGAAAAGTATGGCCGTTTCTGCAACCGCAGTAGAGACAAGGGAGGGGTTACCCACAGAAACGTTTGCACTCTGTGTGCACGCCGCAACAATAATGAATGATTATACAATTTTCAAAGTGCAAGTGCCTCTTGTTCGTTGAGCCAATATTACAATTCATACAAAGACCATTGCTCATAGGACAATTCATACATGTGCAAATCGTACAAGTGCAAAATCATACATGTGCAATTTCATTTCTGGTGCAGTACAGCTCTACAATACCAGGTATATAAGTAATACAATGAATTTTATACAGATTCACTCCTTCCTCTCTTTCAACTAGTTCTTCCCAAAGGTGGTGTAAAGCCCAAATGAATTCCAAAGGAGGGAGTGGAGACCGCCACGCTCAATCTGGGGCCGGCTACGAACGCAGATTTCGTGCCACCTTCTTCAGGAGCGTGCCATCTATGATGAAAACACTCTATGAGTATGCTACCCATTTACAGCCTTTTCTCCATAATACCCCTTCCCTGTAGTTCACAATCTTTCCTACTTACAAACACTCCCCAATAGAATGTCACCACCACATTTCTCTCATCGCCTGGTTAGTGGGTATGCTTGTTCTCTTCCTTGTACGTCATTGCAAACTGCCCCCTATTTAAATCAGCTGTAGCCTGTTGGTACCACCCTTTCTTAAAGCAACCACACACTGTATGCTGTAACCTCACATGCTATGTGCCTCAGTTCCTCACAAGAAACAATTCAAACATAATTCATTATTCAGTCCCTTTGGTTTTATCGTGTCGAGTTTGTGAATCCAAAAAGCTTCTCTACGTAGAAGCCTTGTTTGGATTGTATCGGCGCTAGTTCTTCCCACTACTTCTAGGATCATTACCTTAAGGGCATTCTCTGGATGACTGCGTTCCCTGTAGTGTTGTGTGAGTGGAGCTTCCTGTATGTTATTGCGGATGCGTGATATGTGTTCCAGTATTCTGACCTTGACCGGTCTGGACGTGCAGCCGACGTAAAGCATTCTGCAGGGGCATTCCAGAAGGTAAACTACCCCCTTGGTCTGGCAGTTGGCGAAATGGTGAACTGTCACTTTAATGTCTCTGATGTTAAACTCCCTACCCACATTCATGATGCTACAAACTTGGCAATTGCCACACTGGAAGTTACCCTGTGGGAGATCAAGATGTTTCTCCCTCTCTCTAATGTCTGCCCGTATCAGGTTGTCCCTTAAACTTTTGGTTTTGCGGAAACCAATCCTTGGTCTAGACTCACAACCCTCTACCCCTTCTATCAGAGGCCAATGTCGATATACTATCTTTTTGATCTGGTTGGCTCTGGGGGTGAAATCCAACGCCCACGTTATCCTGTCACCCTGGTTCCTCATTCCCAGCATGAAGAGTAACGGTCTTCCTGTATTATTTGCCCTTTTCCAAGCTGCCTCTATGACTTTAACCGGGTAGCTCCTTCTCCTAAACTGTTCACAAAGCCTCCTCCCATCCTTTAAGAAATCCAAAGCAGAGGAAGAATTGCGTTTGATCCGCAGTAATTGGCTAAAGGGAATGTTTTCCCTCAAATGCCGGGGGTGGAACGAGTCAAAGTGTAGATAGGAATTCTTATCTGTTTCCTTATTAAAGGAACGTACCCTGATGGTGTTGTCTACATCCCTAAAGGTAATCACATCGAGGTAATTGATCTCATTCTTACTATATTGCCAGGTGAACCTAACATGGGGGTCCCTGTTATTGAGCCATTCGCAAAACTTGACGACTGAGTCTGTCCCTCTATATACGAAATAGAGATCATCAATAAATCGAAAATATTGTATGATCTGTGTTACAAACGGGTTCGATTGATCCAGGATGTGCTGATTTTCCCATTTACCCATGAAGAGATTTGCAATATTTGGTGCTGCAGAGCACCCCATGGCCACTCCCCTCACTTGAAAGAAGAACTGATCCTGAAAGCGAAAATAGTTTTTTTCTAATATCAGGTCCAAAAGCTGTAGAAGAAAATTCTTTGATGGTCTATTGCCTCCTACTGAATCCAAAGCCTCCTCCACTACCATTCGTGCCAAATCATGTGGAATGATTGTATATAATGACGTTACGTCCATGGTGAGGAAGCATGCATCCTCCACCATGGGTGTCCCCTCTATTCTTTGGATGAAGTCCCTGGTATCCTGTATGAGAGGACCAATTGCTGCAACTGCTGGTTTCAGGGTCATATCCAGAAGTAGAGCTAACGGTTCCAGAATAGACCCGCATCCTGATATAATCGGCCGTCCGGGAGGGGGGAAGATCTTTTTATGTATTTTTGGTAGTATGTAGAAGACTGGTATGCGTGGGGTTCTAGCTTGTAATAACTTGTGTAGTTGATCATCAATCTCGCCCATCTCCCTTGCTTCATCAATAACTACCTTAATGATGTCCTTAATATGCTTTGTTGGGTCAGATGGAATCCTGAGATAACTAGAGGCATCTCCTAGCTGCCTATTCACTTCCTCCATGTACATATCCCGGTCCATAACTACCACTCCCCCTCCCTTGTCCGCCTGTTTTATGATGATGTTTTTATCATTTTTTAAATTGCTGATTGCTCTCCTCTCATCCTTGGAAATATTCTGCCAGGTCCTTATCGGTTTGCTCTCAAGATTTTTAATGTCCCGCATGACCATATACTCGAAAGTATCAATTCTGTGATCGGTCATGGGAGGCATAAAGTTGGACTTTTGCTTGAGGCGCTTAGGTATCTCTAACCCTGAGTCCTTGTTTTTCACTTCGGTCGTTCCACTGAAAAAAGCTTTCAATTTTATCTGTCGGATCAGTTTAAAAACGTCTATTGTTGTTTGAAAGGATTGATATCTAGGCGTAGGTACGAAACCTAGCCCTTTATTTAGAACTGTGTGCTCCGCTGGTTCTAACACGCGTTTAGAAAGATTGACCACTAGGGTTTCTGTCTTGCTCTGGGGACAGGTCTTTTCTTGCCTTTGCCTAAAAAAGGTTCCCTACTGCTTGGAAAGACTGTTCCACTGCGGAGTCTGCGGTTACTCGGTCCCTCCTCCCCGGAGCTGTCTGAGAGACCAGAGGTCTCTAAGTCGGAGTAGGAGCGGATCGGTTCCGCCCAAGTAACTCTACGGTTCGTGTCCTTATTACTGATGGAAGAATCCCACCATAAATACACTCTATTGTTCGTATAATCCAGAGAATCCCTCTTGTATTTCTTAACCTTGATCTCCTTGGTCCGATTCTCAAAAGCCCGCACTTCCTGTTCTATTTCTTTAAGACGTGGCTCATACTCCACAGTCGGGACTGACTCCTTAATCCTCCTTCCAGTTGCCTCAATATCCTCCATTAGTGCCTCACTCTCTTTTTTGCACCTCCTGATAATTAACAGCATTAAATCTAGGCTGCACTTGTTCAATATCGCAGCCCAATCTGATTTAAACTGCTCATCCAACCCAAACATTCCCGGGGGTTTCTGAATCCGCAAACCTCGTGGGATTCGTTGAGATTTGTGGTAATCCGATAAGGTGGCTGCATGCAAGTCATACTTCACCTTCTTGCATTTCTGAAAGTTAAGAGTGTCCCAATCAGGTTTAGAAGCGTCATTTGATTCATTCATAATTGACGAAACGCCTAACAAAATTTGCTCCTGCTCCTCCACAGAGAAAGCCAACACCTCTTTGTAAGATGCCATGATGAACAACAATGAAAAAGAAAAGTATGGCCGTTTCTGCAACCGCAGTAGAGACAAGGGAGGGGTTACCCACAGAAACGTTTGCACTCTGTGTGCACGCCGCAACAATAATGAATGATTATACAATTTTCAAAGTGCAAGTGCCTCTTGTTCGTTGAGCCAATATTACAATTCATACAAAGACCATTGCTCATAGGACAATTCATACATGTGCAAATCGTACAAGTGCAAAATCATACATGTGCTAACATGTAATCATACTAACCAGGCGATGAGAGAAATGTGGTGGTGACATTCTATTGGGGAGTGTTTGTAAGTAGGAAAGATTGTGAACTACAGGGAAGGGGTATTATGGAGAAAAGGCTGTAAATGGGTAGCATACTCATAGAGTGTTTTCATCATAGATGGCACGCTCCTGAAGAAGGTGGCACGAAATCTGCGTTCGTAGCCGGCCCCAGATTGAGCGTGGCGGTCTCCACTCCCTCCTTTGGAATTCATTTGGGCTTTACACCACCTTTGGGAAGAACTAGTTGAAGGAGAGGAAGGAGTGAATCTGTATAAAATTCATTGTATTACTTATATACCTGGTATTGTAGAGCTGTACTGCACCAGAAATGAAATTGCACATGTATGATTTTGCACTTGTACGATTTGCACATGTATGAATTGTCCTATGGGCTAGAGACTTCCGGCAGACTTTGCCAGTAGTTCCAAGGGGAACTTGAGCTGATGAGGTTACCGTGTGTTTCAAGGCGTCATATCTGTGGCCCCTCATCAGGAAACTCTCACTAAGAAAGAACATGAGGGTTCACTTGAGAGGCGAGGTGTCCACTGGAGAATTCTCTGAACTCCTACTAAAAATAGGGGACAGAGAGTATCCTGAGTCCAAGGGAAAGGTGACCATCCTTGCAAGCCTGGGCATAGTAGTGACAACCCCAGCAGACCTAACAGCCACAATATACCCTGATATTGCCACTACTATGGAGAAGTCCATGGACTGGCTGTGCAAGCGTGCCATTCTAACCCCGAAGAACAACAAGGCTGCTGTCATTAATGAAACACAACTCCTTGAAGGGGCAAAAATGGAGTACAGATCTGTGGACTCAGTGGTGCAAATGGATGATGTGGTCCGCTAACCCATGGAGTTCCTCAACACGCTCAACTCTCCTGGCTTCCCAACCCACAAGCTTCTCCTCAAAGTGGGGGCTCCAGTGAGGCTGCTCTGGAACCTCAATCCACCCAAACTCTGCAATGTCACCAGACGGTGAGTGAAAGCCCTCCACAGGAACGTCATCAAAGCCACATTGTTCTCCGGCAGTAGGAAAAAAAAGGTTGTATGTATTTTTCACTTTATTTATTGCACTACTATCTTTTCCTTTTAAAATCTCTTCAATAAATGTCACATTTCGAAATTCACTTCACTAGTTTTCTGCATCAACATGCTCCACTTTATTCAAACGCCTTTGTGAAGCTCGGGTACTATGCTATTATACTACAAAACTAACTTAACAGTTAAAAACAAAGAAGGAGGGTGATCTAGAAGGAAACATCTCACTGTCCTCTCTTGCTAATGAACTGGCAGTCGTCAGGCAGGCATTGCTGTCATTGTGAATGACTTTGGTCTGCCTGTTTTCATTGTTCAGTACTGACATCTCATCTTTTATACAATTTATATGCAATTCATGTGTATGCAAGATGTATATAGACAGCATACATCATTTACACTTATTAATGCACAAATAATGTTGAAAAGTGTGTACATTTTACAAGATAATTCAACATGAGAAAACAAAATTATGTAAAACAAAAGATTCACAGGCTCAATATATATAAGGAAGAACCAAAATTTAAATGAGGATTTGTGAGCTGAACAGTCAAAAATGAGAAATCCGGCATCATCTCAAGCTTTGAGGACACACTCTTTCAATTTAAAAACAATGAAAAGCATAGTCATTACTCAGATTCCTTAGTAAAAACACAGATCATGTTATTAAAATGAAAGACAGATATGTTTAGGTACACTTTGGTGTTTTTTTTCTAAACTGTATTTTGAAAGAGACCTGGAGCTCTATGAAAACTTATTAGGGATGCTTCAATGAAAAGTTTGTCAACCTCCCTGGCCAAGTTTCCCTGTGAAGGGAATTTTCCCCTGTAACACAAAGCCACAGTATGTAGAGTGTGTCAGCACATACACACAAAAAAGATGTCCAATAGGCCAAGCCAGCAATCAGTATGATTTGGATTAGGACCATGTGGCGAGTGAAGAAGAGGCTTTAGTCTTCCTCCCCATTCTATTTTTCTGACCCAAAAAGACATTAGGGAACTATTTGACCCATTGGAGAAACCCATGTATATCCCAGAGAACATGCGGGTTTTTGCAGTGACCATTTCAGGACAAGAAAACAGAGCAGGGGGAGGGCTGAATCCCCTACCTATGTTAGAGTTGCCAAGTCCCCTCTAGCAACTGGAGGAGGGGCTGTGGAGAGCTTGGTGATGCACTAATGTCATTCCTCATGAGCCTGGAAATGTCAGTGCATCACTCGGGGATGCTGGGGACACCCTGGTATTTAGGTTATAACTCTATGGTTTAACTATAGAGTTTTGCCCAAATATCAGAGAATCCCCAGCATCCCCAGTGATGCACTGACATTACTTCTGGGCTCACAGAGAGTGAAGTCAGCATGTCAGGATGCTGCCAACATTCATTTCTGGCAATTCCCTCCCTCCCCTGCAAACTAAATGTGTGGAGGGAATGGTAAACCAGGCCCATGTGTGGAGGGAATGGTAAACCGGGCCTACATTTCCTATCTGTATGCAGGAATTGTGGAGAACCTACAACTCAGGTCTCAATGTTAGAGACAATGGAGAACCACAGGACTTGCCTCTGCACTAGAGCTGGGCATGAACCTGAATATGACCCAACCCCCCCCCCCATGAAACAGCCCAGTTTGTGGGTTACGAACCAGTGGTTCGTAGAAGCTGGATCCACCCCACCCCCCGCTGCCTGCCAGCTGATAGTTTAAAGGGCCCTGCTGCTTGCAAGCGGTAGGACCCTTTAAATGGTCCACAAACCCCAGCCCAGCCCCCCACCTGCCCCCAGCACCAGCCCCCCCAGCCCCACACTTACCTTGGCCTGCAGGCCTGTGGCATCCTCCTCCTCCTCCCACGAGGGGTGGAAAGGCCATGTTCAGCCTCTTCCACCGCTGTGTGTGCCCACAGGGTGGAGGAAGAGGCCAAAAACGACCTTGCCGCCCCTCAAATGGCCGCCGCAGTGGCCATTTGAGGGGGATGGAGGCTGTTTTTGGCCTCCTCTGCTGCCTCTTCCACCACCCTGCGGGCCAACACAGCAGCGGAAGAGGCCGAACACAACCTTTTTGCCCCTTGTGGGAGGAGGAAGAGGAAGCCCAGGTCTGCAGGCCAAGGCAAGTGTGGGGCTGGGGCTAGGGGCTGGGGTTTTGACAGTTTAAAGGGCCCTTTCCTCCTGCCTTGCAAGTGGCAGGGCCCTTTAAACTATCGGGGCAGGTGGCAGGGGGGGATCCTGCTGCTTGCAAAGCAGGAAAAGGCCCTTTAAACTGTCAAATGCCCCTTTCCCTGCTGCTGCTAAGCAGCCGGAAAGGGGCATTTAAACCCCATGAACCACGAACTGGTATGTAGTTGGGCCCAGTTCCATGCCAGTTCGTGGTTCCTGGTTCGTGAAAATCCACGAACCATGAACCTCATGGTTCGTTTTTTTTTGTAGTCCGTGCCCACCTCTACTCTGCATGCTGTGATGTATGAATTGCATGCTTCAAATCTCCTACAATGCATAGATGTTCTATCATGGGGAAGTCAGTGTTGAAAAGTATTAAGTTGGAAAGCCACTTATATCAATATTGGGAGGGCAGCGGGATAATTAATTTAATTTTTCAGTTAATTCGGTTGTTTTAAATGGTTTTACTTTCTTCCCCCAGCTCCTGCTTATAAATTTTTTTTGTCACATTGTTGTAATTCTATCTGGAGCCTTAACTTTCTAATCATGTATCTTTTATAGGGTCTCTTTTAAAGAAGCACTATAATTACGTGCCAAGGGTCCCTGTAAATTTTATCAGGCTGTAAAATATTATACTTTAATTATTTGGCAGAAAAAATGGGAAACATTCCCTCTGCAAGGCTAGGCAATCAATACAGCAAAGAGCATAAGGTCTATGGATACTTTTGCCATTCTCCTTTCTGATGCCTATCTAGAAAGGATTCCAGATGCACCCAATTGCAAGCATATCTCTTAATAAAAGAAAATAGTTTTTTGATTAATTGGAAGAAACTGCTTACCACAGGTTTTAGTAAGGAGTGGATTTACTAAGAGGTGGGGCTTAAGGAGAATACATCCGTACTTTCATGGGTAAGAAGCAAAAGATTGACCTTTCTTTGCATGGGAGATGCAGGCATTTCAGAGTGGAATGTCAGAGATGTGTTAGGCCTTTTTTCATTGGAAGCTTGTGTTGTAAATTTGATACTTATTCTAATGTAAATTAATTGTCATTTAATGGAGGTTCTAACAGTCACCGCTTTTACTTGCACCTACCTTTGAAAGCATTTTCTTTTGGTTCCAGAAGAATAACCTGCTAAGAAAAGCAGAAGGCGAGAGAGAGGCCAGGGGCCTGAACCTTTCATGATAAATGCTATGATACATGAAGTGTGTGTAATTTTATATAGAACAGATTGAATGTATTCCAGGCCTGTGCAAAATACCTTGTAACAGGGCATGAGCGTGTGGTAGGGTTGATGGAGTTATTCTAAGGTTTTGTGCACAGTTGGATGTCTGTGGCATGCATATCTCAAGGAACATTAATTTCCTCATTGGATGTTTGCCATCTTCCTCCACATTCTGTTAAAGGTAACCTGGAGGGGCCCCATGATCTGATTCCTGCTTACTTCTACTAAATAACTAGCAATGAATATAATTCTTGGCATCCTAGTACCATAGGGTTGCCAACCTCCAGATGGAGCCTGGAATTCTCCTGGAATTACAACCAATCTCCAGGCTACAGAGATCAATTTCCCTGGAGAAAATGGTGGGTTTGAATGGTGGACTGTATGGCATTATAACCCAGTGAGGTTCCTCCCCTCCTCAAACCCCACCTCTCTAGGCTCTACCCTAAATCTCCAGGAATTTCCCAGTCTTGAGTTGGCAAACCTACTATGGGGTAAAACATGAGGACTTGGAGTAGAATTCTGAAGGTGGCAAATTGCTAACAGCCATCACCCAAATGAAATAGCTAATCATTGTTGACCCAGTAGAACTGCTTGCTTATGCCTTGTATGGTATTACTTGACTATCTCTTATATTACCTCTACTGCATCACCTATGTTTTATTGCCCCCCTCCCACCATCCACTGACAACTGAGACTGAGAATCAGTCTCCAGAAAAGCAAAGAGAATTGAAGGTGGAGGAAGATGAAAGAAAAAGGGAGAGACTGGAAAACGTGTTGGGTCAGATCTGGGCCAAGGGCAACCTCCTCAGAGGAGGGGCAGTGACTGTGCCCCATGGGATTGTTCCTTTCTTCCGTCTCTTTCTAAATTGCATCTATAGAACTCCTGATGCCATCCTTTCCCCATAATTTGCTAGCCTGCATTGCTGCTTGCACAAGCCTACATGCTAGGAGTGACAAGAACAAAGCCTTTTGGGGCACATTAGCAATGGTGCCAGAGGGCAGGCAGTGGGCGGAAAATAAACAGGCTCCAGAGCTCTGGGGATACAAGTGTTGCTGCAGGCAGGCCGAGAGCGACAATGAAACACAGAAAACAGCCAGGAAAAGATGCTTCCTCTCATGTAAACTTTGGGCTGTGGGAGTTAAGGGGCTGTTCCGTAAACTGCTTCACTGTATCAAGCCTTTCTCAAGCTACCCCCCCACCCCAAATGTATTTTGGTAATGAACAGTTGGAAAGCAATCACTTGGACAGCTTCATATGTGTCATTTGTGTTAGTAATAAATATTATATTTGGTATGCATGTCCACTTAAGTCGTTGGACTGTGACTGCCAATTTTGTTAATTTCTCAGTATTTTATTTCGGTAGTCAACATTGTTTAACTGATAGACTTAATGTATGATCTGAAACATTCTCTTCTTAGGCAAGAAGGTCAAATCCGGTCTGAACAGTAAAAGCGGAAGCTGAACTGAGAAAGTTGGATCCAGAAATGCATGAGCAGAAAGGAAAATTGACTGAGCGCACCTCCGCTTCCACAAACAATAGCAAAAGGGGTTCAGCAACACAAGGCATTTCAGCATACTTTTAAGGAAAGAGCAATGTGTATATCTTGGTATTCATTTATAACTCCCTAGCTGTCTGGATCCAGGTTAAAAAAAAAAATCCTTGAAGTCTCTAACAACTAATTTTTCACCCACAACTGAAAGCAGTATGTATTCTTGCATTTACTATAATATGTATTTGCTACCTTTCCCTTATTTTCTATTCTTCCTTCCTCGTCTCTCCTACTCCCAAAATTTGGAGTGTAAACCAAAGTATGTAATATACAACCTGTGATGTGTAAATGTGCAGTGTTAAAAGGTTGTAGGAAGCTACCGCCAACTATGTATTTCCTCTGCAAATATACAACAATATACACATAAGTCCTTTGATCCAGATAAACTGAGTCGTGGCTAACCTGCATTTTGAAAGCTCTCTATGCATTTTTATAATATCCTTCCTCCAAGGGACAAAAGCACATTGTTTTCACCCTCCATTTTATCCTCACAACAATTTTGTGAGGTAGATCAAACTACGAGAGAGCAACTGGCACACAACCACCGAGTGAGCTGAGAAGGGATTTGAACTGTGGTCTTCTCGACCTAAATATATACCGGACTGGCTCCCAACTAAGTTCCATTTATTTCAATAGGTCTTAACTTTCAACTGGATAGAAGCCACAAAGGATTCCTACAGATTACAGTTTAAGAATATAAGAAGAGCCCTGTTGGATTAGCTCACTGGTCCATCTAGTCCCACATCCTGTTTCACAAGATGGCCTTCTGGTATGCCCATTGTTTCTCTCACATAATGGCCAATCACTGCTCATGATAATGGTATACTTTCCTTCCTGGAAGTGGTTTTTGTGAAGGAAAGCAGTGAATTTATTCAGTGGCCCCAACACCCATTCTATGTTCACAACCCATAGGAACTATTTGATGCACATCCACCCGGGACTATAAGAAACATCTTGCATGCTTTACAGTCAGCCATCTCAACTGGGGAAGGAAGGCAGCATGGTATAGCCTGATCTCATCAGATCTGGGAAGCTAAGCAGGATCAGTACTTGGATGGGGGACCACCAAGGAAGACTCTGCACAGGAAGGCAATGACAAACCACCTCTGCTTCTCACTTGCTTTGAAAGCCCCTTGCTGGGGCTGCCATAAGCCAGCTGTGACTTGATGGCATTATACACACATCACACAACACACGTCTTCTGAGTGCCCTCTAGAATGGATGCTCACTTCCATTCTGTATGGTTGCCAGGGAGATATAAGACTCTCTCCATTTCATTTTCTGCAGAGATGGAATAGCCTGCTAAATTGTGTCAGTATGTATAAAATTCTGTAGATATAATGTTTCTCTTTAATATTATGTGGAGGGGAAAAGCCTGAGGCAAATACAGTACTTAGCACTGAGGTATTATTACTGGCAATGGGTGGCCAAGCAATCAAATATGGACTGAAGGTAATGTACTACTCAGTACTGACTTTCCGAGTTCCTTTAATGTTATAATTTAGTCAGTTTTAACTACATGAAGGTTGATGCAAATTGTGCCCATTTATGGAATCAAAGACATGGCCTAAGAAAGAAAAAAAACGAGCACATAACACATGCAAGAAAAAATGAGCAAGAAAAGAGCAAAGGTATCATCTGGCTGTTCCCCAGATAACATGCACCTTCTGAGCAACCTTCACACTATATTGATGGGTTCATAATGGACATTCAAGACCAAGGATCAAAAGGAATATGTGAGTGTTATTGGCTTTAACTATTCCAACTTGATCCTGGCCTTTTTAAGTTAAAAAGCTTTGGAGACAGTGGTTTTGTTTATTTCATGTTTCACCTAATAATACTTGACATAAGTGAGCAATAAGAAGGTGTGAGAAAAACCTCAAGATCACCACATTCCTTAGAACACAGATGAGCAGAAGCCACATGGTTAAACAAGGTCATCTGGGTGAAGAAAGGTGGCAAACAATGGAACGGAATAGCATGATCAGGGGCTATATAGAACTGTCTCCCATATCGTATACAATCATCATACTGTAAACGGTGCTTTAAGCCTCTTCACTGTAACTCCAATTACCTGAATCCAGGGAGAGGTACAATTGGTTTAAAATAGCCTCCCCCCCAAAATTTGTGGAAAGACCACACTCCTTAGCATGCTTTAGAGGGTAGATCCATACAGTTTTGACACAAGAGCCTTCAGTAACACAAAGAATCTTGCCAGGTAATCAACCACTGTTCTCATTGTTGCCATATCCCCCTGTTTCTTCCAACATTCTGTTTTATAGCATTAAATGGAAACAAGGAAAGTGGGAGGGGGGCTGCTACACAGGAGTCCACTAACTCTAGACAGCAGGTCCATGTTTTTTAAGTTGGGAAAAAAGGAATGGTTTGTGCCTCTTCTCAGTCTATGGGTACTCTGTGCCTTCTCTGTTGTTCCATCTTTTTGCTCTGCTTCATCTCCTGTCTGCAGTATCTTAACTATCTTCCTAATATGGGGGTCTCCCTGGGGTGTGGAGATGCCGGATTATCACAGCTGTGTATAGCTTGCATAGTTATACCAAAGAGAAGAGTAAATTCACAGTAGTAGACTGCGAAGCACATGAGGCTGGAGAAACAAAGGCTGAGAAACAAAGGCTGGAGAATCTTTTCTGCCACGAGAGCTCAAAAACAGGTGTCATGATTTGCCTGGGTGGCTTTCAAGAAGGTTTAACACACTTGATGACATACAAGAGGTGTGAGTTCCTGAATATAGTCAACATGATACAGGAGGTTAATTTAATAGAACACTTGCATGCCAGTTCTTGCCATTTCCCCACCTTCTATAAGCAGTTTAGGGTTGCACTGTTAGGGCCAAAATACATGATATATGTGACATGAGTTGGAATACGGGAGCCCAGCCAGACTTGTTATCACATGTAGGATCCCTGAATGTGTTGAGCTGCTCTTCATGACTCCAAACACTGCAATATGGGGGGGTGGAGGGGGGCTTCAGTTTTCACCAGTGGAAATGGCTGGGGGCAAAGGGGATATTTGCTTCTTAGGCTTGTTACACATAGTGTGTATTTTGGCCCTTAGCTTCCATTGTAACCTAGGTTCTTTGTACCCTATTCGTCTTGGAATTTCAGTGCTCTGGGGAAATCTTGATTCAAAAATAGCACCAGCAGTCAAATGAGTTCCAGTAGCTTTGATGGATAAAATATTTACTCTCTGCTTTTTAGGAACTAACTGTTTTGGTGTTGTGTGTTGCAGATCTTGGATTGTGTTTTGAGATCTCACGTGCTATATTTTGAGTGCAAGCAAAAAACTTACGCCATGTGTGCTGTTGTAGTTCCTGATGAGATGTGTCTCTTAAGCCATCTAATTGCTATTGCTGAACAGTCTGGATAGTAGGACCAAGAAGAGCTGATTGTTATCTTAGATGTGGCCATTTACATCTTAGACATTTCCTGCACACGTATCATAATACAGATAATGAGTCTGGGCTTCTCACAGACTATCAAGTCAAAAGCCAGATTGACAAAAGATTTGCTAAGATCAGGGAGATGAAGAAAAATCTCGTGGTTTCCTTAACATGGGCTGAACCCCCAGAGATTCTTGAATCCTATGGTAATGTGACCTGTTCTAAGCATTCTCTCAATTTTTTAAAAGAAAGTTTGTAAAAGGGAAGTATAGCAGAAGAGAAAATCCTCGCATCAGATGCAAAATATGAAGGTAATTGATAGTGGAGAGCCTGACTTAGTAGATAACTTGCAGCCCATTTTTTTTCAAAGACAAAATTGCTGTCCTAGGATCAAGGAAAGGCCTGTTTTTATTACTTCTCCAGAACAAAGGAAGTGCTGAAAGTTGCACTTGGAACGCATTCAAACAAGCCGAGGGTTGGGAATGGTTATATGCCAGTGAGATCATATGTGTATAATGCTGCCAAAAACCTACCTTATGCAAGGTTTGTAAAAATAACATCACATGATTAGGTGAACAGGCAGGGGGAGATCGGCAGACACCTTGGGTGCGATGAGGCACCGGGTCATAGGCCAATTGCATTTAACAACCAGGAAGTTCATACATACTACATTTACAGGATAACTTTACTCCCCAGGGGAAGCTTATTCCAATCAGAAAACAGTTGGCTGACAAGGTAAGAGGGAATTTGTAGGAAAAGAACAAGTACTTTACCAAAATGAGTTCTTTTTAAGAAAGTGAAAACATTAATTAAAAAAAGATGTTTTGTAAAAGAGAAAGTCACAGGTTTAAGCACTGGGATCAGCTGACTGATTAAGTGTGTTCTGAGCCCCTGGCCACCAGTTGGCAAACATGTAGCCTTTACTCTATAAAAACTATTTCAGTAACACTTTGAAAGCAGTGCCCAATGGTGTTCAGTTCACTTGGGATTCATTATAATCTCATTAGGTAGGATTATATCATTTGGTTTAATGTCAATTGCCTTTCCATATCGTGTCCGGTGGTTTTATGATGTGGACAGATATTCCACTAAGGACCACGCTGAGGTCATCAAACTTAAATTCTTTTCCTGAGTCACACTTGGCAGGGGAACCCGTCTTAACAAGGCATCCAGCTTTCAAAGTCCCTCTTGAAAGTGAACCCGGCGGGAGGTGCAGTGGAGTAGACACAACTTTACACCATCACTGACAATTCCAACAGTGATTTGTCTTCAAGAGTCATCAAAATCTTATCTCTTGGAGATTGAGTCAAGTGCAGAAACATCCCTTGCATTTTTTCTCATTTAATGCAAGAGAGTAAAGGACAGAGGACATTTTCCCACACAAACCAGTCCCGAGTTTATTTATCTTTTTATTAATAGTCTGCCTTTCTCATTGAGACTCAAGGCGGATCACTCAGTGTGAGTCAGTACAGTCAATTTCAAAGTCATTTCAAAAAACAATGTATATAAATGCAAATTTGCAAAGCTGAAAACTAGCAGGAATCTAATACAGAGCTGAAGAAATGCTGAACAGATTATAAGCAATTCTAAGACTGGCATATTAAACAATGGCATAATCTATCCAGTAGGATCCTACTTACACCAACAGACGGTACACAGAAGTAAAGTCTATAGTCCCTATCTTTTTTACTTACACATCTCTTTGAGACCAGTGCCTTACAGTACAGCTGTCTTGAATAATTCAGTTTTGCATCATTTGTAGAAAGCCACATGAGTGGGAGCTTTCCTGACCTCTTCAGGTAGACCGTTCCATAGGGTGGGGGCAACCACAGAGAATGCATGTGATTATACCCATGTGCAAGGTGTCACCGGCAGAAAGCCCTGTTCAGATGAGGGAAGCTGCCGTGGCAGAACATAGGGAGAGAGGCAGTTCTGTAGATATGGTGGACCAAATCCATGAAGAACAATCATGGAGTCCAAGACCAAAAAAAAACCCCTTAACCATTAGGTTAACAGATTTTGCAGTGATGGGGAACAGGGAAACCTTCTGGCTGCCATAAGGTGAACTACACTGATGTCACAGAGAGGTTAGGGAAGGAGGAGACAATGGGTCAAAGGAAACCTAAGGAAGAGGGAGTGATTAACAGAGATGAGAGACAACAGAATGCCGTAGAAGATAATTTAGTTGGTGATAACAACTGATTGCAATTTTCTGCCTTGGGTCTTTAGCACTATCAAAGTGGAACACAATTAATACATTTCAATAGTTAAATTTGCATGGTAGGAAAGGAGTAGCTTTTGTACTTCTCCAGATTTTTTTTTAAAAAATGGGCTTGTTTTGTAAATCAGCAGTTCTTCATGTCAACTTCTCATTTATTGCTCAGCTGGCAGGAGTCAATGAGTGCAGCTGAAGTTTTGCAATCTGTGGGCTTCTTAGCATGGCGAACAGAAATAGCATAGCCAAACTTTGCAAATCTTTTAACAATTTGTGTGGGTGCCATGCTATAGATAACAATTTTATAATTTTTTTGTTAGGACAATGGATTGTAATCTTGATTTCACAATTATGGATTTGCCTCTTCCAGGGTTACAGGTTTGCTTGCCTCACCACCAATCATAGCAAGAAAATTATCATCACAGTACCAAATAGAGAGCCAGTTTGGTGTAGTGGTTAAGAGTGACAGGACTCTAATCTAAAAAAACAGGTTTGATTCCCCACTCCTCCACTTGAAGCCAGCTGGGTGACCTTGGGTCACTCTCTCAGCGTTTCTCTCATCCCCACCCAATTCACAGGGTGATTGTTGTGAGGAAAATAATATAACACACTTTGTAAACTGCTCTGATTGGGTGTTAAGTTGTCCTGAAGGGTGGTATATACATCGAATGTTGTTGTTGTTGTTATAATGGGGTTTTCATTGTGTGCTCATCTACATGACTGTCCTTCTAACAGGTATTTGTTGGCAATTATTTTTCAACTTCTGAAAAGTCAGCTAGCCTTTTGCAGTTCTTTAGGGGAGAATGAAGATGCTGGTGGGAAAGAGCTTGAGATGCTATGGAAAGCTAGTGGGAGGCATAAATGCTGTATTCCTGGACCTCACAAAGGAAAGGGCTACATCATCACTGACAAACCAAACTATGTATAAAAGTCTGGCACAGTTGGATTCTTTTCCTCCCAAGGCAATAGTACTGGTCAGTAAAAAATGTTACTCCAGAGCTACAAATAAGTTCAACATTTTGGGATGGCCCCATTCTCTTTTTTCTAAACTATTGACTTCAGTGGAAACATCTTTTCCTGCTTGATGTACAAATTTTAATTGACATATAGCACATTCAGTTCTAAATTGCTCTTCCCTTGACCCAGTCACAAGCAGACCAATAATATGGTTGGATGCTGGGCCAAAGGAGCGATCACCCCAGCTTCTAGCAGCCATGACTGCTTACTGGCTCAGCTCAAGATCCTAATAAGAATTGTTGCCAACTTTTTTTGCCATGATGCCATTAATATGAGATAACCAAACCAGCAACCAATGGGAGGATTCTACCTGCGGTGCTGTGGCTTGCAAGTAAACAGTATCCCCCCCCCCCTCCTTAGATACATAGACTTGGAGAATATATGAATCTCTATTTTTTCCACCTGAGAAAAAATGACTTTTGACATGGGGTGCAGTGAAAAGAAAACAGGGCGCCAAATGAACAGCTACACAGTTTTTAAAAAGAGCTTTGCTGTAGAACATGGGCAGAGATTTTGCTGAAGTTTCTTTGGAATTGACCCCATAAGAACATTAAAATGTCTTAAATGCTTCTGTTGAAGATAAGCATCCCCAATCTGTAGACTTTCAAGTGTTACCTCTATGGGCTATAATGAATGGTCTTCTAAAGCCCCTAAGAGAGGTCTGCTGTCTTTTGAATTTCAGGAGCTACAGAAAGCCTTATAATAAACATGTTTCAGCCACACTTTAGTACATCTGAGTATCATTTGATTTCAAAGGACGGATTTTAAGCACATGCTTAATGCTGCAATCCTAAATATGCTCATTTGGGAGTGAACTCCCGCTTCTTAGTAAACTTGGATAGGATTGTGCTGCAATCCTGTCACTCAAATCAACAGAAGTTAATAGTACTTAACTTTGCTTGGATTGTGAAATAACCATAGAAATAAATAAACCCAAACACTGACTGTGGACTTCTGTTAGCTGAAATCTATAGGCTCAAATGTCTTTTAAGCATGAATTTTAGTATGAAGTTATTTAGGCACTTCTGGAAAAAAAAGATTTCCCTCACATTGACCCTTTGAGAGCTTAACTGAGACAGCTTTGAAAATGTCAGCTACATTATAAATAAAACATATATGAAAATAACACATCTGAAGGAAACAGGATTATTTCCCACATGGGAAAGTATTCAAGTTTCTTTTAACATTATAGTCCTGTTATTTGAGAATCATGTTGGTTTTCAGCCACACTCCAGCATTTAGTGTGAGCTGAAATTGCCAGCAAGCACTTGAAAGAAATCAAAAGACAGAAAAGAATGAGGTAAATACCAAGCACCTGGAGTAGATGTAATACCAACAGAGCTAGTTCAAGCTACAGAAATGGAATCCATCAGAATCTTAACCAGAATCTGTCAACAAATATGGAAAACAAAACCATGACCCACAGACTGGAAACGATCAGTCTACATTCCAATTCCAAAAAAGGGGATGCCAAAGAGTGCAGCAACTATTGAATTATCACGTTAATTTCCTATGCAAGCAAAGTGATGCTCAAAATTTTACAGCAAAGACTCTTACCATATATGGAACAAGAAATGCCAGATGTTCAAGCTGGATTCAGAAAAAGAAGAGGCACTAGAGATTACGTTGCAAAATTTATGATGGCTACTAGAACATACCAGGGAATTTCAGAAGAAAATCAGCCTGTTTTTTATAGATTACAGCAAAGCTTTTGACTATGTGGATCATGAAAAGCTATGGAGAGTCTTAAAAGAAATGAGGGTGCCACAACATCTGATTGTTTTGATGCACAACCTGTACCCTGGACAAGAGGCTACTGTCAGGACAGAATATGGGGAAACAGAATGGTTTCCAGTTGGCAAGATTATCACACAAGGTATCTCCCTGTCTGTTCAACCTCTATACAAAGTATATCATAAGGAAAGCTGGATTAGATCTAGAAGAAGGTGGAGTGAAAATTTGTGGAAGGAACATTAACAATTTGAGATATGCCGATGACACCGCATTACTGGCAGAAAATAGTGAGGGTTAAAGGAGAAAGCGCCAAAGCAGGATTACAGCTGAACATTAAGGAAACAAAAGTAATGACTACTGAGGAATTACACACTTTTAAAGTTGACAATGAGGAAATTGAAATTGTTCAAGATTTCCTATTCCTTGCCTCAATTATCAACCAAAAGAGAGACTGCAATGAAGAAATCAGGAAACCATGATAAAATAATCCAAACTATTGTATTCCCCATTACTATGTATGGATGTGAAAGCTGAACAGTGAAGAAAGCTGACAGGAAAAAAATTGATTCATTTGAAATGTGGTACTGGAGGAGAGTTTTGCGGATACCATGGACAGCCAAAAAGACAAATAAATGAGTACTAGATCAAATCAAGCCTGAACTCTCCCTAGAAGCCAAAACGACAAGACTGAGGCTATTGTACTTCGGTCACAACATGACAAGACAAGATTTTCTGGAAAAGTCAATAATGCTAGGAAAAGTGGAAGTAGGAAAAGAGGAAGATCTAAAATGAGATGGCTTGACTCAATAAAAGAAGCCACTGGAGGCAGTTTGCAGGATCTGAGCAAGTATGTTAATGATAGGACATTTTGGAGGTCTTTCATTCATAGAGTCTCCATAGGTCAGACGCAACTTGACAGCACATAACACACACACACACACACACACACACACACACACACACAATGTGTTTTTTTTAAAAAACCTAGGCGTTGTGAAGATATGAAGCTATGGAAGATCCTAAGCATGTTTTCTGCTGTTAGAAGATGTCAATACAAAAGGGACTAATATTCACTTATTCTTCTTTCCCACTGCAGACCACACCTCAGAACTAATATTAAACCAGAGAATCCTAGAAGAATGTGACAAGCCCAACAGAGCCAGTATCCTTTCATCACTGGTGAATTCCTGTACCCTTTCATCCCTGTAAAGAAGAAATTCAATAAGAAGCACATCATGCATGGGCTTCATTTTAGGTGTTTTTAGTGGGATACTCTTGTGCTTGTTTTAAATTGAGATACTTGTCTATTTTCCTAATATCTCTTGATCTAATGATATTAGTGTTTTTCCCCTTTATGAGAGTGGCAGGAACATTAATTTATTCTCTGCACAAAAATATTCTTCCTAACATCCGATACCATTGTCTAGGTAAAATGCCTAGGCAATGGGATCATCAGGAAATATTTTTACCTATAGTCCATCTCAGATAGTCATATCAAACCCTTCCCAAATTATTGTTTTAGCCCCAGACTAGCCATTAAAAAATTGTTTGGGGGCAAAGACAGAAGTTTTGGCCCCAGGCATGTTTTGCCCTATAAGTTTCCCCTCTAGGGACGTTTGCTGTATTACATGGCCAGCCATGTGCTCAGTGTGTGTGCGCTTTGGTACCCATCCATGCACCCCCAATTTGTTTGGGCCTCTTCTCTCTGTGAAATGCTCGTCATTTCGCTGCTCCCCTGTGGACCTTCTCCTTCTGTTCAAGACTGGTAATTATCATCCTTCCCCCCAAACTGCTTTTCCATTTCCACACTGTCTTTTTAGTTAGCTCTGTGTGTATTCTGTGTGCCTGTTCTGTATGCTTGGCTTTATTTCTCTTTTAATAATATTTTTTTAAAAAAAACATTGAACATTTGCTTGTTTATTTGAGAGTTCTCTAAGGGAATTATTCCTGTAGACATAGATGGAGAATCCCAGTTTACCCCTCTCGCTATGTTTCCTTTAATGCTAATTCCTTCAACCAATTGAGGAGACCTCCTATTTTGGTAACCTATTTGGGTACTTAGTTTGAAGTAGAAAGAACAACATGTTCATCTATGAAAATATTACTTTGTAAGACAAAAGGGTGCTCCACTCCTTTAGTTTTACTAAGAGCTATAAGAACTAGCCAAAAATAGACTTTTAAAAAAGGATGAATCAAATTGATGAATGCTTGTGTTTTGCCCACTGGGAACTCAATACATTCTTGTGAACTTCCAGGCACTCCCAATTTCATCCTGAAAACATGATAAGGTTTGCAAATGCTTCCTGTAAGCCCCAAGCTCATTCATGAAAACCTCACAGATGCTGTGGCAACAGTGAAAGGAAGTGAGAGAGTTGAGGTTCTAGTGGCATTGGATGCCCTGGAAACTGTTTCCCAGGAGAAGTGACACCTGGGGGGTTACTATAGCAGCATTCAAGGTATAAGGGGAGGAAGGAGAAAGAGAGAGAGATACTTCTCTTCCTCCGTCCTTCTCCCTCCCCCACTATGCTAGTACAATAGAGGCTTGCCTCCCCCCCCCCCCAAATTGGAGTGGGAGATTCTCTGCTGACACATAGCTGGTCAGTGACAGAAAAATGGCAGGAAATGTGGGAGAATCCTACCATAGAGTTTTGCCTAAATACCAGAGCATCCCTGGTGTCCCTCCGCAAAGTGTTGGTGTCACATCCAGGCACATGGGAGTGATGTCAGCATGTCATTGGTGACACTAGGATGTTGCTGGCAACCCCCCCTCCCCCATACAACCCAGTAAGTTCCGCAACCCCTATCTCCCTATCACAGTCAACCCTATCACAGTAGCAGCTGCTGTTGCCAAGACAGTGGGTAAGTAGGATAATAATTTGCAAATAATTTGCAAATAATAAATTTGCAAATAATAATTTGCAAGTAATTTGCATTTGCAAATAATAAAGAAAATAATTTCTTCTCTGGCTTAAAGTACAGTTCAGGCTCAAGAAGAACTCGCTGATAATGCTTACCTAAGACTGGAAATGAATATTACAAGTTGCTGAAATTTATAATCTGTACCTTGCAATTATGAACTCCAGTGGCTTCACCAGTCTGCAATGGCCTGTCCAGCACTCTGTGTGTGTGTGGATGTGTGTGTGTGCTTAAATGACTGTCAAATGTATAGTAGAATGTTGAATGTCACAATGAACCTGGTTGTACTTACTGGGGAATGCCCCCCCCCCAATAAAATAAATAGTTGCTTCTAGGGATGTGCGTTTCGGCATTCAGAATGCCGAAAGAATGCTGAAACAAAAGTGTTTCGGCTTCTTTCGGGGAATGCCGAAACGTTTCGGGGAATGCCGAAACGTTTCGGGTAGCCGAAAGAAAAAAGCCGAAACGTTTCGGGATTCTTTCGGCTTTCTTTCGGCTTTTCAATGGGAAAATGCCTCCGTCTTCCCGGACGTCTGGGGGAGGCATTTTTCCACCGAATAAGCCCAAAATTGGTGGGGACCTTCCTCTAACCCTTTTCTAACAACCACCCAAGTTTCAGACAGATTGGACTTTGGGGGGCCATGTTATGGCCCCCCAAAGCAGGTCCCCCCATCCTCCCATAAGAAAGCGAAGGAGCAGCATATTGTTAGCATGCTGCTGCTCATCTTTCTTCATTATTTCCTATGGGGAAAAAATGAAGAAGCAGGCTTCCTTTGCCAGGGGTGGCATTTTGCATGCAAAATGCCCCCTCACCCTCAGGGGCCCTTCTCCCATCCCTCCTCCCACCCCCCACCAAGGCTCAGCCTGCTCCCACTTGGGGGGGCCATTTCATGGCCTCCCCAAGTAGGTGCTCTAATCTCTACCACTGACAGCTGGGGGAGGCTTGTGTTGCCAGGGGTGGCATTTTGCATGCAAAATGCCCCCAAGCCCTCAGGGGCCCTTCTCCCACCCTTCCCCCCACCCCCCACCCAGGCTCAGACTGCTCCCACTTGGGGGGGCCATTTCATGGCCTCCCCAAGTAGGTGCTCTAATCTCTACCACTGACAGCTGGGGGAGGCTTGTGTTGCCAGGGGTGGCATTTTGCATGCAAAATGCCCCCAAGCCCTCAGGGGCCCTTCTCCCACCCTTCCCCCCACCCCCCACCCAGGCTCAGACTGCTCCCACTTGGGGGGGCCATTTCATGGCCTCCCCAAGTAGGTGCTCTTTTCTCTACCACTGACAGCTGGGGAAGGCTTGTCTTGCCAGGGGTGGCATTTTGCATGCAAAATGCCCCCCAGCCCTCTGGGGCCCTTCTCCCACCCTTTCTCCCACCCCCCACCAAGGCTCAGACTGCTCCCACTTGGGGGGGCATTTCATGGCCTCCCCAAGTAGGTCCTCTCAGCCCCTAAAGTCCACCCCTTACAGCCCCACACAAACCCAATTCCCCCCCAGCTGCCACACACAGACCCAAATCCCCACATTAGCCCCTCACAGACCCAAATCCACCCCCACCTGCCCCACACCCATAACCCCAGGAACAGGCTGGCAAAGGCCAGCCCTCTCCCTTTGTTCCCTATGCTGGGAACTTCTAAACTCTCTTTCCCTGGGCAATTCTGCACAGCCCAGGGGTGCCACAATGGTGGGCACACTTCTGAGTGCCAGCTGGTCCCTGTGAAAGAGCACCTGAACCACAGACACCCTCCCTCAAATTCCCCCACCACCTACAGAGATGACTGGCCAGCCAGCCCCATTGTTCCCTATGATGGGAACCAACTGCACAACAAAGAATAAAACAAGAACAACACAAAATAAAGTTTTAAATTTTTTTTTTCTCCCTTCCAAAGTACAAGTAGGCAAAGCATTATGACACATTACACCAGCAGTCCCCCACACAGAAAAATAACACAACTCACTTAACATCAGAGAATCACAAAAACACAATTCCTGTCAAAAACACTTTATTTCTTGAACAGCTTTAGGTTACACAGCAGGGGGGAACACCAAAGGGCATGGCAGCACTATCTTACACAAAAATAACACAACTCACTTAACATCAGAGAATCACAAAAACACAATTCCTGGCAAAAACACTTTATTTCTTGAACAGCTTTAGGTTACACAGTAGGAGGGCACAACAGGGCATGATAGCAATGTACTACAAAAAATAATACAACCCACTTCACCGTTTTTGACAGCAATTGTGTTTGTGTGATTCTCTGATGTGAAGTGAGTTGTGTTATTTTTGTGTAGTACACTGCTTTCCTGCTCTGTGGTGCCTTCCTACTGTGTAACCTAAAACAGTTACAGAAATAAAGTGCTTTTGACAGCAATTTTTGGGGTGATTCTTTAATGTGAAGTGAGTTGTGTTATTTTTGTGTAAGATACTGCTTCCATGCCCTTTGGTGTTCCCCCCCTGCTGTGTAGCCTAAAGCTGTTCAAGAAATAAAGTGTTTTTGACAGGAATTGTGCTTTTGTGATTCTCTGATGTTAAGTGAGTTGTGTTATTTTTGTGTAAGATAGTGCTGCCATGCCCTTTGGTGTTCCCCCCTGCTGTGTAACCTAAAGCTGTTCAAGAAATAAAGTGTTTTTGACAGGAATCGTGTTTTGTGATTCTCTGATGTTAAGTGAGTTTTGTTTTAATTTTTCTGTGTGGGGGACTGCTGGTGTAACGTGTCATAATGCTTTGCCTACTTGTACTTTGGAAGGGAGAAAATATTTTTTTTAAAACTTTATTTTGTGTTGTTCTTGTTTTATTCTTTGTTGTGCAGTTGGTTCCCATCATAGGGAACAATGGGGCTGGCTGGCCAGCCATCTCTGTAGGTGGTGGGGGGATTTGAGGGAGGGTGTCTGTGGTTCAGGTGCTCTTTCACAGGGACCAGCTGGCACTCAGAAGTGTGCCCACCATTGTGGCACCCCTGGGCTGTGCAGAATTGCCCAGGGAAAGAGAGTTTAGAAGTTCCCAGCATAGGGAACAAAGGGAGAGGGCTGGCCTTTGCCAGCCTGTTCCTGGGGTTATGGGTGTGGGGCAGGTGGGGGTGGATTTGGGTCTGTGAGGGGCTAATGTGGGGATTTGGGTCTGTGTGTGGCAGCTGGGGGGGAATTGGGGTTGTGTGGGGCTGTAAGGGGTGGACTTTAGGGGCTGAGAGGACCTACTTGGGGAGGCCATGAAATGCCCCCCCTAAGTGGGAGCAGTCTGAGCCTTGGTGGGGGGTGGGAGAAAGGGTGGGAGAAGGGCCCCAGAGGGCTGGGGGGCATTTTGCATGCAAAATGCCACCCCTGGCAAGACAAGCCTTCCCCAGCTGTCAGTGGTAGAGAAAAGAGCACCTACTTGGGGAGGCCATGAAATGCCCCCCCCCCAAGTGGGAGCAGTCTGAGCCTGGGTGGGGGTGGGGGGAAGGGTGGGAGAAGGGCCCCTGAGGGCTTGGGGGCATTTTGCATGCAAAATGCCACCCCTGGCAACACAAGCCTCCCCCAGCTGTCAGTGGTAGAGATTAGAGCACCTACTTGGGGAGGCCATGAAATGGCCCCCCCAAGTGGGAGCAGGCTGAGCCTTGGTGGGGGGTGGGAGGAGGGGTGGGAGAAGGGCCCCTGAGGGTGAGGGGGCATTTTGCATGCAAAATGCCACCCCTGGCAAAGGAAGCCTGCCTCTTCATTTTTTCCCCATAGGAAATAATGAAGAAAGATGAGCAGCAGCATGTTAACAATATGCTGCTCCTTCGCTTTCTTATGGGAGGATGGGGGGACCTGCTTTGGGGGGCCATAACATGGCCCCCCAAAGTCCAATCTGTCTGAAACTTGGGTGGTTGTTAGAGAAGGGTTAGAGGAAGGTCCCCACCAATTTTGGGCTTATTCGGTGGGAAAATGCCTCCTCCAGGCGTCCTGGAAGACGGAGGCATTTTCCCATAGAAAAAAGCCGAAAGAATGCCGAAATAATGCCGAAAGAATCCCGAAAGCCGAAAGCCGAAAGAGATTCTTGTTTCGGCTTTCGGCTTTAACGATAGAGAATCTTCTTTCGGCTTTCTACTTTCGGCTATAGCCGAAAATTTTTGGCTTGCACACCCCTAGTTGCTTCTAAAACATGTTCAGTAACTAACTACTTGGAAAGTCAATTATCAGAAAGAAAAGCATTGTGCTGTCCTCAGCTTTCCCAGTTCCAAAAGTGATGTTCAGATACTGGTAAAGATTGCTGGATATAAAGGTATAATTTTGGCTCTTAGGGCCAAGCAGATTGAATTTGGGATCCTCAGCTGCCGAAGGACCAATGCAGATAGGAGTAATGGTGCTTGAGGATTGGGCCCTGAGTTATCCTTTTCTCCCCATACCCTTTTCAGTTTCACTCCCTTCCACGGCTGAGGTCTGTTCTGTTGTGGAAGAAAAATATAGGTACTTGTAATGGAATTGGGAAAACAAAACAGTATAGGTAACCCTCCACCCTCCCCTCAGCATCACACTTGATCTGAACTAAGTGTCTCCTTGCCAAAACAATGGGGATCCTTAAACATGAATCTCTAGGAACACAACTGGTTCAGCCTTTGTTATCTTTGTTTTATTGTCATGCTTCAGTAGAAGTTGCTGCATCATTGTTATTCTAGCACACTGCTGATTCACTGTGAATGTGGCTGCCCCCCTCTGAAAGCTTTGAGGCTAATCTTGAGGGCAGAGGACTCCTTCAGAATGCCTGAAGTACGCTTTCTTTGTTAACTTCCTGTGGTTGGTCAGATGCCAACAATCTCTTACTGAGAAACAAACAACCAATGAATCTGCCCAGATCAGTACATTCAGCTAATGAAAATGTATGTAATTGATATTTTATAACTATACAGAGAAGGATTTTCTTAAAGGGCTTTAATGGTATCGATTTAAAGAGGGAAGCCAGAAAGATGTTTCTCGGCTCTGGTGCTAGAGGTCTAAAGTGCCTTGAGTCAAGAAATGTACACTAGTTTAAAATTCACCACAAATTTTCATGCCATTTGCAGCTTCTTAATGCCATTTCACAACCTTACAATTCATCATGAATCATTCCACTTGAGTCAACTAGCTTTCTCATTTCTGATCAATTATCAGTGTCAAGACCTCTCACTGTGAACACCGATCGGTATCAGTGCTGTTGAAGAGAGAGAAATATATTGAAGGCGGTAGAGGGAAAAAAAAATCAGGGTTGATGTTTCTACATACAATTGAACCCTGGTCTGCCTACTGCTCCAAGGGTTGCTGGTTGTGTCCTTAGCCAAACTTGTGCTGTAATGTGGAATTTGATATTTGTTCTGATTGATAAACATTTTTGTAGGTAAACATATTCTTAAATGTGAAGGGTACCATGGTACAGCCTGGACAGTGGTATGGTGCCATATAAAATAATCTCTAGTTTGTAACCTGGACACTCTTAGAATGTACATTTTAAGATATTTGTAAAACCAGCTCCTTTTTACTGAAGAGACAATGACACTCTAGAACAGCTGTAAAAAGGGTTGGAGAAAATCAGATCCACAAGGGAACCAAGACCCTGGGAAACTGTAGCTTTGATCCAGATCAAAGAAGCTAAGAATTTTGAAGTGAAACTTAACATGGTCAGAATGCTCATTTCCATGAGCTCGTCCTGATGTTTTGCTAGACTTTTGATTTGGATGGCAGGTTGAGCAGCACAACTCTTGTGTAAAGGAGAGGAAAAGACACAAGTAATGGAATGAAGTGGAAGCTATTGTAAATACAGAGAGAGGACTCACAAATTCCTGCTTGCTCCCAAAACAATCAGATAAACCCATGTTGTTCACAGAAGCAACATCCAGCAAATACCTACATAACAAATGCCTACATGCCAGAGGCATGCTTTCGAAACTCCCTTCTCATTGGCTAGCCAAGTGCCAGCCCTGCCAATAGCATCCCATGCCCCATTCAGTTTAGAAGGGGCTGCAACAACACCATCGCTGGCCTTAATGTCAAGAATGCATCCCCCCCTCCCCGCTGAATCATTGCAATGCAGTTTCATGTCACTTCGAGTCCCTGACTGAAGAAAGGAAGATTAAAAAGGTCTTGAATGAATAAATAAATATATTACAAATCCACAGTTCTCAGAGCACCCCTAAGTGTGCAAATTCCAATTCTGGCCATTTTACTTAGCAGATATTAATATTCCTATTTATTTAGAGGGACATTTTTAACAGAATTTTATTGTAGCATAAGCTTTCGAGAATCAAGTTCTCTTCGTCAGATGCATGATACAGAGACTGGTCAACCAGTTTCTGTACCATGCATCTGATGAAGAGAACTTGATTCTTGAAAGCTTATGCTACAATAAAATTGGTTAATCTTAAAGGTGCTACTGGACTCTTTTTGATTTTGCTACCACAGACTAACATGGCTAATTCCTCTGCATTTTTAACAGACATGCTGTTTTGGTCTTTAATTTCTGTGGCAATGAGTTCCACAAGAAAACTTTATGCTATGGGAAGAAAAAATTTGAGTTTTGTAAGCATGATTGGATAAGCAGCTGTTCTTTACTTACTTTTGCCAACTCTGTAATAACTTTATATATTTCTCAGCCTCTTCAAGCTGCCTGTTTTAACACCATAGAGGACCAATGTTTTTGGCTTCATCTAGTATGGAAAGCTTTCAGTGCTCAGAGACATTTTTATTGCATTTCTCTCTGTACTTTCTCCAATATTATTATTATTGTTTTTTTTTAGATGAAGTGACCAGAAGTAAACCTGATATTCAGTGGTTTGGACATACTGTTGATTTATAAAGGGACATCATAATAATTCCTTACCTTCTGTTTATATTTTTGATGGCTTCTTCAACATGACACCAGCTTTCCAGAGTTCAAAGGATACATAATCTTTTCTTGCCCACTAAATCACATGACACCTCCCTCTCAGCATCTATCTCATGTAGAGGAACTGATGATTGTTAGAAACAAAAGAAGAGCAAACCATAAGTAGTTTCATCGCTTGTAATTTTTATGTTCATTAAAAGGTTCCAGATACAGGTTAATTACTTCTATTCATTTTTCACTCTTTCATCTACCCTAAACTAGGGACTCAGGGTGACTTTGATGAGCAGATGAAATGACTACATTCAAGAGACATTTTACCATTACTGTTAATGTTGTGAATTTTTGCTTTTATTCCCATTTCTGCCATATTGGTCTAAAGAAATAATGAGTTTGACCAGGGTTGTCCCATGCAGGGTTCAGAATAGCAATTATGCATTTCTTTTGGTAGAAAGTTTGAACCCTCATTTCATGGATACCAGAAGTCCACAGAGTTGCTCAAAAACAGCCTATCATAATTAGGAGAAAGATTTTCAAGACTCAAGCACTTCTCTGTTACAAGTTGTGATTCTATATTAAGCATTTCCTCTTCTCTCTTTCAGAAGTATTTTTAAAAATCATCCTCTGGTCCACAAAAAGCACCCTATAGAGATTAACAACAAGTTAATTTATTGAACCATATGCAATTTAATAGGTAATATCCTACATGAAGCTGATAGAGTTGTTCAGTTTACAGTACTACACAGGGCTTTTTTCTGAGAAAAGAGGTGGTGGAACTCTGTGTTGTCCTCGGAGAAAATGGCGGGGAGGGCAATCTAAACTCCCCTCCATCTGGAGATCAGGGAGCGGGGCCATCAGCGATGTGACCATTTTCAAGAGGTTCCGGAACTCTGTTCCACCGTGTTCCAGCTGAAAAAAAAGCCCTGGTACTATACATTGGCAGTTCATGAGTTGTAAAATTCTTGTTATTGTTGGTGGGATAATACAGATATCTCACTCCAAAGTAATTTAGAGAGCAATCTTAAGCAGGTCTACTCAGAAGTTCCATTTTATTCAATGCAACTTACTCCCAGGAAGGTATACTTAGGATTGCAGCCTTAGTGATCCACACACATTCATGATGGTGCTATGCATGAACATAAACAGCACAACAGAGTACATTTCAAGTGGGTAGCCTTGTTGGCCTGCAGTAAATGAGCAAGGTTTGAGTCCAGTAGCTCCTTAAGACCAAAATCTGGAAAATCTTTTTCTCAAACCTACTGGAGATAACCTCGCACAAAAGTATAAAGTGCACTTTATAACAAGATTACAAATTTGCAAGGTTTTTTTAGCCACATTTGTAAAAAAAAAAAAAAATTACATCAAAGGGACAGATGTTAGAGCCAGTTTCCATTAGCTAATAAATGGTTATTCATAAAAGAAAGAGAGGGAGCTTGTGGGAGTGTTCAGTCCCTAAACACAAATGAAACTTCTATCCATAGAACGTCTGGGACTGGGAGGAGAAGAGATAAAACTATAGTGCATCCGTTGATGAACACATACAGGCCTCCACAATAGGATTATATAATCAAAGGAGAGCCCACTAATTTGACCTGACAAGTTCTTAAATATGTTCATTTGATTTTTCTAAAGCATGTGAAAATTTATCGTGATCAAGGGTTGGCAACTTCTTACTAGCCCCACTCTTAACAAAACTGCCATCTGTAGATTTTAAGGTGGAGGATGAAAACAATCTCTGGCCACCCCCATTGTTGCATTTCCAGTCCAAATCACCCATCCCCACATCTGCTTTTTCAATATTATACAAAACACTGGGAGACCCACAGCAGAGTTACACCATTCTAAGTCCATTGAAGTCATAGATCCTTCCAGTCTGATCTCTCACACAGCATTCAGTTTGGCCCAGAGGTAGAGGAATCAATCTTTCAGGGCATCTGGGGACTGTCAGTAGAAATTGGTAAGATAGTAGAAGATGGGATGCTGAATGACAGGTCTTAAAGAGCATAGGCAAGATGCATATGAGGCCTGCAGAGAAGACATGCATCACCTGGCAGTCCTATCCATCCATCTCTGTTTCCTAATGTACTCCCAAATGCCAGTTACATTCCTTAGACACCTTCTGGTGCCCTCTGTTAGGATTGTTTGTACAACCACAACAGCTAGGTCACAGGTTTTCTCTGTGGAAGGTCCAGTCTGAAAAAACCTGACAGTTTGGAGGCAGCCTTTAGCAATGCATTTCAGGGCGAAATTACAAAATATATATTTTTAATAGTAAAAAAGTCCAGTAGCACCTTTAAGCTAACCAACTTTATTGAGGCATAAGCTTTCGAGAACCACAGCTCTCTTAGTCAGATGCACCCGTGGTTCTCGAAATCTTATGCCTCAATAAAGTTGGTTAGTCTTAAAGGTGCTACTGGAGTTTTTACTATTTTGCAATGACAGACTAACATGGCTACTGCTCCTGACTCATTTTTGTCATAGCCACACAGCAATTGTGGGGAACTGCATCACAGGGACCCTTGTTGCCAGCATCCAGGTGGGGCCCAGAGATCTCCCAGAATTACAACTGAACTCCAGACCACAGAGATTGGGTCCCCTGGAGAAAAAGGTTGCTTTGAATGATGGACTCTTGGCATTATAACCTCCCAACCCTCCCCTAACTATGCCATTCCCAGTCTCTACCCCCAAATCTCTAGGAAATTCTCAACCCAGAACTATGGCAACCCTAACTATGGCTTCTACCTCCCTCTGTGCTGTTTTCCAAGCCTGAAATGGCCCTGGGGGCATTATATGCCCCATTTTGGAGTTGTACTTGCACTGTGTACTGCACACAGCTCCAAAGTGGGGCAAATAATACTCCCATGGCAGTTTCAGCTTAGGAGAAAGACAGTGGGGAAGGCAGATGCCAATCTTTCCCCACTGTGGTTCTGAGCCAAAAAGGGCCACTGAGGTGCTTGATAAAACAGTTTCCTACAGATGCTGTGTGACTACAAGGAAACCAAGTAGGGTCCACTCCTGACTTCTTAAAAAAAAAGTAACATGTAGTTTGACCTTCAGAGGCATTTGGTAGTGGATACACTTTTTTGTTTTACAGATCTGGATGAATTTTTAATCTGTGTTTCAGTCAGTGCATATCCTACCCCAAATTTTGTTAGTCTTATAGGTGCTACTGGACTCTTGCTCTTTCCCACAGTTACAGACAGAGTAACACAGCTACCCATTTTGATTTATGTTTTTGTGTTCTTGTAAATTACTGTTGCATTGTTAAATGCCTTGAGTCTGAGGAAATAAGATGGGATACAAATATTTTTAAATAAATAAATAAATATAATTCCTAAAATGATCCTGAGGACCTGTTCACACTGAGGATGAGTGAAAATGCAACCCACTCCTGTTTCTTTTCGTTTTCATTTGATGTGAGCATTTTCATTCTGCCTGTCATGGCAATCATTTGCATATTGTTTATTTCATATATTTTTACCATGTTATTTTATTTATACATTATATGCCATTGTAATGCATTTTACAGCATTTGCATGTCAGTTATATATGTTATATGCCATTTTATGTTTAAAATATATCAATGTTGACATCACTTCACCATTTAATTTAGTTATTTCAAAGTTTACAAAACAATAACTACAATTTCATCCTGAACGTGAAGAAATCATAAAATGACCAGCAATGCTGAATGACCCAGAATACTCATGAAATTTGGTGACACCCCTGCTTCACACATTAATAGAGATGGGCACTAACCTAAATACAAACCAAAAAAACCCACGAACCAGCCCACTTCGGGGTTCGCGAACCAGGATTCGTAGAAGCTTGTTTCCATTAACTTCCACGAACTGGACTACTGGTTCGTTTGGTTCATATTAAAGGGCCAGTTTGAATGGCCATTTCCGCAGGCAAAGTGGCCATTTAAATTTTTCCTGCCACTTGCAAGTGGCAGGTCCCTTTAAACTATCAGCTGGCAGGTGGTCCAACCCCCAGCTCCCACCCCCAAACCCCAGCTCCTCACCCCCCTCCCAAGCCACAGCCACAGCCCCCCACTTACCTTCCATCTGATACTGGGGTGGTGGAGGCCTCCTCTGCTGCCCTGGAGGCCTGCACTGCAGCAGAGGAGGTGGAAAAGGGACCTCCTGCCCCTCAAATGGCAGCCACAGCTGCCATTTGAGGGGCGGGAGGGCCCTTTTGGGCCTTCTCCACTGCCCTGTGGGCACACAGGGCAGCAGAAGAAGCTGAAAAAAAGGCTGTTTTTGGCCTCCTCCACTGCCCTGCACACCTGCAGGGCAGCGTAGGAGGAGGAAAAGGGCCCTCCCACCCTCAAATGGCAGCCACGGCTGCCATTTGAGGTGCTGAAAGGACATTTTTGGCCTTTAAATTAATCATTTAAAGGGCCCTTTCCTGCTGCTTGCAAGTGGCAGGTCCCTTTAAACTATCAGCTGACGAATAGTTTAAAGGGTCCTGCCCCTTGCAAGCAGCAGGAAAGGGCCCTTTAAATGATTAAATGCCCCTTTCCCTGCTGGAAAGAGGCATTTAAGCCCTGCTGGGAAGGGGCATTTAAGCCCTACAAACCACTAACCATGAACTGGTTTGTAACTGAGCCAGTTCCATGCCAGTTCATGGTTCGTGGAAACCCCACGAACCAAGAACCCTATGGTTCGTTATTTTCCAGTTCGTGCCCATGTCTACACATTACATATTTTAGATGTACATTAACAAAGACAATAATGATATTTAGCATTTAAATAATGCTTTTAGTATTCAAAGCCCATGCTGTTCTAACACTTACAGCAGTTCTATAAGGTAGGTTACTAATTTTATCCCCCTGTTACAGAGAAGGGGAACCTGAGAGAAACTGACTTGTCTAAAACCATGTACCAAGTCCTTAGCAGATGCAGGAATTGAACTGGGATCCTCTCTAATCCCAGCTCATTTTCTGAGCAACTTTGTGACACAAGCCACTAAGCTATGCTTAATATTTGTAACCATATATTTAAAATGGCATGAATAAGATTGTGTTTGGCTTCAAGGACTGGCTTCAGATCTTTGAGTCTACGCTAAGTGGCAAACTGTTGTTTGTCTTGGCATTCTGTTTTTTTCTGTTTCAAGCTTCGGATTAAGATCTGGGAGACCCATGTACAGATCTCCACTCTACCATGAAACTCATCGGGTGACTTTGAGTCAATCTCTCTCTCTCTCTCTCTCTCTTAACCCAACCTATCCTTACTCACACAATTGTTAGTGTAAAATGGAGGTTGGAGGATGGTACAAGGCACTTGGGGTTTCCATTGGTGAGAAAAGTAGGGTGTAAGCATCTAAATGAATGAATGAAATGAACGAACAAATGAATGAATTATATACCCATCTTTCTTCTGAAACGGAATAAAATATGAAATGTCCTTGAGAGTCTGAGATCATAATGAAACTCACTGAACTGTTAATGATTGAACATAACTATGACTGTTTCCTATGTTCACATTAAAAGAACATTTTCTGCCTTTATAAAGAAATCCAATATATGTCTCAACATTTCTTTTTTGAAAAGAACAACTGTATAGTTCTCAACTCATTCGCTCTTCAAAAGGCTACTTGGGAGGGGGCCTAATTTTAGACTTGGCATCTCTGCCTGTGCAAGTCCCACATGCGGTTAAAGTTACAAGCCAGGTCCTGCCACCAGCCCGAGTTACCAGAAAGAAAGAAAAAAAAATTCCAGTAGAACAGGAAAAAAAAAAAAAGAAGACGAGCAGCAGTTCCTGTTCTTCTCTCAGGCCATTTAATTTGCACATATTCTTAGAGTTGCCAGCTCACTTAACAGAGGGAAAGGGTACAGGGGAGGACTATATAGCGGCAAGAGGGGGAGTGTAGTAATCCAGAAAATTACTGCTTATCTAAGTTGGCTCAAATTGCTATTAGCCCTTCTATTATTTTAGACAGAAGTTCTTTTAAAACAATAACCTATCTTCTTTTTTTCCATTTCTGCTGCTCAGACCTTTGCAAGCATCATTATTAATTCATTAAACTCATTAAGCAATAATAGTCAAAATATAATTGCATGTATCTTAGTAAAACACAAAGGCCTTTGAGACCTCAACCAAAAAAGTTGTACTAAAATACTGTGGGGTTTGAAACTTTACCTTTTATAATTGTTTCCATCGGCAACACCATAACAGAAAGATCATGGGAAAGTAATGGAATGGTTCTGATGCAACCACAGAGATATGCAGCAGCCCAAAGCAGTGAATATTACTGAACAGAAATTTAGTAGTAGGAGGAGAGTAAATACTACAAGAAAGGGGGATTGCATTCCACCTGAGTGTCTTGCATGTCTTATATGCATGATTAGTGCTACATAGTAGAGTTCACTGGGACTACAAAGAAGGCACACACTCAATGTTGACAGATCAGACTGCATGATCATACATAGGGTTGGCAGCCTCCCAGGATTACAACTGCTATCCAGACTACAGCAATCAGTTTCACTGGAGAAAATGGCAGGACTCTATGGGATTATAATCCAGTGAGGTCCCTTCTCTCCCCCAAACCTTGCCCTTGACTAGCTCCCCCCAGCCCTAATTCTCTAGAAATTTCCCAACCAGGAGTTGACAACCCTATGCATATAACAGCCATTAGAGAGCATGGTTCCCATTCATGTGGAAGCCTGCTTCCTTGTACCCATTCCCCCATTACTTGTTCCAGCCATCTCCCCACTTTCTTGTTATCATTCAATTTTCTGTTAAATTGGTGGCAAGAGTGGTGGTGGTGGTGGGGGGGGGGGGGAATCCTAGGCTGCGGCATTTCCAGCTCAGATCTTATCCATTTGGGTTTTTTTTATTATCATGAGTAGACATGGGCACGAACCAAAAAAATTTAATGAACCAGCGGTTTGTGGTTCGGTGCTGACGACGATCCCGAAGTCGCAAACCACAACAAACATTTTCCGTTGCCAAACTGGTTCGCAGTTCATTGGGCACGGAATGGCCCCCATGGCACTTAGAGAGCCCATATTCCCGGGGAGTCTTTTGCAGGCTCTCCTACAGCCATCACCCAAGTTTGGACAAGATTGCAAAAGGGATGTTGGAATTATACCCTCTCCAATCCAAGGCCCCCAGAAAATTCCCACAAAAATCCAAGATGAATTATACTCTCAGTCTCTCTCCCCAAAGGCTAGCAAGTGGCAAGTAAGAGCTCTGTCCCACTCCACTGCTCACTGAAAGTCAAACCCAGCCTGGGAGCCCATGGCTATTTATAAGCACATGTCCCATTGAGCAATGCAGGAGGTCTGTGTTTGGCTGTCAGAGCTGCCTATCAGGGATGAGATTGGAGTGTCCATGGCTACAGAACACCCCCTTCCCCCTCCCTCCCCTGGGTGTCTTCTCCCAATTTGTAACCACTATGCAGCTCCATGGTTGGAAGGAAG